>NC_044495.1:32727210-33034710 GCF_902362185.1 Chanos chanos | reverse complement strand
CCACTTGCATTAGGTAAGGAAATGCAATCAGTGATAACAGGAAGTGCTTCGTATACGACAAACATTTTTGTCTGTGCGAACACACAAAAAATGTGAGAAATGACTTATTTACCAGTCATGCTCATTTGTGTTTTGTGACTCATCTTTACGGAGCTAATTATAGCACTAGCACTAACACAAACTCTCCGAGAATGATTCGCATTTCCAACAAAGCACACACAACATCTCACTCTACATTTGACAGTGTGTGATTGTTTCTCATTTTGGCCTCGGACCATAACCGTAAACGGCCAACGACCCAGCCAAAGAAAAAACAAGCAAGTGACAACACCACACCAGTTTTCTCGGCTTAATTTCTCCAGTCCTCGGCTGCCATGAGGATGAGTGTAAGAGAGAGTTTTAGAGGCTCAGAGAGAGGCTGCTTTAGATGAATGAGTCATTGTGAGACAGAAATATATGAGTTCATCTCCCTTGATGTGTAGCTAAAATCCATTTAATGAGTGCTCAGAATCCCCTGCCTCTGCTTGAAGTACGATGATAACTTTTGTGGATCTGAGCCCAGGTTTACGTTAATTGCCATGTCATGTCATAAAAGGATTACTCAAGACTTGTCTTGGACTAAATTACGAGTTTAGAATCCACAGAAGTCCAGGAGCAGCCCTGACTAGTGTCTGAGGATTTGACCCAATGTTTCTTAGTGAAACAGGGCATCCTGTCCTCTATAATGAGTAGTAAACAAGCACAAAATAATCTGAAATTTGAACTTTCTCTATATCAGTCGAAGGACTGACTTCAGTTGCAGAGTTTTCTTAATCCAAGAACAATATTTACAGGGATTTAAGTTATAAAAGCAGGTTTAAACATTTTAAGTGTGAATACATAAATCAAACTCATTAAATGGGATAATGACTGATTCCTTGAGAAAAACTGTACTGTATATGTGCAGTGAGGGTGGCAGATGTATCACAAAGATTATGTGGTAGTTCTGCCACCTACTGGTATTCCAGGAGCAGTGCTTTTATATTGTCCACACAACCTCTGCGCCTTTGAAGAAAAAAAAAAAAAGAATTCACTCACGCTTCTTAAAAAGTTTAAACATTTTTCAGCTCAGGCCTTGAAAACGCCACTAGGACTAATGCATCTGAGATGATGTACAAGCTCGCTTTGGGTAGAAGTATTGAAGACTTTTGCTGCAAATTGACTTTCTGATTTTCCACTCTGTTTTATCTGTTGCCATGCCGACAGGGCGGGGGTCCTGTGTGCCTACACAGCCAATCAGAACCTGACTTCCCAACTGAAGGGCATGAGGAGACTGGTTAACAGCAACTTAAGAGACCTCCACACCTTCGCCAATGACACACCTGCGGTAAACATTTGCTTTTCTTTTCTTTTCTTTTTCCCTCGGAGGGAGAGATGTGCTCACAAACAGCAAACTGCAAGGTTGTAGAGAGTGAAGAGTGAGTGAAGAGTTAAAAGGCATGGGGCTGAATTTGTCATGGAAATGAGTGTTGAGTCACAGTTACTGAGGAGTGAAGGTGAATATTGAATTTATTTGTGTTGCTGAGCTTATTAATATGTGTGTGACTGTTTGACAGAGGAAGGAATGATGGAAACAGTAAAAGACATGAGGAGAGGAAAATGCTAATCGTGAGAGAAAGAAGCATGATTAATTTTCCATTTGTTGTTGTTGTTGTTGTCTTTTTCATCACAGCAAATTGATTACCTGATATCTCAGTATGCCACTGCCAAGAACAAAGTCCTCACTGACCTGGACAGTAAGTACAGAATAGCCTGACTGACTCGTCTTTTCAGTGGTGTCGGAAAATACATTTGGAGAGTCTTAATGTTATTAATGAAAAGATGCACTCTGTGGTGTTGCTATGCAGATATCGGTCCATTGTTAGGGAACAAAATTCATGAGGAGCTGAGCAAAGATGTCCGACCAGCTCTGGATGGAGTACTCCATATGGCTGGAGGTATAACTTCTCACAACCCCCCCCCCCCCCTCCTTCTTTCACTTTCCATCTCTCTCTCGCTCTCTCTCTCTCTCTGTCTCTCTCTCTCTCTCTCTCTCTCTTTCTCTCCTCCTCCCTGTCCCCCTCCCTCTCTCTAACACCACCGGCTGTCATTCTCACCTTCTCCTACAGACTATCACCTTCTCTGTTTTCCTCCAAACAAATCTCTAGCCATCTTCAGTTTCCTCATCTCTTTCTCACCACTGTATTCCTCTTTTCTCAAACTCACACCTCCACCTTACACTTCATCTTTACTAACTCTCCTGCCTCCTCCAACTTGCTTTACTCTGTCTTCTCTCTCAATCTCTCGCTGTCTGTTACCAGCTGTCAACTGGGATCCCCACATGCACACACACACACACACACACTCACACAATCACACACTCACACACATCCATCCTCTGTCAAAAAATCCATTTCATGCTGACATTTTCATGGCAAGTACATATGTTGCCTGTGTTCATCTCAGTGGATTTGACAGAAACTTTGGAGAACTTTTCCTGCTTGGTGACAGATGATAAGATCACTTCAGTATAAGAAGTTCTTTTTTTTTGGCCAGGATACTGCTCAGAGCACTAAACCCCCTTTACCAAATATTCTGCTGTGTCACCCATTCTAAACAGTTACAAATGAGAACGTTAGTACAGTTTGATACTGTGG
The DNA here is from genome assembly GCF_902362185.1 of Chanos chanos. Taxonomy (NCBI): domain Eukaryota; kingdom Metazoa; phylum Chordata; class Actinopteri; order Gonorynchiformes; family Chanidae; genus Chanos; species Chanos chanos. Next base: position 33,032,035 of record NC_044495.1, on the reverse strand, counting down.
GATCTTGTTCTCACCATTTTACAAAGTTCCAATGAATGAGTAAGACTTTTGAACTGACCTTAAGTGCATGGTACCACACAGTACAGTGATGTAAGCTGTCATTCTTTTCTCTCATCTTTGGTCCATTAGTCAGAGTGGAGAAAGTCATTAAAGGTAACAGTTACTGGAATGTGACTGGCTCTTCCCCATTACTTTGCCTGGTAACAGTGTCTTGATTGGATCCAATATTTTCCCTCCAAGTTCTGGTCCAGTGGTTGTCCTTCCTGTTGTACCTTTGCCTAGTGTAACCTGTCCAAATTGTTCCCAGTGGTGTATATGTAAGTTATGGCTAGTGAAATTCTGAAATCACTTCCAGAATACATCAGTCTATATGTGTGTGTGTGTGTTTGTGTTTGTCTGTCTGTCAGCTTCTCTCTTTCCTGTATGTGTGTGTGTGTGTGTGTGTGTGTGTGTATGTGTGTGTGTCTGTGTGTGTGTGTGTGTTTGTGTTTGTCTGTCTGTCAGCTTCTCTCTTTCCTATGTGTATGTGTGTGTGTGTCTGTGTCTGTGTGTGTATGTGAGTATGTGTGTGTCCGCACGAGTGTGTGTGCACACGTGCATGTGTGTGCGGGTGTGTCAGTATGCACAACAAACACTGGTTCTGCTCTCTCTCTCTGTCCAGCGATGCGGGACACCAAGGAGGCTCTGGTGGATTTGAGTGTGAGTGTGGAGCTGTTGCAGGAGGGCACAGGGAGACTGGAGTCTAACCTGAGCCAGGTGCGTTCAGGGCTGAGAAACAGTCTGAAGGACCCAGCCTGCTCCGACACCGCCTCCCCCACGGCCCAGGTCTGCCGCAGCATACGCTCCTCTCTCTCTAAACTCCACATCAGTGCCAACTACTCTGGGGTATGCTCCTACCTTCTTTAAACAGTGTATTCTTCCCTCCCTCCCTCTCTCTCTCTCTTAGTCTGTCTCCTCAGTTTCTTTCTCTCTCAAATTCACGCAATTCAGTTTAATGAGATCCAGTTCATTCACAAGGACTATGGTAATATTAGTCATACAACGAAGTAGAATAATGCAACAGCATAAAAAAAAAATAGCTCTCTCTCACTAAGTCTACCAGCTGAACACGGTGTTCTCTTCACATCTAACTGCGTGTGTCTATGTGTGTGTGTGTCTGTCTGCCTGTTTGTCTGTCTGTCTGCTTCTTTCAGCTGCCTAATGTGACTGAGCCGTTAGCAAAATTGCACACTGTTCTTAAGACTGACTTGAGCCATGTTGTTCAGAGGGTAGGTACCTGTCTCTTGGCATTTAGCCCTGCTCAGATTAATTATTCATTCCTTATGTTAATGTGAACTTTCATTACGACTCTGAAATAACGCACTTTGTTTATGTGTCAGTGGAACACTCAGACAAAAACTGACATGTTAATGAAAAATCAGTAAGAGATTTTGTCATATTTAGATGGATTTGAATAGGACAGATGCTGTAAAAGTCATTTTTATGTTTCATTTCTAATTCTCTTTTACACCACAGGGGTTTTTATCATTCAATAACACTCCAACCATGGTCACAGACCAGACCAGGAACATAGTGGAAGGTGAGTATGGCACTTATCAGATGTTTAATTAATCACTGTCTCTGATCTATCAAATATGTTTCTAAATATGTTTTTCCCTGAATCAAAGAAAGTCTAATGAATATCATTTCTCTCTTTTTCTCTCTCTCTCTCTCTCTCTCTGTGTGCGTGTGTACGTGTCTGTACATGTGTGTGTGTGTGTGTAGGAGTGAGGGACTTGTTGGATGTCATTGGCACAAACATCACCAGTTTCTCAAAGATGTTTCCAGTGCACAGCTCCGTCACCAACTTCACCATCTTCATCAGCCATATGCACTCTCGCATTGAGGACTTCTACCCTGAGATTAACCAGATAGACTTTTACAGGTAGTCCAAAGACCCAGTCCAGAGACGGACAGCCACACGACCACCCCAGCCCTTAGCTCGACCCTCACCGCCTGCTGTGAAACCAAGTCTATTAGCCTATGTGTTGTCATGGTACAACCACTTTACTTTATTCAGCAAGCAGTGATACCGTAGCATTACTGAGCACTGAGCATTAAAACTCGTAGTCTTGCAGTTACCAGTTCTCTCTCCTAAATTACAATGGTCTGTGTAATTGTGCCTGTTTGCCAGGCAACTCATGTATTTATTTGTGTAGTTACAGTAATACTGTGTTGCTATGACTGTTGCTATATTTACAGAATACAGTATGTTGTAATACAGTGTTACGATGTGGCTCAGGGGTGTGTGTGTGGTACAGAATGTGATAATAGCGTTGTGCTGTGGTTGTGCAGGTGGGTCTGTTGTATTACGCTCTGCTGTATGGTGGTGATGGTTCTGACCTTTAATTACCTGGGTCTGCTGTGTGGAATTCTGGGATACGACAGACATGCTTCCCCGACAACCCGTGGCTGTATCTCTAACACAGGCGGCAACCTGCTCATGGCGTAAGTATTGACCACCATATCAGACTCTAAATATTACGATACTGAGATGAGATGAGCTGAGTGTTTTCATATATACATTTTTTTCTCTCGACTTCTCTCTCTCTCTCTCTCTCTCTCTCTCTTTCTCTTTCTCCCACTCTCTCTTTTTCTCTCTCCTTCTTTTTCTCTGTTTTCCACAGAGGGGTTGGTTTTAGTTTCATGTTCTCCTGGGTTCTCATGGGGGTGGTGACCGCCACCTTCCTGGTTGGAGGAAACCTGGAGAAGCTGGTGTGTGAGCCGTTCCACACCAAACAAGTCTTCAAGGCAAGAATTTCACATGACATGAAATCATATCACATCCCAACAACCTGTGACCAGCTTCACTGAGGCAGGAACCAGTAGACCTCACATTAATTTACTTTTTACATCCAGAGCTATCAGTATTTCTCTCACCCAGCCCTGGAGAGTCACGAAGCAGGCACTCTTTGTTTTAACCACTTTTAATCACTGACACTGACGTTAATAAGACCTGTCTGCAAATCAATATTCCACTCATGAGTTAAACTGGGAGTGCTGGCACAGGGCTAGATTGAAAATGTGCTTTCCAGTTGGCACATGGGTCTGGATGCGAAAAGCACTGCTTTGTGTCTTCAAAACAAGCACCAAGATCCCTCACATTCTGTGTCTTTTAACCAATAAGATGATGTCGTTTTGCCAAAAGGTGTTGGACGCGCCTTATCTCATCAACCCAACATGGAAGAACTTCATACCTGGCTACCTGTATAACGACCCAGACATGGACCTCACTGCTGAGTCTCTGTACAGGTAACATAGTGATCAGCAGTTCAGCTGAGCTTAGCCCTCATCTTATACAGCCCTGACTCAGCAATGACGGCCAAGATCATAGACTGAATTTTATTCTGAAAAACTTTAGCCTGAATCAAAGTCAGTTCGAGTTGTGGTGCTTTGGGTTAGAATGAAGCGTTCTGTAACATCAGGACTATTAACATGGCAGCTCTGAAACCAGAAGATGGCAGCAGAGAGAGACAGAGAGATCCTTAAATTATTAAGAAGTGGTTTGGCTCTGAGCACTGATGTTAAAGTGTGTAGGTATGTTCAGATGTTAGTTAGACATATGTGTTTGATTAATGTCTCTTTTTATCTCCCTCTCTCTCTCAAACACACACATTCACACACACACACAGTGACTGTAAGGAGAACAGAGGGATCTACTCTGCTCTTCATCTGGATAAGATCTTTAATGTTTCGGCTTTCCTCAACTCCAATGTGGTGAGTGAGAGAAAAGACAAAAAAATTCTTAGAATCGTTCCGTGCCTGCTGTTTTAGGGAACATTCCCTTTTTTATACTGCACTGTGATGAAACTGCTTTTCCTGCACACCTGGAGACATTTACACTGCAAATTCCCTGTGTTAAATTAACTCTGAGTGTTAATATGCAAATTGAGTGGTGTAACATTAACTCTGAAAGTGTTTATGCAAATTCACTAGTGTTACATTAACTCTGAAAGTGTTCATGCAAATTCACTAGTGTTAAATGAACTCTGAAAGTATTTATATTATCCCACACACTGGTTCAGAATGTTGCAATATAAACACTTTAAGAGTCAATTTAACTCTGGCAAATTTGCCGTGGACACATTTTTTGTCATATAGCTCTTGGCTGCTTGAAGCTGTTTTACATGTAAATATTTATGAACCATACTGTAATCGATGGCTTTTTTTCAGGCACATTATATGACCTATCACTACTGTAATTCATGTCTGTACAGTGCTATAGGAGACTAGCATCAGCACACACAGTACAATACGTTATCGCCATAGCAAAACATCTCATTGACACGGAGCAAAAACAGACCCATACCCTCTCAACCTCTACGTAACCTGCCATTTGAACTATTATGGGACATTTTTGAGTGAGGGCCAGTCTCACCAAAAGCACATAAGAAGCCCCCTTTTCTTCGCTTTTGCTAACTCCAGCCAGCTGGCAGGCTTAGCCAGCTTTCCCTGCTTAAAGACATGTCAATGGGCAAAAAGAGCAGAGAATGTGCCAGACAGAGTGATGCAAATGAGCCATTTCTGTAGGCAGGGGGACAGCTACATCCCCTTCAGGTTGGACGTTTTTGCAGTGAATGAAAGCATCTTAGCTCAAAATTTCTGTCACAAAATCATGTGAATCGTTATATGTAAACATGAATTACAGGTTGGCCACTGAAGTTTGTCTGTTTTCTATTAGCTGTTGTGATATGGTCTCTTTAGATTAAGCTGAAATTACTTGATTAGATTGTTTACTACATCAGTGCTGGACACAAAGAGCAGGCATGCCACAGAATGTGGTCTTTTGTAGCCCTGTGATTGGTTACCCAGGTATTTCTCCTGCTGATTAAGAATGTGGAGGAGGCTCGGTATACATTTTTTCGTTGCCCAGGGCGACAGAGTTCTTTACCGTGGGCCCTGCAATTGCTCCCTTTAAGGAAATGAAAACCTTTTTTCTCAGCATTACATAACATTCTTCAACCCAATGTAAATAAGAGTTTTTTCTCCCCCTTCAGCCTTATGTAATTTGCAGTCTTTGTCCCTGTTCCCAAAAACATGTACATTCACATATAAGTGAAACAAAAATCATGTTCTCTGAATGACCCATACTGAAGGATAGTCGATAGAAGGATGGAGTTGGGCCTGCAGGCTGTAACTCAATGGTAACCGGAAAATAAGAGTTGCCCATCTCAGCCTGCATGGCACTGATGAAAGCCACCATATCAAAACTTGAGTCCATTCACTGTCAATAGAACATCTAGTGCCTTATGTATTGATCTGTATATTTAAGACAGTGAAACATCCTTTCCCTCATTATGATCTCCAAAAGGGGTGAACATTTACCATAAACTTTTCATTTACCCTTTTTGACTAAATTTTATCTAACAAGTCATCTCTCTTTCCCTCTGCCTCTCTGTCTTTCTCTCTCTCTCTCACTCTCTCCCTCTGTCTGTCTCATAGTACACTAAGGATGTGTCGAGGAATTTTAACGGCGTGCGAGTGGATCTGAGGGGTATTATTCTCCTGGAGTCTGAAGGCAAACAGAATCTCATCAGTTTCACCGAGACAGGAGTGGGAGAGATTAACTATGCTGCATACACAGAGGAGGTACTGTGGTTGTCCAGTGGTTAGACCAAACATAGTACACAAGCTAATATACACATACACACACACACACACACACATGCATGAATGTTTCTACTCCTGGAACTTCTCACCTTCTCTTCATTTATGTCTTTGTCTGGTTGCAGATCAATAAAGGAGTTACACTTGTTGATCTGCTCTCATTTGCCAGTGATCTAGATTCATACAGTGAACAACTGGTAAGTCATGCTTTATACGTACAAATAAACCTATAGTTGCATGTATTCACATATACTTGCCTGCATATAAATGCAAAGATAAATTTAAATATAAAATATAACCTGCTGCGATTGTGTGTTAAGTGATATCTCTGATTTATATGACAAGAAAGACTATTTAACGTCCTATTAAACTGATAAACAGATAGAATAGATGTGAATGTACTATTTAAACAGATAAACAGACATAATAGATGTGAATTTAATATTTAAACTGATGAAGGTATAATAGATGTGAATTTAACATTTAAACTGTATGATCAAATGCAACAAGCTTTCAGGTCGTATCAGATCTGTCACTTTATATCTGTCATGGTCCTGCGGCTCTCTCTGTGCATTAGGTGACCGAATAAAGAGTGTGTGCATGTACACGTGACTCCAGCAGTTCGCTGTAACCACGGAGTCGTTACAAATCATCAAACATCATATGTGAATTTAATATTTAAACTGATAAACAGATATAATACATGTGAACATGCAGAGAGTTGGCTTTTCATATCAGTCTGTCCACAAGGTGTGGCTCCTCAGAGCTGGACGCTCACAGTCAAACTCTGGAAGCATTTTTCGACCGTTTTACCAAACCTTTAGGGGGTCAGGAGCCAGACAAGTCTCCCATTCATTCTGGACGGTTCAGAGGGAGTAGTGAAGCTCTTGCTAAGGTGTGCTGGCAGTAATTGAGCCTGGTCTGAGAGTGCTGAGGTGTAATTTGTGCTGATCAAGTCGTACTGGCCAGCTGCTGCCCACCTGTATTCTCCCCGCATCTCTCCGAGTCTCAGTGGACACTCAGGACAGATCATGTTTCCTTTACATCACATTACCTGCATTCATACAGCCACAGTGAACTACTGTACCTGCTAAAAGAAGCCTCTACATGTTTTTCACGTGTGTGTGTGTGTGTATGTGTGTATCTGCATGTATCGGTGTGTCTGCATGCATGCGTGTGTGTGTGTGTGTGTGTGTGCATGTGTATGTTCACACTGAGCTTATGGAGAAGGGCTGTATGTTCCATACAGTCTGTGTGTGTCCGTGTGTACATCAGTTCTCTGATTAACAACACATGTTTTACTCATTATGTTATGTCATGTAATGTCTGCAGACCTCACACAGGCTTGGACATCTGTCCATTTCTGTTGTTATGCCTACAGTCTAATACATGAGTTCTCACAATACTCCCCTCTGACTCAGCTGGTTAACAGGGCAGCGACACCAACAACGGGATGGGGGTTGCATGGCTCAAAATTATTCAACATGCATATAGTCAATCTAAATAATCCTTTGCCTGAGTTATCATTAGTTTGCTCTCTCTCTCTCTCTCTTTCTCCAGCCTAGAGGGACCCTGCAGACTGCATTAAGGGGCCATGCCAGCACTCTCCGCCAGATACATAATCAGCAAGTCATCCCTCTGGAGCAATCCATGGTAATCTATCTCTGTCTCATCCACAACCGCTCTTCAAATGATTACTTTGCTCTGAGGAGAGTTAAGTGATGGCTACTGATAAAGTCTTAGTCGCTGACCTACAGGCTATGGTACCATAGTCTTCGTTTTTGACTGTGGCACATCGTTAATGGACAACACACTCAGACTAAACTGGGCAGACGAAACAAACTGAACTGGGCATATATTAGGAGGAAATAAATACACGAGAGCAATGGGACCCCATCAGTTCCTGGATCTTAATTTCAGTGTTATCTCAGAGTAATGTTCACTGAATCAAGCATTTCATGTCAGCTCTGTGTAGTAATCACCATTCAGTGAAGATACACTAGTCCTTCTCCCTAAACATTCAGGTGTTTGTTTGTTTGTTTTACAATTGTCTGAAATACAATGTAATGCTGAAGGATAGTGCGCATGTACCAGTGGAAGATTGTATTCTCATGCAGGTTTCTGAATTTATATAAAGAAAAATGTTCAGTGAACATTATAATTGCAATTTTCTTGATTTATTGCAAGAAAAATGTTCAGGCGGATCACTGGAAACACAGGTAATGTTTCAGAAAACCTCTCCTTTCTCTCAGCAAATTGAGTTGTCGATTCTTGAGTTTAACTGAGGTGTCTGTAGGGATCCGGGTGATCTCTCTCTCTCTCTCTCTCTCTCTCTCTCTCTCTCTCTCTCTCTCTCTCTGTCTCTCTCTCTCTCTCTCTCTCTCTCAATTTCTCTTAACACATTCAACCTCAATTAATGGCTTCAAGAAATTTGTCAGAGCAAGGGTAAGCATGTGTCTCCAATTTGAAGCTGTTTGTATCATTTCCTGTGAGAGCTGTATGTTTTACTTGTCTGTCCATTATAGTTTTAGTGTTTGCTAAGAAAACCAAAAAGGAAATGCCCACTTAAAGTATTTACACTGAAGACTTTAAATGGATTTTGTTCACTTGGTCATGCAGTGATCATGGTCTTTGGGCATGTAAAAACAGCAGGTTGGAATCATCTAGCTGAATTATTCTCATGTGTGTGGACTTCATTCACTATGTCGAAAGCAAAGATTTCTTTCATCCTGACATGATCTAGTTTCAATATGAAGAGCTCAATTTTGCGTTTCTCTCTTAAAAAAATAAATTAAATTGAAATCTTATATTAATATAAGATTTTTAAAGAATGTCTAATGGCATGATTCTCCAATGGTAATACAGAGCGTAGGTTAAAGATATTAAGAGCCATCTTTGTAATGGTCCAAACCATGAACAGGTGTTTTTATACAAAGGATATATTGTTTATAGAGGTTGGTATTTCTGTGCATGTTCTTGTAAATCATACAGTCATTTGTGGTTTCGTACAGGAGGTGCATGTCTGTCAGTCATATTGTGATTTTGCAAACTAAGCATGTCAAACCCCTGGTAGCTCCACTCTCCTGTTCACGTGCAGTATGAGTGTTGCATGCCAGTCAAAAGCATGTCATGACACTTAATATTGTGCATTCACATTATGTAACAACAACAGGTCTAATGTCTAATGTAATTTTACTGGTATAGCGGTGATTACATTCGTCTGTGTCACATCCTATGGAGTCTTGAGGCTGGACATTTCATCTTGCCTGCTGTCAGATGCAAGTTGTATGGGAAATTTATGTCAATACATCTGTCTTTTATATCCCACTACAGAGCTCGCTAAACCAGAGCATCAGTCTGCTGGAGAAAACCACCTCAGACCTGCCTGTGAGCATCTCTCCCTTTTCCTCTTCAGTGTTGAGGGGGTTTTTGTTGTTGTTGTTGTTGTTGTTGTTTTTTTTTAGTTTTATGTCACCAGGTCAGGAAATCTTGTAGCAGAGGCATGGCCTCTTTAAGCAGTAAACAGTCAGAAAACAAGCACCAAATGCACATGCAGTGTAACACGGTAACATGATCAAATGCAACAAGCTTTCAGGTCGTATCAGATCTGTCACTTTATATCTGTCATGGTCCTGCGGCTCTGTGCATTAGGTGACCGAATAAAGAGTGTGTGCATGTACACGTGACTCCAGCAGTTCGCTGTAACCACGGAGTCGTTACAAATCATCAAACATCATTACAGATTTCCAACATGAATAATTATCAGACAATCTATCACACATAATATATGAATACAGTGTATGGACCTCAACCTTACAAATCATGAAACATCATTACAGATTTCCAACATGAATAATTATCAGACAGTCTATCACACATAATATATGAATACAGTGTATGGACCTCAGCCTTACAAATCATCAAACATCATTACAGATTTCCAACATGAATAATTATCAGACAGTCTATCACACATAATATATGAATACAGTGTATGGACCTCAACCTAAACATGTGATACTCTACGCTTGCATCTGTTTTAGAGTGTTAACACGCTTTAATCTTTTGTTTTCATTTCTCCCTCCCATACTTTGATCAGAATAAAGTCAATGAGGTGCTGACTTCCATCAATGAAGCCCAGTACCTGATCTCGGAGAATGCAACTTTTGTGGTTAATCAGGTAATGTGAATTGGCCTACACTTTAGTATTGACCCTGTGTGAGAATCTGTCTTCTACCTCCTGCCATATCAGGAACTATGGTATAGGCTACCAGTTCATTACCAGTGGCTTATAATTGTTTTCTATTCTGTCAACAGGAGGCTGAGAAATACAGGACGACTATCATCGGCTACTTTAGTCAGTACATAGAATGGGTCTTAACTTCTGTGAGTATTAATTTAATAACATGCATGTTAGTCTTAAGAAAAAAACTGTCCTGAGTGTGTCAATTAGCATATAGTTAGCACTGACTGATTTGCCTTTTTAATAGGACTTTGACAAGATACATGAGAGTGCATTCTGTCAAATTCTGTCACATTCTGTCTCCCCTCTGTCTCAAACTGAGAATTAAGCAGAAAAAGTCAAAGTTACACATTAGCTTAAACTGAACCTAATGAATCCCCATTAATTTGATGTGTAAGAGTTAATGTTTCCCAAGAACAAGACTCATCCTTTCTCTCTAGGAGCTGCCTTGTCTAGCCTAATGAATGTGTCACTAAATGAAAGTTCTAAATGACTCCTATTTTGTTCATTCAGTCATTCATGCTTTGATTCATTCTGTCTGTCTGCTCTCTGTAGCTGGCTATGGAGGTGGCTGCCTGCAAACCCCTCAGTAACATGGTTGACACGGCTGAGATTGTAGCCTGCAGCTACGTTCTGGACTCTATGGTGAGAACCATAATAAATGTTCTTTTAGAAACTTCATTAGACAAATCTGTGAAATGCAAATCTTTATAGTTTCTTGAGAAACATACATCTTTGCAGTGTCCTGTAGTGGAGTGTGCTATTTGCAGTGGTACACATGAGCAAACGTGGTAAAAGACTAGAGAGACAAGAGGATCATGAGTTTTGCGGCAGGGTCCACATGTGTTTTAACAGTATAGAATGAGAGAATGAGATTGATTGGAGGTAGATGCTGTTCCCATTGGCAGTGTTCATATGTGCTGGTGTGGGTACGGTATGTTCACATACATGTTCTTTTGGCAGTGGTTATAAAAGTGATGGCTTAGCATGTCAGAGAGAGTGGGATCGAACAGGACCGCCTATGTGTGTGTGTGCGTGTGCGTGTGTGTGTGTGTGTGTGTGTGTGTGTGCGCGTTCGAGTGTGTGGTGAAAGCTCCTGTTGGCTTTGGACAGGAAAGGGAGGAGGGGTTCACGCAGGATGTATGGATGTGTGTGTGTGTGTGTGTGTGTGTGTGTGTGTGTGTCTGTGTGTGTGTGTAATGGCAGGATGTGTATGTGTGTCTCTAATGGGAGGATTGGGGTGCTTAACCATCCACAGGACTCCGTGTACAAATGAAACCCTGTGTGCCTCTAAAACCTCCACAAATCTCACCATCACCCTCCTCCTGTCATTTCTATGGCACCTACCCAGCCAGACCCTGCTATCTGCTGCATGATTAGAGTCATTCTGACCTGCTCTTGATCTTTCTCTGACTGTTAGTAGGAATTAAAAACAGACTTACATAACAGCCTTCAGAACGTCTTGTCTTTTGTGTGTCTGACACCTTCACACACACACACACACACACACACACAGACACACACACACACACGCAAAATGACAGGAAGCTTCTAGGGCCCTAATGAACAGGACTAATTGGTCATTTGACCCTTTGGCTCCTAAGGCCATGAAGCTACAGAGACAGGTCACATGTAGGAAAGATTCTCTCCAACTGCAGCAGGAAATGTTTGCACAGCTGGATACCCAAACGCTTGTTAAAAACATTCAAACATTTTGCGTCAGATGTGTTAGTCGGAGGGCTATACAGGAGGGGCCCAGTCACTGGAGCGTGTTGGGGCAGAGGTCTGTGTGTGGGTAGTCAGGGGAGCACTGTGATTGTCTGATGTCTTTTTCTACATAAGGCCTGTTTAACATGGAACAGTGGCACAGGTAACTCTCTCTAAAGGGGAGAACACAGTTTGACACATGAACTGCTTATGGCATACATTTTATCTGGATTCTCACTGTATACAACTTAAATACATAAAGAACACAACACAGCATGAAAGCCCCTTCTGAGTGTAGTCTGTTGTATCAACTGCTTACCCAAGCTGTAGAAACCTGATTATTAATACACTACACTCTTAATTAAGCCTTTTATGCATATATCAGATTAGGATTTTCCCCAAGAGAAAAGGACATTGACTGTTTGAAAAGAGATGAAAACGTGTTCTGTACCTCTGCCGTGAACTAAATGAACTGTAAGTTAAATTACTTCCAAATAAATACTAAAATGTTATCTTGTGTTTGCTCTGTTTACTGGACACTGATGCTGCTGTGTCGTAACTCAAAGTGTTCCAGTGCCACATGTTGAAACATGTTTTTGATATTGTGTTTTGTAGAACACATTCTGGTTTGGGCTGGGCTGCTCCACACTTTTTCTGCTACCCAACATCATCCTGTCAGTCAAACTGGCCAAGTACTACCGCAGGATGGACACAGAGGATGTTTATGATGAGTGAGTATCTGTACCGCTGCAGCTGATTGGTTCATTGGTTGGTTGGTGGATTGATGGATTGGTTGGTTGGATAAAATGTTGTCATGTTACATTAGTGTAATGCAGTGCATAGACCTGGGTTTGTTCAGATGCTTGATTATTCTAATAGTTAAAAGTCTTGTACCAGTTATGTGGAATTGGAGTCAGATTGGCAAGTGGAAGGTAAAGCAGGATTGATCAGTCAGTGTTTGCAATATCCATACTCTGACATGACCAGTTTTGTGAACAGGTCATGTCAGAATATGATAATGAATATGCTGAACCCAGGCCTGCATTCACTGTGTATCCTTTTTATCTAAGACCAGTAATTAGAAGAGGTAGAGTCGAACTGAGTTAGCAAAAGTGAGTTAGCTTACCAGGAAAGTCACCTCATTTTCACTCGAAGTCTTACTATTGTGTAGTGCAATGCAATAGCTTTCTCCTCTCTTCTCTTCTCTTCTCTTCTCTTCTCTTCTCTTCTCTTCTCTTCTCTTCTCTTCTCTTCTCTTCTCTTCTCTTCTCTTCTCTTCTCTTCTCACAAATTTTTGTGTCCTCTGCTGTATAGCTATATAATTTAGTATACTGTATATAACTTTCTCTTTCTTTTTCTCTTCTTTTTTCCCTGTCTCTCTTTGTTTTTATGACTCTTCCCTGTTTTATTTTTTGTTTTATAGTTCCTCTGTTGCAGGAACTTGGCATTTCACGTTATGATAACCATTCTCACTATTTCTGTCTTCTGCCACTCTTCATTTTCTCTGTCTGGCACTTTGCACTTTAAGAAAACAAAACATTGTGTATATATTGTATATATCTTTAATGTATTTTTCCATTTACCAGTCATTCTCATAAACTTAGCAAAATGAAAGACTGCAATACATCAAGTCACCAAGTGTCTTAAATCATCCATTTGGACATCTGTTTGGACATGTCTGTGATATCAGGCCCAATGGTGCGGATCAATCAGACAGTTAACCTGTTCTGCTTGTCTTGTATCTTTTTAGCATTGACACTATTCCCATGAAAACGTAAGCGAATTTTCTCCCATTTTGTCTACCTTATTCCATCTTCCCCCTCAGCGAGGATTATTAATCATTAACTGAACCGCAGATCTCGTTTTTGTACATAAATGTCTCTGCTAACTCTTTTGGTGCTGGTTTATTAAGCTTATCGCCTTGGAATGCTTCTCTGGTGGAGGTTCTCGCTTGTTTTTGTGTGCTGAAAAAAAATATACCCTTGTTCAATATAAAGGGCTGTTATAATCACCCTGAAAACAGGCATCAGTCAGTCTTTCTGTGACGTTCAATGAAAAGCTATTTAGAACTTTGTTCTTGAGCGATTTTGTACTTCTCTTTATACTCGTCCCCATGCTTTTAGTGGTTGAGGTTTATACATGTTTACACATTCTAACCCCACCCTCCTTCCTGTATGTCAGCACGTCGTTAGCTTCATGCCATTTTCTCTTTTGTTTTTGTTTTTTTGTGTTTGAGTTTGTTGTTGTTTTTGTTTGTTTGATGTACCATTTGCTTTCAGTATGGAAATAAGTAGTAATGGTTATTATAGTGAACTATTTGAAGTTATCAGACTCCCTGTAAAGACAAGGTAAAGAGAAAAAAAAGCTCCCCCATACCCCAAACAGATGTCATTCTAATGACTTGCATGCTTCAGTTTGGCAGGGGTGGGGGAGAAAAGGTTAAAGGAGGATAATGAGGTGTTGTAGGAACACTGCATGCTGGGATAAAGCTAACTTGCGCCCCACACGCATACGCATACGCATACGCATACGCATACGCATACACATACGCATACGCATTCGCATTCGCATACACATACACATACACATACACATACACATACACATACACATACACTCACACACACACACACATACACACACACACACACACACATACACATACACTCACACATACACACACACACACTGTGTAGCTATGTTATGTTCAGTTAAGTTCTTTAAAACTGGGTGTTGGCTTGTGAGCTGAGTGGAGATGTAGCAGTTTACCTCTGGGGGGATGTGCTCGTGCATTCAAGTTGTGTTATTTTAGTTCAATGCCCAAAGCCACACTAACAAACGTTGCATGCTCCAGAAGGAAAAGCATGGAAAACAAGTCAAACTGAAACATCACTGCTAAAGAAGGGTGCAGCTCGGGAGGAAACAGGGTCCCGAGGCACTTGATTTTCAAACGCATTCGTTTAAATTCATATGAATGCAAAGTACATCGCATTGTTACATTCATTTCATTTATACAGTTAGTCACGCTAGAGCAGATTAAAACATGTCGAAAAAAATCTGTCTCAAAAACTCACTTTGTAGATTCTTGTTAAAAGGATTACTTTGTAGATTCTTGTTAAATGAATTAATCACTGTAGCTGTGGTTATCTTGACACTATTTTAAGGTTTCCGGACACTTTCATTTGACAGTGATGTTTTATTTTAACAGCCTATTAATTGCGAATGACTGGATTCCTGTGGCTTTGTTCTGTACAGCATGGCTACTTGCATGTGACTCTGACCTGGTTAACCAGCCGTTGCTCTCTGACTGCCGGTCGTACGCTCCGACTTCATATGTCTAAAGCCTGTGAGTGTGGGCTCTGTTCATGAAACCCTGAAAGAAGAACATTGTGTGAGACCTGTGGGACCGTAAAGCACACAGAGCACATACATGCACTTAAACAAACTGTATGAAAGAGACCTTTTACCTTATCTGTTCTGGCTTCAGCCCAAATTTACAGCTACCCCTACAACCATATGTACCTTCACATACACATTAAGGATATACGCTACATATCCTTTAATATCTGATGCATTTAATATGATTTATGATACTACTGATTTTAATACCTGGAGTAATGCATTTCTGAACAGCTAATGGCCAAAAGTAAAAGCTTTTCACCAAATGCATTACTAAACATTACAAAACATATTCAGTCTGCTTGTGGAATGAAAAGCATTTTGTTTTCATTTGAATTTTTTCATAAAGATACCACCACTGCAGAGTGATCAATTAATTCATTCATTCATGGTGCTCTGGACAGAGATAGCGTATGTTGTCTGTGTGTGGTCGTGTGTGTAGTACGGAAAGCGCCTTGTGACCTGTTCTTCTGTTCAGGGTGATTGGGATCGAAGGACCTGTGGACTCACGGGTGTTTTAATGGAAAGGGTTTCTGATCAATAATCTCTGATGTCTGACTCATCTCTTCCTGTGTGTTTAAAGCATCCCAACTTATGACACCATGACACGTTTCCCGCGGGCCTCAGCGCCCCCCCGCCACGCCGACTGGTGAGAGAGCGACATCAGGCTTGTTTTTGTTTTCCATCGGCTAATGAAAGGTACAGGGTACCCACAGAGGAGTGGCGCCTCACGCGTCTTAAGCATCTTCTTCCTCATTTTCAGCATGCTGTCCATAATCATTCTTTCATTTGTTTTGTTCATCTGTTTTTTTTTTCCCTCTGCCTCTTATCCATTTCAGCTTTGTTTTCTCTAACCTTTGAATTCTTTTTTTTTTTGTTTGTTTGTACCTGTCAGTGCTTCTTCTTCTGTCATTTCGATGCACACAGCTTGAGTCTTGCCGGCCCTTCTCTTCATTTTCTGACGCCTGTTTAGCACAGTGACTCTGCAGAACATCTCTTGCTGTGTGGACTGCTGTTTTTGGAGTCTATAACCAACCACTGGTCTGCTTCACTGCGGCTTGTCTTCGTTTAAATTCAAACATGTCTAACTGCTCGACAAACACACAGTAGCCAGAGCTAGCTGCATGTTTGTTTTTCTAGCCTTTCGAACTTTTCTCACTCTTCATCCTCTCAGTGGGACATTCATTCCCCACTTCATTTATTAATCCTGCTGCTTAATAAAGAAATGCATTAAGAACCACTAATTATATTTCTTCCTAATGTTTCTTCCATCTACTCTTTTTTCAGTACCATTGGAACATGGAACTGAAACTCTCCGGACTGTAAGTTTTACTTTTATTTGTGCAATTGATCTGTAATTACACATACATCTATACATATGAGTCATTGTGTGAACAGACATGTGTAAGAACCGAGTGTTAGCCATTTGTGAGCTTGTCTCTATGGGTGTCTGTGTGTATTTGTATTTCTAATAGTTTTCTCTTCTTCCTGTCAGATCAACACTATTTCCCACATCGTGAACTACTGGCCATGTTCCAGAGAAGGGGCACCATATGGAGGTGGTGCCCACATAAAAGACCAGGATCCTGGGTCCAAGTAACCACCCCCCCCCCCCTTCACCTCTAGCTGAGATTTTATCTTTGTCTTACACTTTTATCCTCTTGTTTTGCACAACTTACGAATCTGCTCCATGGATTTTGCAGAAATTTCAGAGACGTTTTGAATCATTCCACTTCTCAGCATGGTCGTTGTTATAAGTGTTAATTTAACTTTTGGTAGAGTACTGTTTTGATCTCTATCATCCTCTTATCCTGTAACTCAGAGGACAAACCTCACAGAAGGTTTCGATCATTATACTCTCTCTGAAGACATTCCCTCATTTGTCTTTTCTTTTCTTTTTTTTGCCCCAAACACACCAGATTATCTAGTGTTTGAAATTGAAGTCCTTTACTTTTTTGACTCTGAAGTACATCAGAGTTGTTTTGGGAACTCTTGAGACAGTCCGTACCGGGAGACCTCCACGGCCAGAG
This sequence comes from Chanos chanos, assembly GCF_902362185.1. Lineage (NCBI taxonomy): Eukaryota > Metazoa > Chordata > Actinopteri > Gonorynchiformes > Chanidae > Chanos > Chanos chanos. The sequence goes on along the minus strand of NC_044495.1, from coordinate 33,015,010 downwards.
GCTCTCAGTGTAAAATCTCACTGCTGTTTCTATTCCAAGAGACCAAGCAAAGTAAGACTGACCACCACTGCTTTATCGGCACTGCGCGATGGATTAAAGCTACACTAGTTTTTGTCAAGCGTGCTAGCTGGCATGCTAGTGCTAATTCAATGAGAAAGCCTGAAGTTGGTGTTTGAAGGGTGAATCAATATGTTGCCTTGACTCGACACATCAGGGGAGATTAAAGAATTATCTTGAAGAGCTGATGTGAGGTCAGTTTCTCTAAGTTAAAATCCGGATCTGATCCATAGAAGCTGTCCCCACATCAGCTGTTAAAGATGGCTTCTCCCTAGTGTGTCCAACCACTGTCTTTCATCTTGAGCTGTTGAGGACGTAAAGTACTTTGTAGTGTTAACTTGTCTAATACTTTGCAAGAAGTGTATGACAAATAGAATGTGATTTAGCAGATCTGAATCGGTAGTGATATTCCAAAATGACTTTGCTGACTGTACTAATCCTGAGAGATGATCGGCATATTTTTGGGCTACTGTAGCAAGCAGATCTAAAGAGGAAGAGCAGCTCTTTCACGCCAAAACCCATTTTAATTGTAGGTCTCAGGTGATAGTTTACTGCCTATTTTAACAGTTGTTTTAATGAAATGTTATTTGACATTGCCATTGAAATATAAAGCATGAAAGGGTGAATGTGTGAAATGTCTGAATTGTTTTAGAACAGATTAAATGCTTAAAACAATGTGGAATTACAATCCGTAATGTGAGACTATCCTTGATGTCCGTTTTGAAGTAAATCTACGCATGACTACTTTATGACCGCTATCTTCACGTTTTACCCGATGATGTCATTGAACTCATATGTTTACACATATTGCATCACCAGTTCATTTCTCCTTTGAGAAACCAAGAGACGTGACATCAGGTCCTAAATGGTTTGGAACTAATGTCATAATCTGTCATGACTCACTGTGTCAACGCTGATAGTGAAACTCTTCATATTTTCCAGTTCAGGTAAAGTGTCGCTAAAATATACACCCAGAACAGTCTGTATTGTGTTCCCTCTAAGATCTGTGGGACAAACTCTCTCTCTCTCTCTCTCTTTCTCTCTCTCTCTCTCTCTCTCTCTCTCTCTCTGTAGGTTAGTGGTTAGCCTCACTGGATAGACACCTGGTGCTGAGTTCAGCTTATACAGAGACTCTTAAGAAAGGTCCGAATGAGATCTGTCAGTTAGAGGGCTTTTTGTCTGCGTAGTTGGTGGAAGTCTATGTGCCCTGGCTGAGTTTGTAAAATATTGTGAATAAAGTTTCAAATACAAATGTATTTGTCTGCTGAATTCTTTTTTTTCACATATGAGTCAATATCTCTCTGTATTAAATAAGACTGCCTCACCTCCTCACCCCCATGTATGAATCCTGTACTCCTGAAAGCTGCTGAAGTACTGAGAGAGCAGTAAAAAAAAAAAAAAAAGAGAACAGGAGACGGGGAGAAGAAAGAAACACTTAGCCCCTTACTTGGTGCAGTGCCATGGGGTGCGGGTCTTTGACTAAGCTCAGGGAAACAGGCTCACTCCGGATGTTTACATTACAATCCTGCAACCGTCACAGGGAGCCCCCTTTCTATTCCAGACGGGACTGATTGCTTGGAAAATAAAGACATAAAAGGTATGTGCCAACACTGACCACACACACACAGTCACAGTTTCTCTCTGACATTTTAGACTCTAAATATTACAAATTCCTTCCCTCCTTTTACAAATAGCCATGTTACATCTAAAGGGAAATCATTTCGTTATAAGAACAATTTGAACTTTTCATGATACCCCAGCGCACCAATTACGTGCTTAGTGAATCTTACTACACTCAAACTCAGCATCTCAAATACATGCTCTCCCCAGATGTTCAGACACCACTTTCTCCTTTCAGATGCATTCAATCTGGTCACATACTGAATATGAAGAACAGTTTGTTCTCTGTCCCATGTAAGCTCTTACAAATGCTTTACTCATAGTGTTGACAGCTTATTTCAAAGTGCCAATCATTCACCCAGACAGTGAATAGCTCTGATAGGCGTTCATACAGCAGGGACATGTATGTAGGATGCCAAAAATTCCCCTCAGTTCCTCTACGTGGATGCAGGCCACAGTACACTACTCCCCAACAAGTAACCACTCACCACTGTGCTACATGTATGTTAGGAGTGAAGCACACGAATAGTTGTGGTGTGCTCTCGAGAATTATGTAACATGTGCCAAGAAGCATCAGAGGGGTTTCTTTTCGGCGTGTGTATACAGCCAGTGCTCTCTCAGTCTGCATACGGTGTGTGTGCTCCCATACTCAATTGGTTTCATATGTGTGCCCACTGCTCATTGACAGTCCCCAGACGATCACAGGAGAGGGACGTAAGGGGGCTGGGCCCAAGAGAGGAGGAACATTGCTTGCTTTTTTTTTTTTTTTTTACCTAAATGCACTCTTTGTGTGCAGAGACCATAAATAGTGGAGCACCAACACCCCAGCCTGCAGAAAGTCTCAGCTTCCCGCCTCTTTCTCTCTCACTCTTTGTGGTTGTGCCCACTGCCTGGCTCTCAACATGCAGACTCACGCTGGCGCCCTCGTCCTGCTCACATGCTGCCTCTGGCTGTCAGTGCATGCTCAGAACCAAGACGCAAACCAAGAGGGTTCTGAGCCAGAGCGGCGCAAGAGCGTCTGGGAGGAACCCATTCAGTTTTTGACCAAGGCCAAGGACCAGTGCAGCATGGCTGTGACAGGGCAGGGTGACTTGACCAAGCTACGGATAACCTGCCAGGGCCAAGACAGGGCATACTGGTGCGAGTACCAGGGCAAACCTCAAGTGTGTCGCGCTTACAATAACAACCCTCGGCATTACTTCACCCAGATTATGTGGGACCTACGCAAACTGCAACACGCCTGCCAGGGCCAACGTCAAATGAAACCGCTCATGTGCAAGAGAGCATCTGACGAGGCCCAGATGGTCTTCACCGCGTCCTCCTCTCCCGATGCCGTGCCCAGAGACAAGCCCGCCAGACCGGCCCAGGCCAGACCAGACACCCCCAGGGCTCCCAGTAACAAGCCGGAAGCAGCCAGACCAGCTCAGAGCAAGCCAGAGCCCACAAGACCTGAGCAGGCAAGACCCGAGCAGGCAAGACCCGAGCAGGCAAGACCAGAGCAGTCAAGACCCGAGCAGGCAAGACCCGAACAGGCAAGACCTGGGCAGTCAAGACCCGAGCAGGCAAGACCCGAGCAGGCAAGACCCGAACAGGCAAGACCTGGGCAGTCAAGACCCGAGCAGGAGAGACCAGAGGAGACTAGACCTGAGCAGACAAGAGCAGAACCATCAGAGCAAACCAGACCAGAGCAAGCCAGACCAGCACCAGCAAAGCCTGAGCAAATGAGACCAGAGCAAAAGAGACCAGACCAGCCAAGACCTAAATCAGGAAAGCCCCAGCCAGCAAGACCTCAGCCCTCCAAACCCCAGCCAGCCCGACCTGCCCAGACAAAGCCTGATCAGTCCAGACCAGAGCAGGGGAAACCAGTGTCAGCAAAGCCTGGCCCAAAAAACACCACTCTGAAGAAGATCCTCATACCTAAGACACCTTCACCAAAACCAACCAAGGTAGCACCAAAAGGCGAAGCCAAGAAGATCGCTCAGGAATACTGCTGGCGCTCACTTCAGGGAGTCTGTGCCTACGTCATTGGCTGGTTCAGAAACTAAAGGAAGAGGTAATCTCCACTGTGCTTTTTTCCTCAGACTGATTTAAAACTGGTTAAAGATTTTGAGTTTTAAAATTGTGACCATTTTACACATCACTGAATTATTTGTGGATATTTTGACTTCTTTGTTCCCATTTTCATTATCTTAAAATACACAAATCTCGTGAATGCACTAAATATATATTAGGCTACACAGCTGCCTTCAAATGTCCAGGCTGCTTATTTTGTTTTATGTTCTATTTCACAGGTTATAACTCCTGGTGAAAACAGCTTGAAAAGTCTGATGAAAGCAGTAGCTGGTGTTGTGTTTTTTTCTGTCAAGAGGAGAGTGACTAAGGACCAGAAGAAGACGAGCATGAGTGTCTTCTCTGATTGAAAGACACTAAAGGGGTTCAGGTCAAAAGCCCCTCCCCTCCTGTATATTGTCACGCATTGCAATTGTACAGAATGTGCCATTAAAACCTGTACCTCTGTGAATAGAGCCTATAGTACATAATTCTATTTGAATGAAGTGCTTCTTTTGCATCGCTATGACGACTGATTTGTGTACTCTCCAAATGTGATATATTGTAGGATCAGAACGACAGATTTTTTTTTTCTGTGTATCTTTACACTTTCAGATGTTCAGAATGATGTATTGTGGAGACAGGGTGTCTGAATCTTTGTTTGGTCTCAAATTGTTTAAGCATTGTTAAAGAACATTCCAGAAGCTTTGGGGTTAACTTAAAAACTCAAAGGGCAGATAACCATCAGAGTGTTTCTGTAAGACTTTGTACAGAATGTACTGTGTTAAGCCCAGATAAGGACTTTACACCTGTAAAGTGGAATACTCTCAGTTGTCAGTTGTACCACTGTTTCCCTCAAACAAAATCTATCAGTATATGAATGTGTACTTGTGTATGCTAAGAATAAAGTTTGGTTTTTGATATCTGTCTTTTCATATGTATATGTGTGATTTTGGAAACCAACTCTTTAAGTTGTTATTGTTTATTGTTGTTACTTATATCATTGTTGTTAGAGCTTTTGTTTTTTTTTAATCCGGTAAACCTCAAGGCTGCAACTGAGGGCAGCAGGAGGTGCTAGTGTATTTAAAAGAGGACCTTGGAGAGAAATCTCTGCGCAGCGCAACCGGTGCGTCTCGTTTCCAGGTTGTTGTCTGTTACTACTGTTACTACTAACAACTGCTTGTAGTTATTACTCCATCTTTGAGCATTCGTTTCCCATCAGTCAGTTTTTATATTTTCATTTATATTACTGTCACCGTGCAATATTGCATTGCAATCAAGTGTGTCAATTTTTATATAAGACTCCTAAAAGAATGTGTTCATATTACAATAACTTGACACGTGAAAATTTCACATAGAAGATAGACGCATGTGATCAGAAAACGTCAACTGTCAGACATGCCGTAGCTTATCAAATTACCGTATCAAATTAACATTCCTATTTAGGATTATCCTACCATTTATAGAGCGGTGTGTGTGTGTGCAGCTGGAATCCAAATGCTTTGTAAAAACCAAGAGGGTTGGTACAGGAGGTGTATATATGCGCGTGTGCTGTCGGAGTATAAATAGCCTTCAGGTGTCCCAGTGGAATAAAACTGACTTCAGTCACTCTCATGTACACTTTCAGGTAGGTTTAATTGTTAATCTGTATATTTCAGTCGTTGATTGTCAAATTAATTTAAGTGTGTCCAACCAGCGTGTACCGGAATAATTTATACTGCACAAATGTTTCATACTCAGTTTTCCATTCGATATTTTCATCTCTTCATAGGCTTTTGCATAAAAATCACAGGAGAAGATGATGTGCATTAAAAATGTCGTGGTGGTACTGATTGTCGCTTGCATAGCACAGCAGCTTTGGGAGGTCAACTGCCAGGAGGGCAAAGGCCGAAAGGGACGTAACAACGGAAAGGAGAAAGGTCGCGGACGAAAGGATAATTCGTCTCCTAAACCATCGGCACCCTCATCTGTTCGCAGTGACAGCGGACCGAAGACTTCTAGTGGGAAAGGTGTTTTCAAAGGTAGATTTTCCAAAGATAAAGCACAATGCACCTGGGTAGCCACGGGTGAAGACGTTTTTGTACTCGGTGTCAACTGCAAAAAGGAGACGGAGAGTTTCGACTGTGAGTACGTAGCGAAACCCAACGCATGCCCCCAGTACGCCTCCAAATCTAAAACTTACTGGAAACAGATTGCCCGCTCTCTGAAGAAACAGAAGAGACTGTGCCATGACGCGACTTCGTTGGTTAGAGCCGGTATGTGCAGAAAAGCCCCCAACGATGCACACTTCAAACTTAACGTTGCCCCGTCCGCACAGGTCGCGAACCCGCAGTCCCAGTCAACTCAGTCGAGCAGCAAACTTTGTCCTGAGCGGGTTGATAGACAGAGATTGGCTGCGGAGTATTGTAGTAGCTCATGGTCATCGCTTTGCACCTTCTTCTTCTCAATGATAGAGAATGAGGATTGTTAATCGGTAATGTGAGTTACGTGCCTGTTAGAATACATCTCTTTTGTCGAAAGACTGGAAGTGATGACTCGTTGCTAATCCTCAAGGGAACTTTTGTATTTGGAAATGCAGTTAATAGACTACGTGTATTTTGATGTATAGCGAGAGAGAGTTAGTGTACATATGAAAGTAAGATGTTTTGATACATGCTTTGCAGTGCATCTAACTTTTCCCCTAAATACTGAATGATTTAATTATTTTGTATATAATAAACAAATGTTTTAATAAAGTGATTTTTCACATTTATATTTGTTCTTGTTCTATTCCGATTATGCAATGTGACTTTTTTCTTCTACAGTAGACTTCATAATATTGTCCTCTGAACAATTGGTTAGATCCAGTCCTTGAAACTTTGTTCCCTTGCATTTCAGTATCACAAGACAGTTAGAGACAAATTTCTACCTGTGAAACAAATATCTAAAATCCTCAACCAATCAGAGATATGTGGTGGTTGGTTAAAACAGAATGACAACTTCTGCTACTATGACACCTACTCCTGCCCCTCTCACACACACACACACACACACACACACACACACACACAAATTCCATTCTCTGCTCATCACTGTTCTCAGCAAATGCCTCATGAACATTCAGAAAGTGCCCAAATTCCTAAACATACTGCTGCACCTGAGAACAGCTGATTTTGTGGTGCCTCTGTAAATGAGCAGACATGGATAGAGAGGTTGAGCTCAGCTTTAAAACAGCTCCAACTATACTGAGTCAAATGCTGCAGCTTGGTAATACTTTGAAAAAAGTACTTAACATGGTCCTTCGATAACTCATTTTATTCACATAAGTATAAACCTTTCTTCCTGTTTCCCCATACATTCTGAGTTCCCTGGCCATGCATGATTAGATTCTAATGCCCCTGACCCAGTTCCTCTGCTGTGAAATTGCTCAGATCCAAGCAGCTAATATTCATTGTCCAGAGAAAGAGAGCGAGAGAAAGAGAGAGATCTACATAAGTGCATTACTGAGTGCCTATGTGGGTTTTTTGTCTTTGTTTATGTTTTTTTTTTTGATGGCTCTGGTAAGCATTTTAAGAGTCAGTACTATCATTCTCCTCTCAGACTTCAAATGAACCACCAATAGTCTGGCAGTAAGTCCAGAGTTCAGACTTTCAAAGTACAACCAGGGGTTGATCTGTTGGTCCTTAGTGATGGTAAACTGACTTCTGTTTTGAAGTCCGTGTTTAACCAGACAGACATGAGTTGGAGGTTGTCAGTTAAAGTCTAGTCAGGGGTCAGGAGCGGATGGACCTCAGTCCTTTGAGGTTCAGGCCTCTCATTTCCTTAACTGAGCCATGGTATTTCTACCAAGAGCTTCTTGTGGTAAAGATATTCTATTCGTTTTTTTTCTCTACAACAATCTTTCTGTGCAGTGTGAGCAAAGCCACAGCAAACGACAAAATTCACAATGTTCAGAAAGACCCAGCATAACTCCCCAAAGGCAATGGATTCAGAGAATGTTGTGCTGTTGTTACTCTGAAACTTACAGGTATTTTTTTTTTGTTACCTCAAGGAAAATACCTCAGTGACACACACTCTCATCCAAGGACACCCTTGCTTTGCCCTTTGACACACACACACACACACACACACACACACACACACACACACACACACACACACGCACATAAACACACAGTCACACAAACAGAATATTTGAATAGACAATCTTCTTGTAGTTGTCTGCAGTCTTTGAGCTGCCTTCTTGTCACATTCTCTTCACATTGACTGTAGGATTGCTCCCTGAACTCTTTGGCCTTTTCTTTAAGAGTATGTCTCAGACATGCATATACACGAGCTCTGGCTCTGTCAGCTGAATGGGCAAACTACTCCATTCCTGTTTCTTACCATTCTGGGAGAAAAACAATAACTTGTTACAGATATGTACCGAAGAGCTTTACAGGACCCTGCTTGCTATCAGTTAAATTCTAATATTTACACTGTGGCTGATCATGCACTAGTGCATTCATGACTTTAAATGGATATAAATCCCACACACTCTACAAATATGCTCATACTTCCATGGCTTTGGTGGCTCTTTTTGTGTAATTGAGCTGAGAGCAAAGCAATCCAATGACAGTTAATGATTTAATAATGATAAAAAAAAGACCTGCCTCCTCTTACACTGACATTCTTTTACAGTCCCCTCCTCTCGTCTCATTCTTAGAAGTGCTGAACATTTTTTCTTCATTTAGAGAGTCATGCAACCTTTAAGGATTCACAATAAGTGTCCTGTGCTCCATGTAAGAACTATTGCGTTTGTGTGTGTGTGTGTGTGTGTGTGTTTTCAGCATAGAGAGAAAGAACTGACTCTGAAACATTTAGCATTGTGTTAATGACAGATCTCCCCACTGCAGTAGCCCAGCATGCCTCAGGGTACCTTAAAGCCATACATCTGTTACACGCTGTAAGCTGGGATTAATGAAACTAGCAGTGAGTCTTGCATTCCTGTCGTAACTATGCATTTCTGAAAGGCCCTTGGTGTAAGCAGTACAGAAAAGCCTCACAAGGCAGCCAGTCTTTATATCAAACACTGTTAAATGGAAAATCTTAATCATTGTGGCATCAGACCACAAGAAACATCTCCCGCTGTGAGGAAACAACATAGGTGTTTCAAATAGAAAAATTGTTATTTCTTTTCCCTCCATGTAGCATGATACTCCTCAGTCTTTGTTTTATGTGTGATCTCACCGCATCCACACAGCTCTGTGGTAAATGCTGGACTTCACAGGTGATATGGTGTGCTACTCATGACACTGTACCATCGTGTACTTTCCCTCTTGACCACTGTTCAGCTGTTATCAGTGCTCTGTCAGAGAACTGCCACTGTCTGGTAAGGCACCCAGGCCAAGTTAGATCTAGTGTCATGTAACACCAGGAGTAATAACTGAAGATAACCATTCTGACTAAAACACATTGTCTGGAGGGGGGGGGGGGGTCGACAAGACCCCAGGATGTGTTGTTTGAAAAGAATCTTTTTAGAGATGTTTTTATGGAGGACCTATTTGAAGTCTGTAATATTAATACTTGAACAGAAGGAGATTAATATCAGGGACTAAATTGGTAGATTCTGTCTGCTAAATCAGACGGATCTGTGACAAGCATCCCTGGCTGTCAGTGGAAAATTCTGGAAGGCTCCCAATACAGATTTTGCCAGACTCTCTCTTTGGCTTGTTTCCTTTTTTCCATCAGCTGAATTGGCAGTAAATGACTGTGTCAAACACACCCACTCTTTTTGACTCACACCTGCTTTGTTGCTGCTTCTTAGCAGTTCCCTACAGCAGATCTTCTGTGTTCCTATAGACGTGTTCCTAACAGTACATGATGTTTTTACGTTTGATATTGCTGTTGCTTTATATATTTTCCTTAGATTAAGCAACACACAGAACCACACACAACAGTTTACAAGGCTTGATGCATACACTAAATTATTGTTTTCAATGTTTGAAAATAAACTGCTCCAGGAATAGGATTACGTGGGCAGCCATGTTCTGGAACATTCATGGACAGAGAAAGTTGGTTATTTTAGCCTCTTGTGGGTTTACGGGAAGCCCTGTACATGTAAAGCCAGTCTGTGATTATGAAATAAGTTTGCTCCTTGCCCCCCCCCCCAAACACACACACACACACACACACACACACACACAAAGTCCATATCTACAGAGGTTTCCAAATCTGCATTGATGATTGGTGGTTAGGAATTAGAGAATTAAGTCCTGTCATGTCGAACTTCCCTCCATCCTTCATTTTTGATGGAATAGATCATGGCGTACCTTCCCAGAGGGTATAGAGCTACAAAGCTTTCCGAAACATCACGGAGGCATATGTGTGAGGGTGGAAAAAAATCACATCATCTAAACTAGTTGCCTGAGCTATGACTGCAGGATACAAACTTAATTCAGATCGTACATCATCATTTAATGGGGTGAGGAGGCATTTTCCTCAGGCAGGGAGACAACCGTAGTCCAGGATCCAACCTGCCATGACCAAACGCAGACGGGCAACTACACGTTTCTTCCGCCAGGCAGTGAATCTTCTGCCCAGCGCAATATTAAGTAACATACCCACAGCTTTAGAATGTCAGACATTGCAAAAAGCTGATTTATTAATATAGAATGGTTTCTATTAATGGTATGAGATATCCAAGATATCAAGATGGCGCAGTCCTATGGCGACATGGTGTGGCTCTGTTTGTCAGTCTGTCTGTGGTTTGTGTGTTTTCATGTGGCTTGTTTGGCACTAGATCTTACATCCATGTATGTATGTAATGTTTTATGGGGTGAGGCTTATGTGTTCTGTGTTTTTATTTCTTATTGTGTGTCATGCTGTGATTGTTGTCCTGTCATGAGCACACTGAGGAAAATTCCAAACAACTAAGTTGTACAGTATTGAATCCTGAATCTAAATCTGAATGTGTGTATGTTTGTATATATGCATGTATATATGTATGTAAATATTTATGCTGTTGACTTGTTTTCAGGAAATGAAATAATTGTTCATTTCATTGGTGATATATGCGTCAGATGACTTGCTTTGAAAGTGTGTTTCAGTTCAGGCCATGCAGTTAAGGTGAGTATAAGATTTGAAACAGTCTATCTCCAACACACACATATACCTGTAAAAATATGGGATACACTTTTATGAAGAATAACTGCACCTACAGGCGTAAGGGAGGTGAAATGTGATTGGTGTGGAATCAAGAGAAAAAGGCTGTTCCATCATGTTACGAGTTAGCCCAAGGTTAAATTCAGGGGCAATTTAGAGTTATTTTTTACTCCATTTCACTACATGTTAGTAGGCAGAGCAGCATGTGCAGGTTGGGTCCACTGTCCTTCATGGGACTTTGTAACAGCTAGGCAAATTCAATGTATGCAAGTGGCAAAGAGTACCCATGACTCTGTCTGTGTGTGTGTGTGTGTGTGTGTGTGTGTGTGTGTGAGAGAGAGAGAGAGAAATAAAGAGGGGGAGAGAGAGACAGAGAGAGAGAGAGACTGTACATTAACTTTGGTAATTCTATAATTCTTAAATATTTCCTCTCTATGATCCCTGGCCCAGGCCTCACATTAGCAGAAATGTCTTCTGTAGATCTTTTGTTCAATACTGCAGTCAACACACAAAGGGCCCTCCTGCTCCTTAAATGTGCATTGATATTTGCTCAAGAGTGAGTGTTTACGTTCATGTATGTATGTATGTATGTATGTATGTATGTATGTATGTATGTATGTATGCATGCATGCATGTATGTATGTATGTATCTATCTATCTATCTATCTATCTATCTATCTATCTATCTATCTATCTATCTATCTATCTATCTATCTATCTATCTATCCATCTATCTATCTATCTATCTGTCTATCTATCTATCTATCTAACACACACTTATATATAAAAACGAACACTCACGCAAGCTGAGTGGTGACCCCACCTTCAGGTTAAATCAAACCCCTTTGTTGTCTAACATACTTCCACTCCAGGAATCCAGCTTTTCCTCATGCTTTGTGGTGGATGGGTGGGTCCTGCTGTGTTCTCTCAATATGGACTGAGGTGGCCTGATTCCACACCCTGTCCTCCTGAATTCTGATTGGATGAAGGATTGACCCTCTTAAAATTTTATATGAAAAAGACCCCTCACACTCGAACAGTGGGGTCTTCCAGAAAAAAGGATTTAAACTATGATTCTGAGAGTGCCAGTATAGAGGGTTTAGTAAAGAGGTTTAGGAGCTGCATTTGTAGAGAGGTCTACACACACACACGCACACACACGAAGCACTGAAACCTCACTAAGACGATTTAAGTCTCAAATTTGCCTTGTTAGGACTTTAGGCCATATTATAGTGGAGAAGTTTATAGTACATACAGTAATGTTATAGCACACAAAATGTCTTTCGCTGTAGTCTATGTACAGCATACCCACTCACACAAGTCCATCATACAGATATCATTAGCATGGGTAAAGTTAATTATTACACCTGAGTGGATGAGTGACTGCAGGACGGTGCAGGGAGTCAGAAGAGGAATGCCGGAGAACATGCAATGCATGCGTGATGAAACTTCAAAAGCAAAAACACAGCTGAGTTATGAACTTTGTTTGGAAGTTTTTGGTCTTACCGCTCTCACTGTAACGTTGAAATCTGACGCTACGCGGTCATTTAGGGATTTGTATTGTTTCTCAAGGACGTACTCACGAACACACCACAATACACCGGAAAACAAGTTTAATGCTTTAGATTTTTTTAGTCTGAAAATTTATGCCATTACCGTGGCGACCGTTTGAGTGCCATGTGGCTGTTGCCACTTCTGAGCATTGAGAGGTCTGTCTTTAAACACTGTGGTGTGTTTTACGGTTCTGACATTTTTTCAACGTGTAACCCTGCGGCCAGATCCTCCCAAAAGCAAGTCTACGATATGAGCTCACATTCCTCAACTACAGGAAAGTTCAGATATTGTCAAAATACTGAAACATTGCATAACATAACACATCGGTGTTGTAATGTGACATACGACTCTGTCTGGCAACACTTCATTACATAATGAGGGCTTTGGTATCATACGCACGTTATTGCTATGACGACAGACTTATTTCTATTAATAGTATATGCTCACATGTATCACGGTTTGTATTCACAGTTCATGGTTTTATTCATGGCTGGGGTTGGCTTGGCCACACAGCCTGATTGAAATAAAAACGGACTACGTTACATCATGAGGACACAGGCTATATAATGGTTTTACTGTGGGCCTTATCAAGGACTATAGACTACCTTAGGAAGTCTATCTCCATTCAGTAACACATAAACGCCAATGACACTATCAGAGTGTAAGTACAACCTAGATAGATGGATAGATACACACACACACACACACACACACACACACACACACACACACACACACACATATATATATATATATATATATATATATATATATATATATATATATATATATATATATATATATATATATACACACACATATACACACATACATATACACACATACATATACATAAATACACACACACAGACATATATATATATGTATATATGACATGAGTAATGATGTAGTACAAGCCCTACACAACTACACAACAGATAGTTTAGCTGTTAAAGAAGTTTTTCTCAAGACAAAGTAATATGCCTATAAACCATACAGTCCATACAAACATCTTATCCAGTCAGAAAAAAGTTTGATTTAGTTGGATTTACTTTAATTAGTTTTCTCAAGTTTTTGGCTGTATTTAGGAGGTGAGTTGTCATATCTGTCTCATGTAAAACAGTGCAAAGTGGCTGAATTGTGTAACTTCTGGTTCTTTGCATTAGAAGATTTGGTAGAGACATAATCCACTAAAGTGTAATCCTGATATCAGATGCTTTCTGTCTTCAGTGACCCTTTTAATATCAGTAACCATATCTCCTCTTCACTATTTTGAGCAAACCAGTCAAACCTGGCCATTATTCAAAGGGCAACAATTCAAGAGTCTAATTGCTCTGATACCATCAGATACAAGAAAACTTGACCAATCATGACAATTGTGACATCTAGTGGCCACAGAGTGCAATTTCAAATGTGAACCCAAACCTGTCCAAATTAACCGTTAAACTTGGTGTGTCACTGCAACTTGATGGTGCCCTTTATTACAAATTGAATAAGTATGCATGTGACTGAAGGAGGTATTCATTCATGCACTGAGAGATTAATGATTAAAATAGAGACAGTCAGAGATGTGTATTGTTTCTTACTTCAAATTGTCACATACAATGCCCAAATATAATCATAAAAATATTGGGACTAACACACAAATGAACACACTACTGGATGAATGAGCATTAACACTATTGAATGAGTGAAAAACAAATTATTATTTCCATTTAGGGAGCAGCTGATAACTGGCAAACAATTGACATGTTGTTCTTGCCAGCGGCTGACCATGGATTTTTGTGATTTGTGTTAACTACATGGACACACCATATGGTTACTTTTTCTTAACTACAAAATCAAACAGGTTCAAAACACACAGTAAGTAACAGGAAATGAATGAATGTGTGTGTGTGTGTGTGTATGGGTGTGTGTGTAGTGTGTAGAGCACATTATTATAATATTAAAGATAAACAATCACACAAACAGCTTATTACTAATCATCCCCACCACACAGGTAGAGCAGGGCCTTCCTGTAGTCTCCCGCAGTGTCCTCCTACAGACAAAATGAAAACACACATGTCAGACTCCAACAGTTATGATGTGTGTGTGTGTGTGTGTGTGTGTGTGTGTGTGTGTGTGTGTGTGTGTGTGTGTGTGTGTGTGTGTGTGCATGTGTGTGAGGGAGAGAGACTCGCCTGTATGGTACGGTACAAAGATTCTCCATACATCTTTTTATACTCTGCCCGGATATCCAGCATATCCACCTCACTCCTGGACACCATGATCCTGATCAGAGTATCATCATCCGTACCTGCCCGCTGCGCTCACATCAAGTAAACAAACAAACAGACAAAGCAATAGACACAGCACATGAGAAACTTCATGGCTTTGAACATCTTTAAAATGTGACAAAATCTTCAAACATGGTTCTATTTTCACTACAACATCTACATGTTTTAAAATAGAGACCAAATTGACTGTGAAAATTGAAATGTTGATTTAACATAACGGAAAATCCCGCGTAAACGAATGCAAAACTTACCCTCATCGACTCACGAAGACATTCAGCAAAAAAGGCCGGCACACTCCGAGCACATTTCACTGCATAGTGAGAGAGAGGGAAAAAGTGTCACGTAGAGAATTACAGCTGACAGTTTTTCACTTTAGAACCCTGAAGTGAAGTGGCATGAACCCCTGGCACCCAGTGTACTTCTAAGATTCAGCATGGGCAAGCTTGGTTATACACCCTGACTGGAATAACAATGCATTTTGGCACTTCATTAGGTCATATTCATATTACAAAAAGGTACAGTAGGGAGAAGTTAGCAGTTTTATATATATGAAGTCTGACCTGCAACTATATTATACAATACTGTGTCAATGGTATGTTCAGGGTCCCTTGGTACAGAGTTGAATTTTGGAGGACAAATTTCTGGGAATTTCATACCTACTGCCAGTAGAGTACTCTCAAGGTTTCCAGAGGTTTCTCCTTTAATGCTCTCTTCAATGTCACACCCAGCGATCTTTTTGTAGGCATCAAACACTACAAAGAAAGTCAATGATGTCTTCAAGTCTGATTCACAGAGTAATTAGCAATTACAGCCCTCCAAACTTCACCTGTAACAGTTTATCAACAGTCATTACCTCTCATCTGTTTTCTCTGACTCTCTCTCTCTCGCTCTCTCTCTCTCTCGTACAAACACACACAGACACAGACACACACCTTTTCTCAGGTGCTCTGCGCTTCTGTTGCCTAGAATGTTGATGAACTTGTCTTCATCAGTGCCAAATTTCTCTTCACCAGCTGCAAACAGCTCCTGACACAAAATTGACATGCAATATGTTTTACACTGGTAGCGTAACCCTCCACATCTGACATTTTATAGACATATCAACAAGGTAAGCCATCCACAGACATGCCCAAAATAAGAAGATTAACAAATAGCTGGCAGAACTGTGACATACAGGCCCCTTGTTATCACTCACTCACAGGAAAATGCTGAAGTGTTCTATGGTTCACACATTGATTAAATATCACTGATGCCAACTCATGTTGTTTACCTTGGCATCCTTCTCCACTCGGCTCTCATCCACTCCCTCTTCTCTGTTTCCCTGAGAGGAAGGACACAGACCAACGGTCAGAGGTCAAAGGGTGTTGATGGTAGGCTTTCATCTGTCTGTTTTCTCAAACAAGGGGGATGAGTTTTCGCTAACCTGACAGTCTGTGATATTACATTACAGGCTCTGTATGGCTGAGCACCATCTGATCCTCTCAACAACAGCACTTTTAGACCACTTTTAATTACTTACAGGTGACATCACCCCAGCACTCCTATTATCACTCACACAGGACCCCCCCCCCTTCCCTCTCTCTCTCTCAACCCATCCATCATGTTCTGTCCTCTCTCTGTTCCAATCTTTTCCCACAATGCTCTCTGACCTTCACCTGTTCCTTACCTATATCTTCCTGTCAGTCTACACTCTGTAACCCCTAAGCTTTTTCATCTCCTATCTCTCCTTCTCCCACTGAAAGCTAGGTTTCTAATCCCCTAACCTTTCTTTAATCTCTCCTCCACTCACCTGCTTTTCATGCCTTTACTCATCTCTCTCTCTCTCTCAAACTCAGTTTAAATCAACAAGGCTTTATTGGCATAAGTTGTAAGAAATATTGTTGAAGCAGCTTGGTAAACTGTGACACAGGAAATACTAAACAGATGTCATAATGAACAACTATGCTGTACTTAAATAACCCCAACAGGTATGTCATTCGTGTGTGTGTGTGTGTGTGTGTGTGTGTGTGTGTGTGTGTGTGTGTGCATGTGGAGGAGCAATAACAAGCAAAAGGCCCTCACTGGCTATCAGAGAGATAGACTGGAACATACTCTGCAGCTATCTGGACACATACATCCCCCTCTTCCATTATCCAAGGCAACTGTTCCCAAGAGCTCCATGTTTCTATCGGAGAGCCCAGCCTGTTTTCTCTAAACAGCCAGGTGTTGGCCACTCTCTATGGTCAGGCCATGCTCACTGAGTCTATTTCTCACTTTGTGGTTGATCACGCCACGGTTTGCATTAGTACATAGTGATTTTAAGGGCAGACAGCTTTCAGTTTGTGTTTTGTATCATTGTAATCTTTGATATAATTTCTTTTCTTTTGTTGTTCCCTGGTTGAATCTAATGAGTGTGTGACTATCCTGAAGCTTTTGATTCCTTACGTCAGGGCCCTCCCCCCTCTCTACCTGTAAAAGAATAACCAGTATCCTCTGGTAATGGCCTGATGTGTCTCCCATGATGTCTTTCTCCAGTTTACCACTGTGCTCTGAAGGACAAGAAACACGAGACAGGGACGTGAGAAGATAGCTTACACTCATCTCACACAAAAGCCACCTAACAATTTCAATCAACGTAAATTGGAACGGCTTTGTTCTGAAAAAGGTTTTAGTCACCAAAACAATTAGCCTGGATAAAGGACGGCTGTTCCCTCTCCGGTGTCTGTGTCAGATGACTTGTACGTTTTATCTTTGTCCAAGGTGTTAATGGCATAGGACATTAGGCATCATCTTTAAGAAGGGAGGCGGCAAGGTTAGCCTGAACAGGTTAACTTATTTGTGTTTTTTTTTTATCTGACAAGTGCAAAATCAAAAGGGTAGGGCTATGAAGCCAGTTTTCCAGCTAAAAAGGTCTAATCCTTATCGCGGGTAGAGAGACATTATGTGGGGATGAGAACAGAATCATACAGCAAACTCACACATTTTATTCACATGTTAAGCTGTGTTTGTCGTTCACTGGATCTGTACCCACTACCAGACAGGTCTGGTACCAGTGGATAAATGTGTTCACCCAGACGCTCGATATATAAACATTTGGCGACCCCTGACCTATTTTCAAAATATCATCATGTTAACACCAGCTGTAATGAGGACCAGTGTTAAATTCGTACTGTTAATCTGTGTTTATGCTGCACAGCTAGTTCCAGGGGTGACCGCCACCATTCTGCTGTGTATTTTAAAAGTGAACTCTTACCTTTCTTATATGCCTTGATGATATCCTTTATCTGGTCACCTGTCCTGGAGGCCAAGATCTCAATGAGAACTTTATCATCTGTCCCTGCCCCCTAAAACACACAGGAATGTTTCAAATGACATATGCCCCAAGCTTTTAATTACACACTAATAGCATTTCCACTTCTGTGTCATTACATGTACAATAAAACAACATGAACGATCATGAAATGCAGTGCATCCTGAATATACATGAAAAAAGAATACTGAGGAAAACACAAAGACACCATCCTGAGCTTTCGTTTCCCACCCACTAGACAGGATTCTTCCATTTGCTTCCACCACAGAGACGACTGTGAATAAGCATAAGCCAAAACTGACAAATTAAGCATGAGACCATAACATTGTGCATAGCCCCCATTCTTCTGAACAAGGATGCTATAAGGGTGTGCATACAGGATCTACAGATTCTCCCAAAATATCCAATTATGAGGCTATGAAAATAATGAATGGGTGATAACATACTAATCTCACACAGTGAGGTCAGGAATTATTTAGGATTATTCATTGCCCAGCTGCCAAATGACATGTCTGAATATTTAAGGCTGACGGTGGAAGAGAACATGTGTCATATCACCTTTATGGCTTTACGGAGTTCATTAGCATCATAGCTTATGGGAGGAGTCATCAAAGCCACGACCAAGTCTTCAAACTTCCCTCCCAGCTCTGACTTTAATTCCTTCACCAGGTCCTGACAGCAACAAGGGAAGAGAGAGAGAGAGAGAGAGAGAGAGAGAGAGATGGTGGAGGGGCAGGGAGAGATATAATACATCTTATGGCTCAGTATAATATAATGGAAGGGGAGGCTAGGAGCTGACAGCAGGGTTTACGGTAGGCCTCTCCCTCCATGGCTATCACTCACTAAAGTGGACTGTTTGTGTGGAATTGACTTCCATTCAACATTCATCATGAGGCTTTTTTTTTCCTATGTTGTGACTCAGCTGAACTATGCAGAGCAGAGAAGAGGCTAACAGCGGACCTAAACTGACCTCTTGTTTGGCATTAAACTGAAGAAGTGTATTACTCAATATTTGGGTATGGGGGAAAAGCTTAGGTTTCATCAGTGTATGATGCTGAACAGAACTAAAACAGCAAGCAAAATGTTGCTGTTGCAAAAAAAAAAGATGCTGATATAATGTTAAAGGAGGACCTCTATAGTTCACAGTCATGACAGTCAGACACACGTGTGCAGCTAAACAGAGTGCATAAAAGCAGGGTGACATGCATGTCTTACCTTCCCATAGGCTTTCTTAAAGGCAGCTTTGATTAGCTGTCTCTGATCATTACAGCGGGCAGCCAAAAGCATAAGGATAGCATCTTCATCAGTCCCTGAGAATGGATTATAAACACATGATTATAAACCTTCCCACAAACTGGGCTTTAATATTGAGTTTAACATTGCCTTAAAAAAAGTACTTCAGTCCACCTTCTTCTCTGGAAAAGCTGTCTAACCTCTGTTTTTAAACTAAGTCAGTGCAGGCTATGCAATCTCTACATGATATCAATAAGGCAGCCATATAATTTTAGCAGTCAAAACCAGTGACACTAGTATTACAAACTTACCATTGTTAATATCCTGGATAAAAAAGAGAATAAAGAATACTGACTAGAGAAGGCAGTAATAAACAAAAAAGAATACTGGCTAGAGCAGGCAGTAAAAGTGAACAGCTCATGTATAACTGTGAAAAGATGTAGCATCTCAGCTTGCAGGAAACCACCTTATCACACGCTGTTTTTGGATTGACGAAAATAAATTTCTTTGGGTGGTAACAAGCTGTTCATTGTTCCTTTTTTAATTATTTTAATAGGTTCTTCTGATTTTATGTAACCCAAACAGAGTTTGGCTAAGCATATATATATATATATATATATATATATATATATATATATATATATAATTTTCCATTCCCTCTAATGGAGGGGGAAAAGCACATTAAACAAACAACAGCTCTGTCTTATTTTTCAGAGTGTAGAGTGTGACAGTAGAGCAGTAAATTCCAGAGACTGAAAACTGATACTAAGGCACACCTTCTCACAGGAAGTTTAAAAAGCCTCATTCAGAAAATGGCCTGTACCACCAGCAGTGTGATTTTCAATCAGCCCAGGTCACTTTGTCGCCCCTGAATGGGCATGTTAATGATCCACACACCGGACCAGGTAGGGATCGCTAATCAGAGAGTAAGTGAGAAAGATGACATCATTATTTTCCATCCAATCTCATTGCCAATTCCAGACTAGGAGGCTCCTGTTACCGGGTCCAGAACTGGATCACTCATCGCTTTGATTTTCGCATATGGAAAACCCAGATGGGTTAAATTGCTCTTACAAGTAATCGTCCAAGTCATTATTCATTCATTGTTGTATCAGAATGACCCGAAACTGTCTCAGGTCTTGAGATCCTCTGAAGGATGCCTGACAGTATTACATGTACTGGAAGATCTAAGTGAATTAACAAGGTAAACAGTAACCACGAGTTCCCCAGTGTGAGTGTTTTTAACCTACCAATGCCTTTCATGGCTTTGTGTAGGACCTCAGCATCCTGTTTTGCATTGAAGTTCTGAAATGGTCGCACACTGCCTCTGGTTGCCTGGGGAGCCGAAATTGCACTCAAAATTGATGACATGAGTTTTTGTAGCAGAGTAAAATAACATGTCATTCAACAAATGAACAAAACAACTTATTCACTGAGATATGTGAGGCTTTTGCACACTGCAGTCCAAAAGTTATTATCTGGCTCTCCCTTGGTGTAATTTTTGCCATATTCAGGTCTTCTAGCAATCAATTTAAAGAGAAAGTTTGGTGAAAGTAAGAAGCCAACCATTTTATCATCAATCACTGATACGCTGCTATAGCACTCTACAGCTCATATCAGTAGTTCTCTAGAGAACTATTAACATGAGCTTAAACGTCAAGCAGCATCTTTGTGCAGAAAAAAAAAACAAACAAACCAACTAAGAAAAAAAAAGATAAGTCTCAGACGTCTACATGCTGCTTGTGGGTTTGTTTTCATTTCTGCCGAAAAGTAATGAGTTAATAAGATGCTGAGTGTCAGATGAGATACTATAATCAAAGACTAACAAGCCTCAGAGCATCTAGGCTAGACTTGTGTAAAACCAAACTGGCATTTGTGTTGGGTTATGAAAACACAATGATAAACTTCAGCCTCTCTCCTTCGACAATCATGTGCATCCTTTGTATGCCCATTTTTTTCTCGTCCATTATACAAATGCAAATTAAGAAATATCAGTCCATACTATGTAGACAATATAATCAGCCAGGTCATTCTGATGACTGCACACATCACCTGAGCCTTTTCTGTTTGGCTAGTTGTTGGATTGTCTCATCTTGAGAAGAAAGGTGCTGGGACAACACATAGGCCTATTAATTCTTGGAAAAATCAAGTGACACCATTTACAGATTGTGCTATCTGACCCTTAACAATCCAGATTAGGGTAGCTGGTAGTTTAGGCTTCATGTTACGTTTAGGAATAGGCTTCAAGGAGAAAAAAGGGTTAACGTTACAGTTTGGGTAAAGGTCAGGGTTGAGTTTAAGGTTCTGTCTATGTTTACTATTGGAGTAAAAGAAACATTTGACAGCAGCTGTAAGTAATAACTTTCAGCATATGGGGTATGTCTCAAGAAATTAAACTTTAAAATTTAATTAAAAGGTAATAATACATGTACAAAACCTTGATAGTCCTCCTATGTTGTCTGTTCTCCATCATGTTATGTATGAATGAAATAGGGCAATTACATGCATGGTGAACAGACTTAATTATATGGGCATTGATTCCGTGAGTAGAAAAAACGCAGCTAGTATGAAATCACTTAATTACAGAGACCAAACATGGATGACTGACCATGTGTGTGTCTAATCTTTGTAGATATGCACAGTACAATGTATGGGCATTGCCTTATCTTTCAACTATACTCACTTCAGTGACCTGCTATACGCTTTACAGAAGCATGATCAGTACCAGATCTCATCAGCTGTAACCCAATCTACCATCACCTCTATTTGCCTGACAACAGTCACCATGTCAACTGAGATCTCTCACTTTACGTGACAGCTAAAACTGGGTGGTGGGCACCAGGTCGAACTCTCCGTCGATCAGAGTCAGACATATCAAACTACTCCGCGAATTCTGCTGAATTTATTACATAATCCAGGTTCAAATTCAAATCTAGAACTGGAACTGGGATTGGTCCACATAACTGTTGGTGGCAATTAATCTAGGTCGTGCACAGATTACTAATATTCATGAGTTTTAATCTCCGATTACCATATATTCTCAGATCTACCTCTCAGAGTTCTGTATCAACAATCGCGCTGAAGAGACTGTAACAACCCGCGGTAACTGTCTATTATTACTAAAGCTATTACCATAGCAGATAGCCGCCATTATGTAAAATGACAGTTCTCCTAATTGTGAGGATTATTAATCTGTGAGACGAGACCAGTATTCTTATAGTCCAGGAATGGCGCGAGTATGTGCGATGTTCAGAGAACCTAAATCGCTATCGACTAATCCTCAATGC
Organism: Chanos chanos; assembly: GCF_902362185.1. Lineage (NCBI taxonomy): Eukaryota > Metazoa > Chordata > Actinopteri > Gonorynchiformes > Chanidae > Chanos > Chanos chanos. The sequence continues at coordinate 32,992,523 of NC_044495.1, read as the reverse complement.
GCCTTGTTCACACTACCTGCACAGGTAATAAAACATTAGTGTTTTAATGTTGTTTCAATGGTCTTTTCTGGATTAAAGGGAACGGTCTGTAAACCTAGATGACAAAAGAGCTGACAAACTTTTTACAACACGTTTTGGTGGCTCGTTAAAATGTTAGACATGGCCACAATATAACTCGATAATCTTACCATTTTGCCGTTGTAGGCTTCTATCAAAGAATCAGAGCTGAATGGTCTGAAAAATTAACAGGTAAAATATTAATTTTCAGCTACTGTACACAGACAAATGCTTGTATATTCATGACATTGCACATGACAAACGCAGGGCAGTTTAATTGTCATTTCGTTCATTCAGCAAAGGGCCGGTAAAGAAAACTCTATCACATACCATATTTACTTTAGGGTATTCTCTCACAAACAAGAAATAGACAGCTACTCACCTGTCCCTGCCCACCTGTGCGCCGCGGAGAGTGCTGTCACTAACGCAGGGGGAGCTTTTTGTGTTTTGTCTAATATATCCACGCCCACAGTCCAGTAGTGCGTTTCACGAGCGATAGTGATGACGCTGGACACAATGTCTTCACGAGACGTAGATAATCGTTTTAATGTGCGGTATGTTTATGTAGGCTACAGTTCCCCAAAATCAATATTGCTCCACAATGGTTGTGACACTATCATCGTGGCTAATAAAAACCAAATAAGATCAGATGCACAACCAGGGAATCGTCCCAGAATCTAGAAACTAGAACAATTTTGTATTTGAAAACAAACGGAGCAATTTACATTTTGTTGGATTTTCGTTGCATTTTATTCCCTGACCAGCAAGTGGGTTTGACAAATTCAGCTCTAAGCTTTCACTCAAGATAGGACCCATATCTCCTGATACTTTATACCAGTTTGCCTAAATGAATTGCCAAAATAAACATAAAAATGTATCTCAGCTCTGGGAATCTCCGTTGTTTATAGACGAAGTGAGAGTGATTGAGCTTGTGATGGGTGCCAAGCAGGAGAGTGGTACACCGGGGTTAGATGTCACATTCACATCTCTTCAATCCAGCACCATGTCCAAACAGCAAGCATTAATTAAGATGGGCACCCAAGGGAAATGTGAGCGAACCAAGAAGTGTTATATCGAGTTACACCTGCCCTATCAAGCTGACCAACAGCCAAGTCAAAGTCAGTAGCGCTGAACAAGACAAACCTCACGTGAAGCACTCCATGCAGGTATTTAAAACCTGATAGAATGTGCAGAGTTAGACTAAGTCATTCATCGTCATAAAGTATAAAGGTGGTCAATGGTTTAAAACTTTGTGGTACGACAACCACAATACCTTAGATGAATGTTCAGGTTTAACGCCTCCGGGATAAAATATTGCAGCCATTATTAACTGAAGTGGCAGGCTACAGCTGTGATCATTTGCATATTTGCCATTAACTGAAATATTGACGACTCGGTCCTTTCAAACAGGCCACCTGCACCAACCTTGTTCCACGATGCTCTGTGTATTTTCGTAGCTCACCTATATTCTCTCAACTTATCTCTGAAAGTTAGCTCAGAGTTCATGCAAAGTTCAGTCCTCAAATTCCAGCATCAGCAATTCCCTTCTTCTCTTGTTCTCTTATGTATAATCAATAACTGGAATATTATTCATCATAAGTACATTAGTGGGAATGACGATAATAATGCAGGCTCTGAACAGCCCACCTTCCAACTGATGATTGATGGACAATAATTCAAATTCATTGGCTGAGGTCTTCCTCCTATAAGGGATTTCATCTGGCGTTTTCCGTGGATGTGCCATGATATTAAATGGAGAGGGATAAGTTTTCAAGAGTATTGAACGCTTTCGGAGGGAAGATGGAGGATTATTGAATTGAATGGTGGAATCAGGTGCGGCTCGGGCAAAATTCAGTCCGGTATCTTCTAGTTGGTCTTGTTTTTTTATAGCACTGGCGGACTGTAACTCAGCACATGAAAATATAACTTACTGCATGGTCAAGTGAACCTGCAGAGATCTTGCGGTATGGCTGAACGCACACACACACACACACACGACAAGTATTGGAAATAGTGTTGTAGCCTACATCATTGTGTGGACGCTGCGAATAAATTATGTGTATTTCTATGTGCTAAATGTGTGTGTGTGTGCAGTATAGATATACAGTATATATTTAGTATTAGTATATATGTCTGTCTGTGTGTGTGTATATATATTGAGAGAGACAGATTTTAAAATGAATAGCGCGTACAATATTGTTCCTGGCTGCTGGCCTGTGAAAAAAAGTTTTAACCCTTCTCCACCTCATTCATATTTATTGATTACAAGCTAAGTAGCCTATCCCATTTTTATTGTATGTTATCAATATACGTATTAATTAGCATTATACTGAAGAGAAATTCAGCATAATGGAATTTTTCTAGGACTGATGTCGATAATGACTACATAAATTCCGGCAATGTATCATGCATGATCAAACCTATTTCCGACAAGAAATCGCGGATGACATGACCAATAGCTCCTGCTCATAGCTCCTGGCGCAATAGAGCTAATAACATATTTTAAAAATATGCTGTTAGTGATTAGAAAAGTGAAAAAGAATACAGCATGTGTATATGTTTTGGATGGGCTATACTGAGATATTGTTTTAACATTATTCTTTTTGAGTTTAACATGCTTTAAAACAGTATTGTTTCCCAAATAGCTTACTGGAAAAGTTCTTGAGGGTTAAATCATCTCTTGTACACGTAGGTGTTTCAGTCTTGAACAGAGCTCTGTGTCCTGGAAATATTTGTCTCTCAGTCGCAGTGAAGAAGAGGATGAGACAGGGCTGGAGAGAGGTCAAAGCATATACTTTATTAAACCGTGTGGATGAAGACTGGGTGACAGACATCTTCCCTTACCTGTTAATCTGCAGCTCACTCCCCTGCATTGACTTAAAGTCTTCTTTAAATGGGTGTTGGGTAACCACAAGTCATGAGAACAGCTTCCGTGTGCCTCAGTATAGACTCTAAAAAGTGTCTTAAATTCTCCTGGAATGGAAGCTGTATTTTTCCCCCCACGAGCTCCTGCAAAGACTTCTTTCAGCATCACTCAGACCTCTGGCTCTTGCCATGGTCACCAAAAAGGCGGGTGATTTGATCTGCATTTCTTGGAATAACCATGAGCATTAAATGGTGTTAGTTGCTTATTTAACCTAGCAGACACAGGTGTGTGGATGCAACTCTATTCAGTATATCCTGTATCCCCCAATGACTCAAAACTTTGCTTTATTTTGGGAGTTACCTGAGTACATGCACACATATACATTGTCAGATATTCAAAACCCAGAGCCATTTGTTTTTCTGACTATTTCTTTAATTTTGTTAGAATAATACATGTATTATTAAATAATAAATGTAATAATAAATATTAAATTGTGATATTTAAAATTGATGAGAGAGATATTAATTGATTAATACTGAATCAGACCTAACTGACAACATAACTCACATAATATACGATAATATTATATAATATACTTTTTTTGTTAGCTTATTTTTATTCCCTTTTACGATACAATGACAGTTTATTTCGTCATAGGAGTCAGCAGTGGGTTGGGGCTTGTGTAAACCTATTCTGTTTCATGTTTAAAGATATAGGATTCAACAAAGGATGTTTGGATCAGGCATTCATTTTCATCGACAAGAAGACAGAAAGGTTAAGACTTCATTAACCTTTGACCTCCGACATGGACAAGTATTGATCTGTCATCCAGTGATCATCTGCTCGTGACAGCACAGCGTGCCACTTACATGGAGAGAAATTAGGTTTAGCATCTGTCTGTACTAGAGGCAATGCAGAGGCACAAAACACACTTCAGTCTTAACTTAATGTAATGAATATGTCTACAATACTAATGTAGACTGCACTGTTGTTTTGAAGGAATGACTTGAATTCTTAACAGCCTGTGAAAGGATTTCTCATATTATTCTTCCAAATAATATTATTTATATCATTATTGCGCATGTGATGATGCTTTTGTATTTATGTTGACACAGGCTTTATCAAGTCACTGTTTAAAATTAGAAGTCATGTTTTGGTAGCCTTAAGGTCCTCATTAAGGTCTGGTTTTGGTGTGGAATTGTGCCATAAATTACTGAACGAAGACAAATATTTCATCTGTGACATATTCTCAATACCTAGTCCATCAATGAAATCCTGTTAAAGATATATATGTATATGTATAAAACCCTATTTTGTTCAGATGAAAGACAGGACAAACATGCAAGTCTTATTTGGTCTAATTTGCAGCGAGGCAGACATAATCAATGACATCCTTCATGCTCAAAATTATGAATGTTTCAAACAAGAGAACAATATGAACATTTTGTGCAAGACACAAAATCAATAGTTCTGAGCTTTCAAATGACAAGAGCATGAAACTTAAATAAAAAGAGTATCAGAGGTGCAGAACAGAGACTTATTAAATCACAAGCAATGACTCCACTAAAGTAGCAAAATGGACTTGTTAAATTTCTGAGTTACAGAGTTACTTTGATCTCTATGAAATCATACCCATCTGAGCATCATAAAGCAAATGAGTTCACTCCACAACCACTGCATCCCAAGGTTTATAGGTCGTTCTTGGGCAGCTCCACAAAGAACGCATGGACCATCACTGGACAACATACTAAGCCTGCATGCAGTGCCTCTGTATCTCAATGGGAATTCAAGGATTTCCAAAAAACCTTACAGTCAGTACATCCCTAACACCACATGTTCGCTGAAGGGTCCATACTGAGATTTTCGGAATGAGCGACAGGGCTGGAGAGCAGTATTCCCCACAGAATTCTTCAATTGTTTCAGTAACATCCACAGGAGGAGTCCCATAAGCAGCAGCAACAGTGTAAAGAGCCCTACATAAACACTCAGGTTATAACTCCAGCCTCCAGCAATTGGCAGCGCAGTGGAGGCCACCAGGAATCTTCTTAAGGAGGGCATTGGTCACCAGAGATTTTTCTAAAACAACTCCAGTCTCTCGGGGCGTTCCCTGAAACAGCTACTGAGAGTGTGAAGTCACGGGCTGTAGTGTCTGGAATCGTATGCATCCATATTAAATGTCCTGGAATTTTCTTCTTTGGAAATCCTTAACTTTTTTCTCCGGGAAAGCGCTGTGTCCATTCGAGGAAAAACATTCTGGTTGCTCCTTGCTCCTTGCAGAATGAGGCTGTTGCTTCTCTGTGCAGCTGCTTACCCCTCCTCCTGCGTGCCTTAATGTGCATTCACTCCCTTCATTCATCAACTGGTGGGTAAACACACACACACACACACACACACACAGGCACATACGCGCACGCACATAAGCACACACATACACATGCACGTGCACGCACGCGCAACCTCACGCACACACACACACACACACATACACACAAAGAAAGAAAGAAAAAATTTTGCACCTGTCATTTTTAATTTGTACCGGTTTCAACTTGCAGATCGATAATTGAATCACAACCACCGACAATTACACCGTATTTGGCAATTAATTTATGTAGAACGTATTCCCTGTCCTCTAAATACTAACTTAATTAAGATCAGACATGTTTTAAGTGATTATAAGATTTGGTGAACTATGCTGGAATTTTAACATTTGAGTCTTTGTTTTTTAAACTCCATTGCCTACCACAAATCATCATTAGTGGGGTATTATTCTAGATCCCGTGTCTTTGTGTCTTTAAGGTCTAGACAGGCTTCTCACTAAAAAATAACGTCTCCGATATTCGAACTTTTATTTACTGAAATAGACTTATCTAATTATCATTTTTCGACAATGAACGCCGGAGCCAAAAGCCGTCTTGTGCCAAAATAGAATCAGAGGCAGCCGTGTTAAGGATTTGAATGGACCTCAGATTACGTCTCATGTTCACCATGGAAACCATCGTTGTGTTTGGTGCCCTTACAAAGATGGCGCCACAGGCGAACATGTTTGCTAGCAACTAAAATCAAGGTATTGGACAGTTTAGCTCCGACTAATAATTTATGAGGTCTTTTCAGTCCTGGATCGAGATCTGTATATTTTATTTTAATTGATGTCGGTAAACTAGTGTGTAAAGTCACTTGTAACCAGGTATTTCATAAGGGGTCATCTTGCTATGTGGCTAACGTTACTTCGGTTTTTAACGGGAAACGTTAGCAAGCAACAAACTAATCCCTGAGGTTAATCCACTCAATTGCAATGATGTTCTTTGCATAGTACACTTCGAGAAGATGAGAGAAAACATTTCTGTTTGTGTAGGATTCTGCATTTTAACACCCAGCGTTTAACACATTTGGGCGATTAACTCGCCAACACCTTTCAACAATTCCAAACCAAAGACAAAGGACATTATCTAGTAATCTAAAACAGTGTCAACATAGTGGTAGACGATGGACCTCAATCTTAACCATGTCGATTATCTGCAGGTAAGTGTCCGCCATCATCCACTCACATTCCCTCTGTTGATAATTGTACGACTGAACACGCAGTATGAGATACAAAATGTCCTTATTATTTTTATTTCGTTGAGCATATTATAAAAGTGGACCACCATATATGTCTGCTTTCGAAGACAAAATGAGGCTGACATCCTGATTGCGCAGCTGTTAATCTGTCAACCTCTCCGATCATCACAGGTTGGAGTGACTTCCCAGAAAACGATGAAACTCCTGCCTGCAATAGGACGTAAGGCTACACAAAAGGTGCTATTTCACTGCAAGACCATTAGTTAGCCTACAAACCTAAGTGTAGGTTTTCTATTAGTAATTGTGATTGCAAATCTGATCTAAATTTCCCTGTACGATTGCTACTTCTGCATGCACATTTCCATGTGTTTTTGAGTCTTTATTGCTATCCTTTTTGCAGGGCTTTTAACTGTGATTGTTGATATTAGTGCTGGTTATTTGGGTCCTAAAAAATTCCCACTAAGTTTTTCTGTGAATGTATGATTAATAATAATAATGAAATATTGTTTTGCTTATGCCATTTTCCAATTACAGGTGGCAGTTGCAGATCACGATGGTGTTGTGACTTGCTTTGGGATGAAGAAGGGAGAGGCTGTTGTACGTCCTACTAAAACTTTATCTCTTTGAATTCAGTCACTCCTGATGCTGATTACGGTCCATAAAAGATTTGTTTCCAAGCATACTGAAGTAAAGCCTTTAACATAGTTTTATGTCTTGATTTCCTGCAGCCTGTGTTCAAAAGTCTCCCTGGACAGAAAATATCCAGGCTGGAGCTGGGAGGGGCCCTTGGAACCCCCCAGGAGAAGATCTTTGTGTGCTCTGGTTCTGAAGTCAGAGGTTTCACCAAGAAAGGCAAGCAGTTCCTGTCATTTGAGGCCAATCTTACAGAAAGCATCAATGCAATGTGAGTACTTATTGTTTGTCAGTTTGAACTGAATGCTTATAATAGTGGATGCAGTTCTGTTTTCCAGTGGATGTATTGTTCACATTTCACATTGTTCAAGTTCCTACGCTAACTACATATTTAAAAGTAAAATCATTTTACTTTTTTACTCTCTCCCTCTGTCTGCCTGTCTGTCTCTCTCTCTCCCTCTTTCTCCCTCTCTCCAGGCATGTTTCAGGGGCAGACCTTTTTGTTTGTGCCAGTTACATCTATAATCACTACTGTGACTGTAAGGATCAGGACTACTACCTGTCAGGAGACAAGATCAATGATATTGTTTGTTTACCAGTGGAGACAGTGGGCCGCACAGTGCCAATCCTAGCCTGCCAGGACAGAGTGCTCCGAGTTCTGCAGGTATTACCCCTCATCACTCTATCCAATGTCAAACTATTACTCAAGAGGATATAGCAGTCTGTATCTCTAACCACCATTTCTCAGCATGAACTTTACCCATATTATTGGGGATTTCTTGATGTTACTTTCCTCAGCAACCTGTAATAACTTCTAATAATGTGATGATGAGGATGAACTGTCTTTGTCTCCAAAACAAGATAAGAGTGACCTGTTTTTTTTTTTTTTTCATTGTATTAGCTCTCCATTAAGCAGTTTATTGAGTTTTCAATGACCACTGTCTCCTTCACTCTGTCCTTCCCCAGGGCTCTGAGCTGCTGTATGATGTAGAGGTCCCTGGGCCTCCATCGGTTCTAGAGCTGCACAATAAAGATGGAGGTATTTACTGCTGCAAACTCTGAGCTCTGTCTATGATTCATTACAGATGTCAGTGTTTAATACCAAGTGAATCCCTCTGTTTCAGACTGAAATACACATTCCTCTCTGAAATTTTTCACTTGATAAACAATGATGTTTTAATATTTGCGTGAAGGTAAGGATGGAGAGGAGGTTCTTTATGGAACAGCAGATGGTAAACTGGGACTCATAAAGATCGAACGGTCAGCTCCAGTCACTAGATGGGAAATCGATAACAAGAAGAAAAAAGGAGGTATGGAGTGCACCTTTTCAGCAATATTAAATCAGTAATACATTATGGCAATGTGTTTATTTGTAATGTTACAACAAAAGATATCTCATGATTGTGACAGGCGTGCTGTGTATGGATACGTTTGATATTCTGGGCGATGGTGTGAAAGACATTCTGGTTGGGAGGGATGATGGGACTGTGGAGGTCTATGGACTAGACAGTTCCGGTGAACACACTCTGCGCTTTGAACACGTGAGTCGGACAGGGATAGGAGCTCAAACATGACCTTATATTTGTGCCTTCTTACATGCCTCTCAGTCCTCAGAAATTTACTATGCTCCATATTAATCATTGATCACTGATCTCCTCCTGTGCTAACAAGGTTTTATCAGAAAGTGTTACATCAATCCAGGGTGGATGTGTTGGAAAGGAAACCTTTGATGAGATCATAACTACAACCTACACAGGTGAGATAGAGAGTGTCCATGTATAGTCACTGAGACTCTGACCAACTCAACCCTGAACCTCTTCACTGAGACAGTGGTAAACACTGTCTCAAAATCCCAAACTTTCTAGATAAGAGGCATTAATTATTCAATCTGAAGGTGTTTGCTAATAAAAGAAAAGACACAAAACATATCCATAAACATATCCATGGCAGATGTATGTAACTAACTAATTTGAACATCATTTGACCATGCCAACCCTGCTCATGTGATCTCTCCAGGCTGGGTGTCTGGCCTGACTACAGAGCCCCAGCAGATGGAGGCGGGGCCTGGAGAGGAAGTGAAGATGAGCCGGGAGACCCAGACTAAGGTGGCAGCACTTAGGTACGTCACAAATTTGACTTACCCAATCATCACTCTCTGCCCTTCACTGCCTCTTCGTGCTTTGGTTACCATTTACGATTCTGAAACAGTGTCAACATTCAGCCAGACAGTGAATAGACATAGAGATTCCATTTACGCCTTATAAACTACAGAGACTTAAGATATGTGTTCCATATGCTGTTTATTTCTTTGATTCTTCTTGTGGATTTTGTTTTCTCACTCCTCCATCCATGAACATAAAGTGCTGTTAAAGAATAGTGCAAATGTCTTAGCCGGATAGTTACCTGCTATGCCTTGATATAATATGGGCATACACAGAAAAGAAATGTCAGCTACCCTGTCATCTCTAATTTGAGAAGTTTTGGAGTGAAGACATACGGAACAACAGCTTTGCAGTGCCTGTTGAGAACCTCGGCTCACCCGGTAAAACCGATTTGACAACAAACCTTCACACAGTTTGCTCTTACTAGCATACCTCTGTGAACACATCACAGCTTACAGAGGTATGTTTGTGTTTGCTAACAAGTGTTAGCTTGTCATTTTGGGTGTACGTGTGGACCTGGTTTTTTGCTGGTGTCTTTCAGAGCTGAGCTGGAGCAACTGCAGGTGAAGGTTTTGCAGGGCAGAGAGAAATATCAGCAGAGCTCTCAGTCCAGCACGGCCGTGTCTGCCGTGCCCGTCTTCAGCATCAATGACAAGTTTACACTCTGCCAGGATGATGCCAGTTACAGCCTCACGCTAGAGGTCCAGACTGCTATTGACAACTTGCTTTTACAGGTGAGAATCTCTTTTTATAGTTTTCTTATCATGCTTTGATTGGATTGATCTGGAATAAGGACACCAAAATCCTGAAATGTGATTATATGTTATGAATGCGTGTGTTTTTGAATTTTATTAGAGTGACGTACCAATAGACCTGCTGGATGTGGACAAAAACTCAGCAGTGGTCAGTTTCAGTGAATGTGACTCAGAGGTGAGATGTCATGTTAATCTGTACTATGTTAATCTTGTTAGTATGTTATTTTACTCCAGTAGAAACATAGGCTTTATCAATTTATCATGTTCATTGATGTACAGTCATGTTTACATGTTCTCTTCAGCAGCCCAATGGCAACTTCCTCCTTGCTACCTACAGATGTCAGGCAAACACTACAAGGCTTGAGCTGAAGGTAACAGAATCTCTAAAAATTCCTGGTTGGGACTCAGTGCTGGTTATTTACAAAAACTCTCCTTTGAGGGTGTGAAGTTGCACATTTAGGGCCCAGCTGACTGTATCTTCTGATCCTTCAGGTGAGATCTATCGAGGGCCAGTATGGGACCCTCCAGGCTTACATCACCCCACGGCTGCAACCCAAAACCTGCCAGGTCCGTCAGTACCAGATCAAACCCCTGTCCCTCCACCAGAGAACCCACACCATCGACCAAGACAGGTATGTCTCAGGCACTGTTTGATTCAGATCAATATCATGTCTTATACTCACTAGCCCAGATGAATCTGTTAGAGTTTGATTTAGTTTTTGTCACGTTACTTTAAGTAAGCACTTATGCTACTTTTGTCCAAAATTCCTGAAGAGTAAATACATTTTTTAATTATTCTTCCCAACCTCTGGCTAGCCCTTACTGGTTATGGTTAATACACTGAAAGCAGTTTATAATCAGAAAAGTGCTTTTTATCTAAATGATTTTGAAATTAAAAAGCATGTAACTTCTTCTGTCATAGTTCTTTTCGGTGAAAGTGTCAACAGTTCATTTAATTTCTCTGACTACTTGCATATCTACTCAATTTTTCGTGATCATCCATGGTATTAACTGCAAGTTTCCTACACTTGGGCTGTCTTTAAGACAATACAATATGTGTAACAATGAAACATACCTCTACCATCTGCCATATCTCCCTTAGCATTCTTTCTTCCCCTCATTCCTTTTTCCTCTCCCTTCTTTCCTACAGGCCCATGAACACACTCAGTCTGGTCGGTCAGTTCAGCTTTGCAGAGATCCATTCCTGGGTGGTCTTCTGCTTGCCGGAGGTCCCAGAGAAGACTCCAGCAGGTGAAAACATCACTTTCTTCTTTCAGAACACATTCCTTGGCACCCAGCTGGAGGCCACCTATTGGTAAGAAGAATTTAACTCTGTATGTAGATGAATCTTTTCAAATTATGTGTGCTGATGAAAACATACCTTAAGAATCGAATTGCATAGATTGTGACTGACACAATGAGTAGTAATGTTGATAACTGATAACTGTGTTCACTATTTAGTAAAGGTGAGGCTCATTTCAAGTCAGACAATATCTCAACCATATCCATTCTGAAGGATGTTCTAACTAAAGAGGCCACTAAACGAAAAATCAACCTCAACATTTCTTATGGTGAGTTCACACACACACTCATGCACACAGACACACACACACAGACACACACACACACAAAACATGATTTAATAGTTTCATCGTTAATTCCACAAAATCAGTTAGAATATATTCAAGTTAAATGAATGTCATGAAACAAATTCAGATCATTAGTCTTTTTTTTTAATCTCTTTGCAACACCACACGTATGCTATAGTCACCAAACTAATTTGTCTGTTATTGTTTTTGCAGAGGTAAATGAAGACTCTGTTAATCACACTTTGAGGATGATCCATCCTAAGCTTGAATATCAGTTGCTTTTGGCCAAAAAGGTTCAGCTGATTGATGCATTAAAGGTGATTAATACTATGATATTGCATTTTGTGTGGTTTATCTTTTTTTTTCTTTTTGTCTCAAGGTCATAATCTAATTAAGTATCTGCATGGCACTTCATGTAACACTTCACGATTGTTTTACAATTAGTTTTGTGTATTTGTGTGCAGGAGCTGCAGGTGCATGAAGGGAATGCTGACTTCCTGATTCCTGAATACCGCAGCATACTGGAGGAATCTACACACCTTTTAGAGGAGTACAAGAAACAGCCAGCCCACCTGGAAAGACTGTATGGTATGTGTAGGCTTACAGCAGCTTCACAACTAACCTCTTTTATCCAGAACTTGAGTGTATACATATTAAATGTTTTCATTGTAAATGCTTCTTACTCATGTGAACTCAAAATAGATCATTCAGACTGATGGAAATAAACGTGTGTTTTCCCACAGGTATGATAACTGACCTCTTCATCGACAAATTCAAATTTAAAGGACAAAATGTGAAAACAAAGGTCTCCCTCCTTCTTGAAATTTTGGATAACTATGATCTCAATTCCTTAATAGATTTCTTCAACGAAGCTTAATGAAGTAGTTGGCATTATAAAACATGTTTTGGATACTATTATATGTTTGTAAAATTATTGCAGTGCCAGCAGTCTCTAATTTGGAATAGTTTTTATTGTGCTAAAGTACCCTTGGGTATAGGACTGAATGAGTGAAATCTGTGTGAGTGTACTGTGAAATATAGACTCTCAAATATGATTGCAGTTGTATTTCTTTTGAAAAGCATTGTATTTATCATCCCTCCTGTTAGTTTCATTTGTATTTATTTCATTAAAGTAAACTTCAGAAACGTTGTTCATGTGCTGATTTTCGCTTTCATCCTGAGATCTGCCGATACTTTGCGTTTTGATTATAATTTAGATCTTACACATGTAGTTTCATCATGAGGATCGTACTGTCTACATTTTCACAATATCGGTTTTAAATTTCCCTCGTACCAAGGAAGTGAGCACTTTGAATTCTCAACGGTTTGCGTGAGACGTGAACGTTGGTATTTTGAACATACCGGCTGCCGTAGATTAGGTGACGTAAGATCAATCTCAATGTTCATTGGTTGGTTTCAATAGTCGCGGGCTACTTGAACTGAGACAGCAACAATATCATAGCACGGTCTGAAAAGCAATAAGGTAGTGAATGGGGATTCATAGTGCACATTGAACAGTTTGATGGAGTGCTCGGGCAAAGCTTAGCTTATCAGCATGGCATTTTTCGTGTAGTTTAGGACGTCGCTGTTGTTTTAGCTTTTCGCTTTATCAGATTTGCTGCAGTGTTTGCTTGCCACTTTACCCAATATTATTTTAGGTTGTTTTGTTCTTCCGACTAGCAACAGTACGATTCTTGCTTTTTTAAAAGTTAGTTCTTGTATTATCTCCTGTTCAAATGAGCATCGTCAGAAATGCCAGTCGATGCCTAAATATTTAAGTTTGAACTGGTTGCTTTGTTTTTGTTCGAATTTTATATAGTAGCAACAAGTCTTGCAGGCCGTATAGATACACTATTCCTCAACAGTCAGGACAATGTCAGCTTTCAGCCAAGCACAAGGAAATGGAGTTCATGCCTTAGCTAAAGCGAGCCAAAATCAAGAAAACCTACTACCGAGGTTACGAGCCACGTCCAAAAACGTGGTGGAAAATCAAGAAAATGTTCAGCCTAAACCTGGAAACAGGACAGTTCTGGGGCCTTTGGAGAGCAATCAGTGCAAACAACCCACCCTGCGCGGCACAAAACAGGTTGGTTGGTTACTAGCCATCTTACCGGTTAGCGTAAGTATATACATGAGAGACTTAAGCCCTTGTTCTATCTGGAAAGAACCATTTAATTCTAAGCGAAGAAATCTATTGAACTTATTTCATTTAATTATGTTCTAAACAACATATCGTCCGGTAGCTCGACCACAGTTTCAGATTTTTCCAGTACCACCTCTGCAATACCGATGCCATGCAGTACGTTGACAAGCTAGTAATTAGGCTAAATAACCGGATCGAATGCTTTTTTGGTTTGTACTCCATCGTCAGTAATTGCACGATTCATAATGACACTTGTGTCAGGACGGTTGCAAACGAGGGAAAATGCCTAGTTTGCGAATTTTAAATGTCCCAAGGTGGAGTTCCCACTCAGCTAGACCGCCATTTTACGCCATTGTAAACTCATCGCGTCCTTAAACTAGCTTGACTGCTAATGTCGTTTACATTTTCCACAAAGATATTATAATATCTATCTGTCATATGTACACTTTAACAGCCTCAAATTATTTTGACTGATCCATTAATATGTGGCGCGCTACATTGTCTAATTGCACTAGATGAGCTCGTTGGCTATGTAGCCTCAGGGACCTAGTGATAACTACCTCTGAATGCTAACAGTTTTTAGCGTGACTTGAACCACCTCTCTGTCATTGATAGACCTCATCCCAACCATTTTCCTGTAAATCCGAAGATTATGGCAAAAGCTTTGCAGAAAAAGCGGCCGCCAAACCGGCAGGTTTTCAGATCCATGTTGATGAACCTGATGGAGCATGTTCCAAGAAGCAAGTGTCCAACAAAAAAGCCCCCATGGATTTCTCTCCCCTGACATTAAATCCCACAGTAACACGTCTAAGACAACCACTGGCCACAATTGATTTGCCCATGGATATGAGCGCTGGTAAGCATGTAGAAATGCACACTGGTACACTATTATTCTTTTTAAACTGCTGGATAACGTTTTAATCTTATCTCTGCAGACTCTCCCATGGATATGTCAATTGTTGATGGAGAGGAGAAGTCAGTGAATGTGAATGAGGCCACTGACTATGCTGCAGAAATACACTCACACCTGAGGGACATGGAGGTGATTTGAGTTTGTCTTGACTGCTGCTCCAAAATGACTGTCTTCATTACCCCCAAATTATAAGTTGGACCTCCTAATGGGAGAAATAGCCACACTGGATGAGTAATCACATGAGTGGGGAACACTGAGCTGGATAGCTTTGTATCATAATATGGGGTTGGTCACCAGCCCCTGTAGCATAAGGGGGCTGGTGAAATACTTTACTTGGGTAAGAATCTTCTCGAATGTTTTAAATATTTCTTTGTCTCTGTAGGTGAAGTCAAGGCCAAAGGCTGGCTACATGAAGAAGCAGCCTGACATAACCAACAGCATGCGTGCCATCCTGGTGGACTGGCTGGTAGAGGTGGGAGAGGAGTACAAGCTTCAGAACGAGACACTGTACCTGGCTGTCAACTATATCGACCGTTTCCTGTCTTCCATGTCCGTTTTGAGGGGGAAGTTGCAGCTGGTCGGGACTGCAGCGATGCTGCTGGCTTCGTAAGTATCACTGTGGTCACCGCCATGATACTAGGTGCCGAATTCATTCCTGACCTTTGATCAGTGTAACTCAGGCCTCTGCTCTGACTGCAGGAAGTTTGAAGAGATCTACCCCCCAGAGGTGGCAGAGTTTGTTTACATCACTGACGACACCTACACGAAGAAACAAGTGTTACGAATGGAGCATCTGGTGCTGAAAGTCCTTTCTTTTGATCTGGCCGTGCCAACAGTCAATCAGTTTCTCACCCAGTACTTCCTACATCAGCCTGTCAACAATAAAGTGGAAAGCTTGTCAATGGTGAGAAACTTTAGGGGTTTTTTTTTGTTTGTTTTTTTAGTTTGTGAATATGGTGTTTGTTTATTTCTATCTTTGTTTGTTTTCAGTTTCTTGGAGAGCTTAGTCTAATTGATTCTGATCCTTACCTGAAGTATCTTCCATCTCAAACGGCTGCTGCTGCCTTCATTTTGGCAAATCACACTATCACTGGTGGTTCATGGGTAGGTTTGGAAGTGTGCTTATTGTCCAAGTTTAATTAAAGTGGTGACCCTGAAGAGAAACCTCATAAAGCAGTCTGAAATCTGTTCAGAGAAGGACTTGCTTTGTTCTATGCTTTTGACCCTGTTAACTTTTTTTTTTTTTCCTTCCCCTGTTTATCATGGTTTACAAATTTGAGTTTGCCAAACTCTTGATGTAATGTAATTTTTTTTTTTGATCTGCTTTTTTCAGTCAAAGGCACTGGTTGAAATGACTGGCTACACATTGGAGGACCTCATGCCATGTATCCTTGACTTACATCAGACCTACCTCAATGCTCCACAGCATGCCCAGCAGGCAGTCAGGGAGAAATACAAGGGCCCCAAGTAAGTAAACCCATATTGATTGATGGCTTATACATAGAAGTAAATAAACACAAGTTAGGTGGGCGACACATTGAAACTGAATCTTATCGTGCATTACTGTCCTTTTTTTCTAAAGATTTGTAGACCTGGAAGACAAACCCACCATACCATGTGATTGTCGACCTAACTTTTAGCTTTTTGCATGCTTCACTTTAACCATTTGTTGAGCACCTGAGTGTGAAGTAATCTTGTCTCTTTCATCCATTAGGTACCATGAAGTCTCCCTCATTGAACCCCCAGCCAAGCTAATGTTGGTTTAATTTTGTCCCCATTTGCCCTATTCCGACTTTTTGTAAACATTTATTTTTTTACGAGGTGTTGCATATCCCCAGAACTTCAATAACTGAAACCATAGCCTGAATTTGGGATGTGGTGCGATTAAAATGCTTTTTATGTAAATTTTATATGCGTAGTCCAAGTGGACTGCTTTTTAAGCTTACACATTTGTACAGCAGTTAATGAAACATGGTTTAATTTGTTTTTCCTACTGAGACAGTGGTTGACTTTACACATTTCAAGCTGCAAAGTTGTTGTTTTTTTTTTTGTCCAAACAGCGACATCTAATAAAACTGCCACTTGTTTTACACACGTCTTGTAAGTTTTTGGATGCAATTTTAGTGTTTTGAGTGAAACTGATTGATTTAAAGCCATTATCGTTGGTGCCTCAGTCACTGACTTTTATGATCGCTTTGTTTTGGCATACTGTTCCAAAGTCAGTTGTGCCATCAATCCTGAATCTGGGATCCTGTTCTGAACAAATAAAACTAAGTTTCATTATAAGAAGGTTTCAGAGAACTGGAACAATGTTAAACCAGCCTGGTTGAGAGCATGAGTGGGGACAAAAGTAATTGGAGCTCTATGAAGATTAAAACAATCATTCCAGGGTGTTTGGTCTTATGTGGAATGTCACAATGGAAAGAACTGCAATACCCGCAATGAAAATATGGTCAGCCTGTCTAGTGGCACATAAGAGCAAGCAAATAGCTACTAAGTTTGTAACTCAGCAAGCACGAAAGATATGATGCTGGGATTTGTAATCTCATGTATTACAAAATAAAGTACTTTACAAGTACTGTACCGACTGCAAAATTGCCATCTTATCAATGACATTGTGTGGACATCTTGATCCAAATGTGAGGAAGCCAGTCATGTGCTTTCATCACATATCTATCATAACTCAAAGTGACAACCTAAGGTTAAGCAACTGTTGGACAGCACACAAGAAAATGGTAATCTTTCGCAGGTTGGATCTGGTTGCATGACAATGTTTCACAATTTAAAAGATGCAGTCTACTGAATTTGAAGGTCATCCATTACATGTGCAATTACACATTCATAAAGTTTTGAAAAGGGCTCTTGATATTACAGAGGCAGTTTATAATTAAGTTAAAGACCTTAAAATGTTGAACAACTGCATGCCAATAAAACTGAATACTCATAAAATCCTATGGCGAGCTATCAATTGACATCACATCCGAGACATTTTTTAAAAATGTTAACGCTGAAAACAATACAGCTCTAAAAAACAAAGTTGTGAATTAGTTATCAACTTTATTGATTTCATTCCTCTACGCAAACATGGTTATCAACAGAGAAATAATAAATATGTTGAACAAATGACAGCATGCCTTGAATGACTAGGTGATGTCATCTACAAAACTTACTGATAAGTGGGGGTCTAGACTGGGATTTCACCCTTTGCATTCATAGCAACAATATTGAGAGTTGCATAAGGCATACAAAAAGGGAAATTGCGGCAAGCTGTAGATTTTTCATTAACAACACAAAGTCATTCAGCCATACACAGATCAGGAATTTTCAATCAACAACTTAAAAAAAAAAAAATTCTAAAATATTTAATAGATATCCATAGATAGTCAACATTTGGCTTCTCCTCAATTCAGTCTCAGTAGGGCATTGGTTTACAATGTCTTACTCTCAGCAGGGGATCTACTTGGAAGAGATAACAATTAACAATCAAAACCAAAAAAGTTTTAAGACAAAGAACAGCTCACAGTAAGTTTACAATTTAAACACAGAGCAATAAAGTATAAAAACAGAATAGGTAGAGACAATCTAGCTGGAGCATACACAAATACAGTAATCTCATTCTCCAGCACAACGTGGTTTCTTAAAGGGGGAGAAAAAAAAAATGAAACAACCTTAATGATGACTATATGCTCTATAATTTATTTAAATACCTAAATCTGTTTTAATTCCAACATACATAATTAATGGCTGAGTATAAATAATCCCTCAAACATACAAATAAAGGTACCACCATTACAATTGTTTGAGCACTCTAGTGTTGACTGACGTTCATCCTTTCTCTCTTCCTCTCTGAACCATGGCTTCCATTTCGTCTGGTACAGTTCGGTTTCAGTGAAGCCGTGCCAAAAGAGCCACAACATTCAGTGCATTGAGGGTTAAAAACAGCTGATGAGGTGAACAGGAACCAGCTCTGAGCTTGCAGAGGATTCTCTGTCATGCTTGTCAGTCTGACCTGGGACACCTGTTGTGTGTGTTGAGTGAGTGTGAGAGTGTGTGTGTGTGTGTGTGTGTGTGTGGAGAGGAGATGTTTAAACGCCAGTGGGGGCCAGGCGGCTGATAAAGGCGATGCTATTAAGACACATCCTCCTGAAGAATGCGGGACACGCCGGCTTCATTATTAAATGTTCCACCAGGATTCTCAGCTCCGTGAACAGGGTACTGAGGGACAACATTACACAGGTGTTTAAGCAAACCGGGGTAAGCAAGGGCAGAAAATATCTACAAATTAAATCTTGAAGCAAAACTGCTCCAGAGTTCGTTTGTTTTGTTTTTCTTTAAATTTCACACAGCATTCATTTCTAATACAGAAATAGAAGTCTTTCAATTTGGTGTTAAAACTACAGGATACGTAGCAAAAAAGTGAGCTCACACACAAAAGTACAGCTAGATAATTGATCTGCATGTGGTATTCAGAAAGCCTACCGGCAATATGGATTTCTTCTTGAGGCATAGCGCAGGGTTAGAAATCTGTAGTAAATGAAAGGCTGTAGCAGGCTTCCCTGGCCACTGTCAACACACCAAAACAATGCCGTTATCACCACACCATGTATGAGAATTGCATTAACACCACGTTAATAAAACCTGCCAAACAACTTCTACAGAGACTAACCATACTTAAATGGCCTTTGATTGATTCATCATTCAGAATAACATGCGAGAATGGTCAGAAGGTCAGAAAAAGGAAAAATAAAACCCTGAAATAAAGTGTCATGACTGGTCCAAGCATCAGAAGAACTTCTAGTGTCTGATCTAAGCCTAGATAAAGCAGGTAACAGAACGCAAACGTACCTGAAAAGCATAAAGACTGTGGCGGGCATTAGGAAGATCTCGTTGCAGGCAACAAACTTGAGAATGTTCTGCTGATTAGCTGTGAGCTTGTTCAGGAAATTCCTCACAAACGCGAGGCTGTCGGGACCCATCGTCTGGATTCAAAAGCAAAAGATGAGTCTGACGTGAAGTGCGAGTGTCATCCACCACAACAACTGCATTACGGTTACAGACTGAAACACATCGACTGTGATCATGCTTAATGAATGGAGAGAACAGACAGCATGAGGTACTTACGTTGAGAACCTTGGTGGTGTAGGTGGTTGCATGGAGCAGGGAAAAGAGGAACACTGGGAAGATACTCACTGATGTCTCGGGTTAAGGAAACGTATCCAGGACATATTCCACGTGACAACCCTGAATGACGACAGGGCTGTCCAGAAGTTGTGTAATCTCGTAACACAGAAAATTCCCAATACAAGCAAAGCCTTAACCTGACAATGTATGCCTTCTAAATGAAGACAAAGACAAAAAAAATGCAGCTTGAGTGATGTTATATGTTCAAAATATACATTCTCAATAGCTGTCAAACAAAGTTCAGGAATTCTTTCAGCCCAAATTGATAACTCTCTGACAAACTGAATTTATGCCATCATAGCCCAGATATATCTAGAAAGGAACCTTTTTAAATTTCAGAGCTCAAATTGCAGTTTAGTACTGAGTATGAATTTAAAACATGGATAAACCCAGAATTTGGTATCAATAACTGATGTAAAATAAAACAAAAAAAAACCGATGGATTTATTTATGTTGCTAAGTGCTAAGTGTGAACTGAAAAAGTCCCTGAACCCAGAACTTGATACGAATACATGATTTATGATGGAAAAAGTTACAGATATCTTTGTCATGGGCATCATATCAAATTCTTCACAGAATCAGAGCTTAACGAGAGACTAACGCTCAGACTATAGTCACAGGGAGTCTAAAGAGGATACTGGTGATGGGATAGGAGTTGACGAGGATGAGGGAGTAGAGGAGATAGTGGCAGCTGTCCTCCTGTAAGGCCTGGGCCAGGAAGACTCTGCTCAGCTGGAAGTGAGGCAATCTCTGGTGCAGCCGCAGCGCACTGGTCAGAGCGTTGGCCAGCAGCGCCCGCTGGTAAAAATTAGCAGCTGCATGTGGCCTAAGGAAGAGACCGTTACATGAACACACATAATTATGGAAGCATGAGATGACCACAAGTCACATGAAGTTACAGAAATTATAAAATAAGATCAGCTGTCAAGTGAATTCTTTCTCAAACATGTCAGTAAAGCCATAATGGAAGAGAATGACACCATCTTCCCAGAAAAGTGCTCCATGTGAAAGTTCCTCACCCCAGCAAAGGCAGAATGAACATGATGGAGCAGTAGACTGTGAAGAGACGAGAGAGCCACATGGCTGTCTCCAGTTTGTTGCTCAATAAAAATTGCTGCAATACAGGAAAGATTTGTTAAAACTGGACACAAAAGTGTCTTATACGGTTCATGGAATAAATATCTATCCTGGATATCTATAAAGTCCTCTTCTATTAACAAAACAGGCCTTCTATGAACATCAGTCAACTTCCCTGGATATTAATGCAATTAATAGCACTCTCTCTACATCAGTAAACACACTAATAAGATTGTAATGTCAACGAACAGCGAATTTTCACCACCTGAAAGTGGCTGATAACACTGAGAACAGTATGTGGTTTACAAGGTGAACAAATAGCAAATTTTCACCATCTGAAAGTGGAAATGGAACAAAAATGAACTCATGACAGAAGAAAACACTCTAATATTTCAGCTATGATGATAGCGAGATCATGCATTAATCAGTTTCCATTTTGGCTCACCCAAACTAAATTAGATACTCACCGATTATAAATAAGATGTTCTTTTATTTTCTGAACTGACCATGTATTTGAATCGAATGAAAATCTGAACATGGTACTTACCGCCGGACCCATCTGAGGGGGAGGCCGTTGTTCTGTGTCTGCCATCTTTAAACAATCAATCTATCTTCACCCTAAGACACATTCATTTCAGTAAAATGACTGTTCAGTTCAAAGGTTGCAGCCAACATCCTCTGCACATAGTAACAATATGAACAAGGAGTTAATATGTATGAAGCTTTAAAAAAAGAACGAGAAAGAGTCCAGCTTAATAAATTAAACTTTCACAGCTATGCCTGAACAGGTATTGCAACAGTATTTGACTGGGTTTGTAGTACACATTACTGCAGGGGAATGTACGGGCTTGAGTCCCTACAGTAAGAGTAGGGAAAGCAAATGAATCACAACTGAGCATTTTTCTGGACATAAGAAACACATCACCATCATGCAATGACAACGGTAACCATGGCACTGGTTCACACTACTGTAACCCTATGACAACACATTTTTTATTCTTCATGATGAGAACGACTCAAGGATAGCTGAGTAAGAAATATCGGGTAAATGATGACAAATTCTTTATAGCGTTATAGGAATATGATGATGTAACGAATTCAGACATACAAGTTTGGCAAGTCAATTTGGGATGTCACTCAGCTTCAAACGGAGAATAGTAACACACTTTCCAGTGTGACTGGACAAGTGACGATCTTAGCAAGTCTTAAAACGTTCAGACGCCAATTGAAAGCATGAAATGTGGGGTCAGAAATTAGCATTAGCATGCTAGCTAACACTTTGACAATCATACACACTAACCAGGAAGTTGTCCTCATCAAAGTGATGTCAAGACAATCCAAAAACTGCCTTTCGTTAACGCATTTGACCATCAGGTGACAAAAACGTCGTATGTGAAACAGTTACTTTGGCGAGCTATCATATATTTAGATAAGAGCTAGTAAAGTTGGAGATGTTAAATCGCTGTTGTCATAGAACGATCCAGAAGGTTCTATGTTTAGTCAAGCTAGCCGATCAGCTAGCTCATAGTCATCCACGATAGCTAAGCTAGCAGCAAGTTCCTAGAGCTAACGCTATCTCCAGTAAAAGAGAATTCGCTTGCTAGCCAACACCGGTCGAAATCAAGACATAGTGCTATATTAGCTGTTGATTAGACGTTTTGCGAAGACAGTGTAAGTAAATAATAACTACACCTGTGACTCCTTTTGTGCTCTCAGTTTTCAGTTTTGTTGAGGCAGAAAAGTCATTGACATCAAAACCGCTGGACTGCTCACGCGTTCTCTAAGGAAAATGTACTGATCAGCTGACCTTGCACTATCGAAGGATCAATCTGTTATCGCGATATTTCAAAAGTACTAGACATAGACTGTATGATAAACCAAGCGGATAATATTCTTGCAAATGCAATAAACGTTGGAATACATATATTTTGACAGACTTTTGTAATATTAGAATATGACTGATGAATTACAGAATATGGAAATTGAAAGACCTAAAAAAAAAAAAAAAAACAGAAAACAGAATTTTTGGCCCCGTACTCACGTTTAGATTAAACTGTCATGCTCTAAACTCGGAAGTCACGCAGTACATATTCTTTAGCACTTCAGGTTGCACAGCAGTACAGTATAAAACATGTAATTCGACAAACTTATTGTTGTTTGACTTGCTCAGGGTATCAGTTTTCAAGCATACATGTGTTATCACACCAATGTAAGCAACTATGGCGCATTTAATGGTCCCCATAACATTTACTACGAGTTAAATGAAAGAATGTATTTTTAAACTGTTTTTATCCAAAGCGCGCGCGCAAACACACACACACATTAATTTATGTTAATTTATCCATTAACCATACAGATATTTATCCATGCAACGCTTGTTAACTCAAACACGTATTATAAAAAATATTACAATATAACAGTATAATTACAATATACAGTAGCCCACAAAAGATGAACCCGACAGCCAGCAGCTGCTGAGGGAAGTTGCGTGACTCACTGATATCCGTATGACAATCAAATGCTTTAGTAAATCCATAAGTAGTGATTACAGGAAATACTTTAACTGCAATGAAAACAATTTGTATAAAATCAATATCAACTGTAAAACTCTCTCTCTCTTTTTTTTTAATAACTTACTGAGAAAATCGGGGAATGCACTCCTTACTAGGCTGTTACAACATAGTCGTGGAATTGCCACTGGTTTAGTTTGTTTACATGAGCAGTAGAGGGCGCATCTACCACAGAAAAGTGGCATTACAGTTGACCGTTAGAGGACCTAAATACGGCTAAATTTTTCAAGGCTTTCTACCTCTAACATGCTTTCTGTTTCCACTTTGCACCCAGCAATAGTTGTGTCACAGAATTGGCAAATATAACTTTACACAAACAACAACTGCAGGAACAGGTAAAACCTTATCCATAATGCGCTTAAATACCTTATGTCAAATTACTGTGCTCTGCTGTCACTGTGGGCAGAATGTAACACAGCAGTAGGACCACAGCTCAGAGAGCCTTACAGCAGTGCTGTTGTGGTAGTACTGGTGAAGTGTGTTATTGCAGTACAGTAGAACTGCATTATCCTTACACAGCACAAGCATAGTTTATTATCATATGATTACCTAAAAACAATGTAAATCACATGGATGCATTGGATATGCATATGCATTGTATCTGTGAGTATTTGCAATTTTTTTTTTATCACACCACAATATATTCAGGTCAATCACAATTTTCTTATAACTTAAACATTTGTTGGAATGATGGATAGAGAGGCCCTCTGGCCTGATCTGTAGCCAAGGCTACGTGGACCAGCAATGCGGTTCTATATTTGGCCACAGGAGGGCTGTAAAACACAGTTTAGAGCAGGTGATCCTTCTGAATGAAGTTATACCATATGATTGTCAGGATGGAAAGATCATTCATATTGGGCCCATTGCATTCAAATAATTTAAATATATCATATTAAAGATCAGAATCATTTACTTCTATACACACAAAATGTGGCTCACTGTTTCGGTGATGAATTTTCAGGTCCTTGTTTGTGACCTGTTTATTTGTGGACAACTAGAGTGACCTTATATACCTGAAAGAATTCAGCATCAGTCTATGACATGAAAAAAACATTCAGTAACTCTCTCTTTTGTAGTTTTGCTATTTTCAATGGAAGCATGCAATGTAGGCAATCATCAGCACTTTCCATGTGCAAACTTTTATGGGCTCATCCACAAACATTAGAGGTACTTAAAGAGATATTGCCGTTCCACATATCTGTTTATCTTAATTGTATTTGAGTATCTTCAGCACACAGTTCTATACTGCACAGAGCTCTGTAGACGCATAATTGTGATGTGACTCGGTTGAGACAGACAAAGCAAGAATACCTGATTAAGTCACTGCTTCTTTAAGACTGAAATGAAGTGCAAATGTAAAACCATGCTGGTTGACATTCCCAAAAAAATCACACAAAGGTCCTTTGTAGCTTTAGTTTACCCATT
The DNA here is from genome assembly GCF_902362185.1 of Chanos chanos. NCBI lineage: Eukaryota > Metazoa > Chordata > Actinopteri > Gonorynchiformes > Chanidae > Chanos > Chanos chanos. Next base: position 32,967,594 of record NC_044495.1, on the reverse strand, counting down.
TCAGTTATCAAATGTGGGAGACAGGAAAATTGAGATGTCTTGGGGCTAAGGACTAGTCACTCAAAACTGATGCATATCTGCATATACGAGGTCTAAAGTTTTTGGATATATTTTGGATACATGTTTTTAGGATGATGTTTCTAGAGAGCACACTGAGAAAGTGATTTAACTTAAACATCCCTATTGGTGACACAAAGTTAATGAGATTACAGCCATTATTGCTTAGTAAACTGATTATCTGGGCAAAAGTAAATTTATTTGTATGGTATGGACCTAATGTTATTGAGAAACATTTCAGATACACTTTTTGTTTTGTGGTTTTCCTCCAGTAATATAGCGAAAGTCTCTGAATGCCTACAGTATTTAGAGATAAACCAAGAGGGACAGCGCATAATTAAGTTAATCAAATGTTGTAACTTTTAATAGTGCTTTGAAAACTGAACATACATGTATATGAACATATACGAGACAGTATGCTACACAGGCTCTTATAAGGTATGCTCATTTTTCAAGAAATTTCGGTCGGTCGTCTCTGAGCCTATGCCCCGGAGTCGGAGTCAGCACTGGGCGGCTGTGGGATGGCAAACGCGCTTCTGATTGGCTCTCGGGCCTGCTCCGCTTTCCCGTTTATTTTTAGCCATTGGTTAAATTTATAATGCAGCGCGAGCAGGTCGGCGCAGCTCGTGGTCCGTGCGACTGAGAAACTTGGGGGGGCGTCTCAGCTCATCTGCAAGTGCAGCACAGGTCTGCGGCACGAAAGCGGGGGAACAACGAAAAAGAGAAGGCAGGAGAGTGAGAGGAAAAAAAACTGAATCGCTGCGACAAAGTGTGAAAAAAACTTTATCGCACATTAAAGCGGTGCGATTTTGTATCAGTGATAGTGCTGTCCTCATCCAACGCAGAGTTTCAGATAAAACACGCACCAAAAGGCGTCCTAAATGGCCAGCCCAGGTTCAGATGCTGGACGACATCTAGGCTTGCATCTGCAACATACTCATACCGAGTCAGCCTCAGAACCCGCCGTTCGCGAGGCGCAGAGATGGATTGAGGTGAGTGCCAATCTCGACATCAGACATTATGTCTCGGTGTGAACGTGCGTCAGCGTAACGTCTTTTTCATTGTATCCTCACTCAGTCGTAAAAATACTGCAGATAAACTAGTCTCTCTCTCTGTTTTTGAGCTGAGCAAAATTTTGTCAATGTTGTGACGACTATTAAAAGCGGAGGATGTTGCCACTGAAGTATTAATTGTTTTAATAGAGCTTGGGGAAAGGTAGTAATGGTCACCTGTTGAAAATGGTCACCTTCACAACATTAGACTTCATTCCAGCTTTAAGTGGAGCGTTGATGGTTGCGTTTGGAATGTGTTGTAGGGGACAATAACGGGACAAACACAGCGTAGCATACATACAATAAGCGCTACGTTACACTTGACTTTCAGCTGCATCCAACAGTGTGGTTGAACAACATTGCTATCTACAATGGGCAAGCATACCAGTGGACACACGAGAGGGCCTAGTTTGATGTTGCCTGCCTGTATGCACCAAACTATAACAAAATTGTAGACAATAAAAGAAATAACAGGCAGATGTCCACGGGTATTGCGGATGCCATACCGTTACTTAAAGGCAGTTGATGTACCATTCTCTGCTGAAATATCAATGAGACTTTAAACAAGAGACTGTGCATCTGCATCTACTTGGCTGCCTTAGATGATCAGACAATTTGTCATCTTGTTTCTCCAGCCCTCAACTAATGAAGACATTTAACACAAGAGAGCTAAACTATTTTACCAGCCCCTTTCCAATACTCCATTTACTTCAGCGCTCTCACTGAATAATGTATGATTCTTAACGTTGAACTGACTTTAACTTGACTTTTCCTTCTGCTAGTCCTGCCGAATGCCAGAGGTCAAAGGAAACATGCCAAGTTAATAAAATGAGGGTTCTCTCTTCTAACTGTTCTTGTGCAATAGAAATGTTTTATGTTTTCGTAGCGTTACGGGAGGGTTCCCATGAGTCTTGTCAACCATCCATTCTTGCTACCGCAGCCAATAGTCCCACAAAACCCATAACAGACCAGACAAACGTAATTCTGAGAGCAATATGAATCCCATTATACAGCATAGGCTAGATTATCAGCTGCATCAGAATGCAGCTGAACAGGAGGAATGTTAAGTCACTTTTAGAGCTCCTTTACTTTCTCATTTCAGTTGATGATTTCTATTTCTTACATCAGGTTGGCTTTGGCTCACAGGGTTGTTTGTTCCTAAACTCCTGTCATTTCAGGTAGTCATGCCAGTGCCAAAATACCACAAATAACTGTTTATTCAGAAAGCACACGCCTCAGCTAGGGGCTAGGCTTAGTGCTTTTGTAGTGAAACTCAATGTGGCAAAGCCTATTGCTTTGTCTCCTTTGTATCTCTTTATTGGGATCTCTGCATGGAGATAGAAGCATTTACAGGGGTGTTTGTTTCTGACTGTACCCTTCAATAAAAAATCATTTATTATTCATTTGTGCTTTTGTTGGTGATTTACCCACTCGTGCAAATGTGTATAGACATACTCCTTTTTATGATCTATCATCACATTGTTTGAAGTTTCTTTGTGGTAATTATATGATTTTTTTTTTTTTTTTCGGATGAAATACAGCTCACTCGTGACCTGCATGGATGCCAAATATCCTTTTGGTGGTGTTATTTTCGGTGTGGTGAAAGGTCATTTGGATTGACGTTAGAAAATATTCTGTCATGTTTGGGCAGTTTGTTGACTTGTTATGAGTTGTCTGTTATTGAAAAATGTTCTCAGAGCACTATAGAGAACTAATGGTGCTTGTGATCGTCCTCAAGAGAAAAAAAAAAATAAAATAAACTGCTTTTTTAATGGTAAATCTTTCCTTTTGATTGTATCCCATAACGCTTTTCCATGCACGTCACGACTAGCAACAGCAGACAGCAGACAGAACTTTCAGCCAGTGACAGGAGACAGGGACCTGTTTCTCAGTATGTCTCAGTGACAAAAGACAGGGACCTGTGTCTCAGTATGTCCCAGTGACAGGAGACAGGGACCTGTGTCTCAGTATGTCTCAGTGACAGGAGACAGGGACCCCTGTCTCAGTATGTCCCAGTGACAGGAGACAGGGACCTGTGTCTCAATATGTCTCAGTGACAGGAGACAGGGACCTGTGTCTCAGTATGTCTCAGTGACAAGAGACAGGGACCTGTGTCTCAGTATGTCTCAGTGACAGGAGACAGGGACCTGTGTCTCAGTATGTCCCAGTGACAGGAGACAGGGACCTGTATCTCAGTATGTCCCAGTGACAGGAGACAGGGACCTGTGTCTCAGTATGTCTCAGTGACAGGAGACAGGGACCTGTGTCTCAGTATGTCCCAGTGACAGGAGACAGGGACCTGTGTCTCAGTATGTCCCAGTGACAGGAGACAGGGACCTGTATCTCAGTATGTCTCAGTGACAAGAGACAGGGACCTGTGTCTCAGTATGTCTCAGTGACAGGAGACAGGGACCTGTGTCTCAGTATGTCCCAGTGACAAGAGACAGGGACCTGTGTCTCAGTATGTCTCAGTGACAAGAGATGGGAACCTGTTACACTTACAAATACCAAAACTCAGAGGCCTCTTTTACGGGAACTTCCAAGTCATAAATAAAGTTTTCTAGTATGAATGAGTATATCCTATGAGGATGCACTCTGTAACAGTTGCTAAGCTGAGGATGTGCCATTCCTTGTTTACACAGTGTATTTACATTACAGTTCACTGCACATATCCTCAGAGACTTGTCTTTGTCAGTTAGACTGTGTTTTAATTGGTTGGAGAGTTAACATGAGGTCCATACTCACTGTTATGTGCTTACACACAGAGATGATGATTATCATTCACTTAGCAACTGCGCAGTTACCAGAACTCCAGATTGGCGTACACATTGTTACTTTTGCTTAGTCATTGCTTTGTTGATGGTTACCTGTTTGTGATTGATAAACTGATTCAGTTTCAAAAACAAAACGTGGTTGTCCCCATAATTTTACAGTTGTGATGTAATCTTCTTTTGGTCTCATTTAAATTGATCTCAGATTCTCTCTGACTTCTGACTTGAGACCGCCAGCCGGCTCTTCTCAGCATACATTGTAAGAAGGAGCTGTTGTTTTTTTCCCCAGTAATCTTATGTATCTTTATGTACTTTTATGAGCTTTTCATAAGATTGCAACAGTTTGTTTGTTTGTGTCATGCAAATAAAACTGTATGTGTAGAAATGTGTGTCTGTGAGTGTGTGTGTGTGTGTTTGTGTGTGTGTGTGTGTGTGTGTGTGTGTCTCCAGCATATCTCAGCTGTCAGGTCCATATGATGGCATGACAGTTGGAGGCTGGAGAGGTAAGACAGCCACTCAGACAGCACCCTGGGGCTGTTTTGGAAAACACAGGAGAGATTCTTACAACTTGACTGTCCCACAAGAACATTCTGGGAATTCAGCACATGCAAACCATGTTGATGTGTTTGGGTGTTTGTGTGTGTGTGTGTGTGTGTGTGTGTGTGTGTGTGTGTGTGTGTGTGTGTCTGTGCCTGTGTATCTTTTTTGTTTAGTAATTTTCCACAGATGTTGCAAATCTGTGATCACGGCCAACAAAGATAAAATTTGATTATGTAAAAAAAAAGTGAATAATATTTTGTCTCTTGTACCACACACTCATGCACATGCATACACACAAGCACACACAAAAGCACACGGAGGCATACTGACACACAGATCTCACCAACACAGCAGCACAGGAGCTTTGAAAGGAAGGTGCAAATTGCTAATCCTCTGTTCTCTTAATCATGCCCCATATACGTTTCAAGTTTATTCAGAGCCCAATATCACTATTTAAAGCCTCAAAGGGCTTTACATGCCCACAACAAACAGAACAGGGCAGCACCCCCTGACTTAATCCTCATAGCACCCAAGAAAAAAACTCCCCAAAAACACAGTTGTAACAGGGAAAAAATGGAAGAAATCTTGAGAAGGACCACAGAGAGGAGACCCCTTCCTGGCCAGACAGATGTCTCAAGGATGTAGAAGCTTTTAATGTGCTCAAACTCTTTTAAGTCCTCATGTTATTCAGCATTAAACACACGGACCTGCTATATCTTGTACCCCTCTGAGAACTGTGTGATGACGGTAAATGATTCGACTTCACAGTGACAAACCTTGTTGTTCCAATGAGTAAATTTCACTGCATACTTGTAAGATTGGTTTGTACCAGTTTCGACAAACCACCATAATAAATTTAGGTTTGGCTTAGGTTGAGATTTGTGGTTTTGTGTGACAAATGTAGAACTTTGAGTAATCTAGTTGTTTACGGTTGTGCCTGGGTTATTGAAGGTTTTCTTTAAGGTTTCTCCTGTCTGGAACAGAGACAGCGAGATAAGATGACTCGTCTTTTCCAATGATGGATTTTATATTTCCCCTTTTTTGGGGTTGACTTTAATTTTCAAGTATGCAAGATATTGAATAGGATTCATTCTTCAATGTTTTAGACAGAAATGTAGTCCCATCAGTTTAGTCTCCTGGGGTCTGTCAAAGAAAATATATGCCATGTTTCTGGCAGGGAGGGGGTGGATGGGATAGGGTGTGGGTAGCAGTAGAGGGTGGGAATATGGTTTAAAGGTGGATTAGGATTCCTACAATGACATTTTATTTATTATGTGTTGTTTGAATTGTTGAGTAATTTCATTGAGAATGTTCAGCAAAGTTTATCAATGACAGATATTGACTGAAACATAGAATGCTTAGTTTGGAGTGTGATGCATACGCACTTACGACCCACTTACAACCTGAAAATGGCCATAAGTGGGGCATGGGCGCCGGGTCACGTGACAGAGTGAGAGAGAGAGATAGAGATAGAGAAAGAGAAGAAGGTAGTAAGTGGGACGTTATGGCAGTGGTGCGCTCATGGGAGGTGGACTCTTTCTGCTTCTCAGGGGGAATGCTGGAACCAGCCTACACACACACACACACACACACAGACGTAAGCAGTTCTGTATGTACACCAGAAAGGAACACTTCCACACCCAGAATTATCATCTGTGTACTTGTAAATGAACTTATTTACTCATCCAAAATAAGTTACACACCTGCTTACTTCTGCTGTCTACTGACACACATACAGTCTTTTCACTGAGTGCCACTGTGGCTGTCGGCAGCCGGCCTGCTTTTCTCCTCAGGTTTGCTCAGCATTTGACTAGTAAATGAAGAGTTCCTCTCTCCCCACTCTGGTCAAGCTGTGCTCTAAAAATGGCCTGAAGGAGCATCTGTCCACTGTGTGGTCAGAGGTTCTTGAAGTGTTTTCCCGGGTTCCGTACTGTGTAACAGTATTAACAGCTCCTCAGGCTAAGTCATGTCAGAGCATTTAAGGTAAAGCATCTGAACACATGTGCTATTAAGAACCATCAAAGAAAGGGAGGCTAAAATAAGTATTTGTTAAATGCTTAGTTGTTAAATGTATGTTCATTCTGCACTGTTAAAACCCCAATAAATATATTGGAGAAGATAAGTATTTTGTTAAACACTTTTTTTCATATTGTTAGAATGTTTTATTTGAGAATAATAAGGGGAAGATATTTTTAAAGGTAGCTCTGTCAACTCTATATATGTGTGTGTGTGTGTGTGTGTGTGTGTGTGTGTGTGTGTGTGTGCACGTGTGCGTGTGTGTGTGCGTGAGTTTGCATGTGTGTGTGTGTGTGCATGTGTGCGCGTGCGTATGCATGCGTGTGTGTACGTGTGTGCATGTGTGTGTGTATTTGTGTCTGGTCTGTATCTGTGTGTTTGGAAGGCTGTGCCTGTGGTCTGTGTATTGAGTTAAGGTTCAGGAGGTCTCAGCTCTCATCACATTACTGATTCTGACATCTCTATCAGAGCCCTGCTCAGACTGAGCTGGCTCCTTCCTTCCCCTCTCCACTCTCTTTCTCTCATGCTCTTCTCTCTGTATGCTTTTCCACATTATCAGGTCTTCAGCTCCACACACACACACGCACACACACACACAGACTGAATTGCTCTGATGCTATGTGCAGTGTAGAACAATGCCACCCACCACCATGAATAGATTCTTTCATTGAGGGGCCAGACACACACACACACACACACACACACAAATATTCTAAATCAGATTTTCTCTCTTATCTCTTTTCTCTCACAAACATTTAATCACACATGCATACACACACTCACACACACAGACCCCCACATGAAGTCGTGGTCTCCTCTGCCTACTACATTCCTCAGTGTCTGAGGATTCCAATTCTTGCCTCACACACACACACACACACACACGGACATCCCACGCTGGGTGACAATGAGCACCGTCATTGCTTCTGCAGAGTGACACAATTGGCTCTTAGCTGACCGGCATGTGCTTGGTCATCTCTTCTGCAGCCCACACCTCAATCATCACCATTCTCTCCCTTTCTCTCTACTCCTCTGTTACAAGACTAACTTTGCCAAAGGGTTTTAAAAGACTAGCATGTTTTTTTTCCTCTATTTTACCCAACTATCTAGTTTTTATCCTCTCCTGTAGCCTTGCAGTTCAGTAGTTGTGACATCTGCACTCTAAAGCGGATGAGTTGAGTAGCAGGGCAGCAGGTGAATGAGCTTAACTAGCTCAACTAAGCTCTTTCTCTCTGTGCCTGGTGTTGCTAGCATGAAGCTTACCCTCACGGGCCACAAGCCCTTGATACAGTGCCAAAGATACACACTATATAAATAACTGCTACTGTTTATGATGTACTGAGAGATTTGATTAAACTGGGAACCAGTTCACTACTGGAATAGCTGCGTTTTCCAGTCAAGGTTGTTATTTGTTTTTGTTTTGTTTGTTTTTTTCCCCCCGCAGTTAGTCAGCACAAATGTTATCACGCCTGTCTGTACAGGCAGATTTTACTTTATCTGCTTTCTTTGGAGTTGTAACAGCTCCTGATTGTGGCCTCTCCTGATCTCTGTTTTCTTCTTGGACAATTGTTTTCTCCTCCCGTGCGGCCTTAGGAGGCTGAAGGGGTACGTGAAAAGAGAAAAATCTATTCCTCCGCCGTTCTGACATTCTTTTTCTTAGGCCACGTCTGCATTCTGTCACACCCCCCCCCCCCCCCCCCCCCCCCCCCCCGCCAAATCAGGCCATTCAGGCAAATCCATTTGGGTGTATTAGCATGAGAATAAGTCAGTCTCTCTTCCTGTTCTGCTGTCCCTCACCATTTTTTTTGTTTATATTCTCACCCTTGTCTGTGTCTTAAACCTGTGTTGTGGGTTTCTTTTTTTTTTTTTTAAGCCTGCCACCACCCCTCCAACATGGGAGTCACATCGTACTTTTCTCTCTTTTTTTTTTTTTTTTTTTTGTGTTGTCGGTTTCTGTATCTTGCTTTACCTTCTGGTGTGTCACTGAGCGTGTGAGAGAGAGAGAGAGAAAGAACACTGGCTTTGTAGGAAATGTCACTCTTTCGTGTTTGTGCCTGTTGACTGGGAGGGTTCACCTTTTGTGCCTGGCATTGATGCTGGCCCATTGGAGGATGGGCAACTTCAACACTGTTCTCAGTAAAAGGATTACTTCCCAGCAACATCTCAGGAAGGCTCCATGACAATGACATTGTACGAATTCTCATGCTCTTTGGTGTATAATTGGATTGAATGTAAAATGGAGCTAGTTCCACTCCTGACATTCCTCCCTTTGAACGTCTGGGCTCCCATAGGTGGTGCTTTGGGCCGTGCACCAGGTTCTTTGAGTACACACATGTTGTGGGTGTCCCTGGGTTACACCTGGTAAGTGAGAGAAGCACAGCGTTTTCCAGTAGGAGCGGAATGCCAAGGTTTCCGGCATCGAAGACATAATGGTAATTTGCCATCTTTTGCCTTGAGGCTTTGGTTTCCTTGCAGCGTTTGCACTTCCCTTACGTTGCTCTAGTGGCAGTTTCCTGTCTCTGTGAACTTGGCAGCCTGATATTTGCTAGATGAATCATGCTGGATGATTGACAGGTGCGCGGCCCCTGTCTCTCCTGACGTGACTGAGTGCAGATGTTGAGCAGTAAATTCGTAACCTTTTATTATGTGCTGCAACATATTTGCTCTGAATAAGTTGATGTTCCTGATGAGCACGAGCATGTTTTAAGAGTGACCTTTTGGGATGTGTCATTACGAGGGGGAGTTTGACTCAGAATCCTTCAAAATGGGAACATACAGACTGACAACCTTATCTGTGTTTAGGCTACTAAAGTGTGTTCATAGTGGTGGAGCAGCTGTTTTGGTTTAATAATCTAGCCACACTTGCCGTTCATAACGGAGTTTTATGCTTCTCGTCCTCTCTACGTTCCTGTGCAGTTTTTCTCCACAGTAGGCCATTAGGAATCAAACTTTGCCTTTTTAGCCTTCTTATTAGTTTACATTGGCACAGACTGTTAAACAATCTCAAAACAAACAGCTATGAAGAAGAATTTCCCTGAGCATGGAAAACAGGAGGGACTTTCCTCAGTAGCACCTTTGACCACAAACTTTGCCCAAAACCTTCATGTTAAATAAAACTTTGAAGACATAACTTAAGCTGTAAGGTTAAATTTGAGCTGTTTTTATTACAGGTGCCACCAGCATTCACAGCACCTTGATGTCGGTTTATGACGGCGAGAATTTCATTTCTTTTGGACATATCAGAGTAATGTTCTAGCAGCCAACCTAATGGTGCTTTTGAAATAGTTGTGTTTGATACCGTGGGTTTTATTTTACACAGGCTGCAGCAGTGGGCCTGTAATGCATTGTAATGTCGACTTTACGACCAAGGGTTCAAGTCTAGTGAGAAAATATTGACATCACCTTGACTTGCCCTTGGCCGTGTATAATGCACCACTGGAGGTTCACCAATCTAAATCCATTGAGAGTGCCGTTAGCAGCGTGAATGCTTGGGGGGGGGGGGGGCTTCCTGTCTTTCCCTGAAGGGGATCAGGAGTAATCCTCTTTAATCTGTCCAGCTGGACCCCTCTCTTTTTTTTTTTTTTTTTTGGTCAGAGCATGTTGGCAGGCCCCCAGTCTTGGTCAGCCCCTGGAGAAGATCTGACGAAAGGGTCTTGAGGGACCCACTTAAGAGAGAGCTTTGGTTTTACTTATGATTCATGCGTTTGTGTATCTTTGTGTGTGAATCTGTGAGAAAACAGTTTGATTTCTTTTAACAGATTTTGCGGCTTGTTAAATGGCAGGTCAATGGCCCGTACTCAAGCTTATCTTTGAGATATTTCAAAGAGTTAGAGCATTTTCATTTCCCACAATCTACGAACGTAATGGCAAAATAATTGCACCTTACTAAATGAATGCTTAGCCCAGTGTTATTTCCCAACTGACTTCTTCAGCTGAGTTCACAACTTTTACTTCTGCAGCTTTTCCATATGGAAAGATGACTGCAGAAGTACACACATCACCCCACGGTCAATAGCAGAGGTCCAAGCTGTTAGACAGTGGTGTGACATGTAAATATGTCTTTCAGGATGACAAGTCTTTGTAAAAAAAAAAAGAAGAAGAAAATTTGTTTATTTATCACATTGCAGCTCCGTATAATCAATCAGTCCAGCTTTTAGAGTCAGACTGTGCTCATCTGAATAATATGTTCCACATTTGTATCTTGTTAGTTGTCGTTTGTGGAGGCGAAGGCAATCAGTTTTCCCTCTCGGTCAGACGCCAGCATTACAGGGTCAGGAGGGAGAGGAGTTGTCTGGGAAATGCTGTGAAATTTGGTTTAGTTTCTTTGCAGCTTTATTCGTGTGATCCTTTTTGTCTGTTATTAATTGTTTGTTGCGATGTAATTCCTTTTTTCTTTTGGAAATAAACTGTATCTGTTTATTTTAAACATTTTAAATCCACCCAATCTGCCCAGCAATCTTTCTTTCATCTTCTGTGCCTTAAAGGTTTTGTAACATAATTTTGCAAATTGATAGCTGATGACAGCTGAGATCAGAGCTTTGAAGTCAGTTACAGCTCGAGCACGTTCTGTTCTGTTGATTTTGCTCTGATTTGATTTTCATTGATTGGTGAATATGTATTCAACTGTCTAAAATACTGTTTGGAGATTAAGGTGCTTGATCAGAGACCACAGAATGAAGTATGTTGATATAATCTCCCTCTCAAAAACAGCGTTCTTATATGCTTATGTAATCAATGTTTCTGACTAAACCCTCTCAGTGTTCTGGCGCAATTAGGTATTATGAAAGTGTGGAAATCCCTCTGCTGCTTGTGCTGCAGACTCCTCCTGTTCACAGTAGAAATCTGCTCTTTCAGTATCTCCTCCATTAAAGACTGAATGCTCCATGGCCACTGAATGGTCCTGAATGAGGAGACACTCTGTTTTAGGACTCCTTTGGGAAGAAATATGAGTGTATGTTGCTGACAGGAATCATCCCTCAAAGCACATGCACACACACACACACACACACAGACAGACTCATAGACATCTAATAATTTTGAGTTCATGACCTCACATAAAAGCTACTCCAAATTCTCAGATTTATAGAAAGGGAGAAAAAGGGAGCAGGTGCGTGTGAACAAATATATATCCCCTCTTTTTTTCATACCATGCACACCTGCAGACATTTACAGCAGCATCGAAACGTCCTGTTCTAAAGATTGAGTTTGTGTGTGCATGTATTTATGTATTTGTCACGCTTGAGCACCGCACAATAGCCAGCACCCGTTTATTCTGTCACTGTGAAAGGGAAGTTGATCCTACTTCATTAATCTTGTCCTGTCCCTTTCTTCCACTTCCTTTCACTTCATGTGAGCGTTCTCTTTCTTCCTACCCTGAAAGCCATCCACACATCATAGAGTTCAAATCATAACTGCCTACAGTCTGAATCGGAGTGTCTGTAACCCTGGGCTTTGTGTTTTGCCCATAATAGGCCTGGAAGTGGAGTATTAGTGGAAGTGACCTAATCATCTGCAAATACACAAGCAAACACAGAAAGCCTTGTTTGTGGAGGTCATATTGTTAACAAAACTGGCAGAAGTTTTGTCCCGGTGCATGCTACCGGAGGAGTGTGGGGCACACACCGCTGGTATTCAGGGTGTTGTAAAGATCACTCACTGTGAGTTTGGTGTGGTTAATGAGACCAGGGTATCAGATGATCAGATGAAGGTTTCTCTTGTACGTACACATGTCAGTAAAGTAGAAATCACTTGCACTGACAGTAAATGGAAGGTGAGTATCTTCACTAGTTTTCAGAGTAGTATTTCCTGGTTGTCTTTGGCTGACAGAAGCTCTTGCCACTTTACATATGCCTACTTTACATTTAAGTATCAGGGTGCCGTTTTCCATGAATCGATGTATTTGTTTTTCTGTTTTTACTGAGACTGAAGGGTTTTGGAGATAAAGATCTCTTGCTGTCTCTACTTGACCCCAATCCACTTCAACCAGTAAGCACTATATGCACTTGTCCTATGCCCCTCTGAGTCCCCAATCCCAAAGATTAGGGTAATGCCATTCTTAAGAGTACCACTTTCTTAAGGGAGTGGGCATTCTCACATGGTTATCCCAGTCCTAACTTCCCATTAGCTGTTTGTTTGTAGTGAGAGACAGGCTACTGAGATTCTAAGTGTGCTGGCCTTACTGTGTTTCTCGGGTGTTTCGTCATCTGCACTGAAATGTCCTGTGATTCAGAGTGGTGGAGATGATATCTCTGTACCTAACTTTTCTCATCAGTTTAACATTCTCAGTTTTCATTCTTAACATTCTCAAGGTTCTTACACGGTTTAAGATTCAAACTCATATTTACAAAGTTTAACGAAAATCCCAATTTGGGAATTCACAGATTCTGGGTGCGGTTAAATTAGCAGATAATTCCAAAATAACTGTATTTTTAACCTTTAATGTTTAGGTTATAAATGGTTGTCAGATCTGTCAGGGTCTACAATACTGGAGCTACAGAGGTTTAATGGGACAGAAGGCGTAAAGGATGATTAAACCGTAAGACCCAAGCTAATTGTTTTTGATGTTGCTCTTGGTTTGCCTATAAAATGAGATTTGATGGCTGTGATTTAAGTGCATTCTGTGGCTAATATGCCCCCCCCCCCCACACACACACACACAGGTATATGCACAAAAGTCAAAGACAGGATTTCTGCACATTAACCATGAGGGAAGTCAGTTTAGTCTGCAGGGAAGCTTTTGGGGCTAGAGGAACAGAGTCTCCCCCCCGGATGCCTGGGGACTGTCGCCAACGTCCCCCTGAGGGGATCGGAGTGGAGCCTTGTGCTGCCAGCCTGTCCTGCTGGACTGGAGGACTGGAACAGTGCTTGGGAAAAAGTCAGAGAGAGATGTTTGATTGCAAAGAGTTAGACGGGGGCAGCAATATGAGAGACAGGCAGACTGTAGCCGGACGCAAATACAGACTGTAGATTGTGCCTTGGGAAGAAGGGGTTTGGTTGTTCACTGTAAGGGAAACCTTTATGAATCAACACAAAGTCCTTGATTCATGTGACCTGAGACTTCACAGTGTTTTGACACTGAAGAAAATCTAAAAGTTTGACTTAAAGAAGGTTTCTGCTTATGTTCTGGGTGATGTTTGATGGGTTTTGAATGGTTTTGATGGGTTATGGAGATACAGTATTTACCATGTGCCCAATGAAGCCGTGTCTATCTCCATCACCTCCCATCTCTTTTCATCCCTGCTAGATCTGTGAAGCAGTGATTGAAGAGGTACTTGACCTGTGTGGTTTAAGACATGGTTATGTATGGAGTATCTGCTTTCATAACTTAGTTGCAGTTGGATTTCACTTGAAAGTGTAGGACTTCACTTGAAACACTGATTTCCTGTTGTTCACAGATGTTCAATTTGTTTGCCTGTGTGTAAGTGGAGGTTTAAAGTAGCAGTGAAGTCTCTCTCTCTCTCTCTCTCTCTCTCTCTCTCTCTTTCACACTCAAACACACTCACACACATATACACTCACACACACACACTCACACACACACACACACACACACACACACACAAGCCCAGCTGTAATGACTGTGGTTCGGTTATGGCATGCAGTGCAAAGCGTGTGTGGGGTGGGATGGTGTCTGAACTGTGGAGGTCACACAGAGGTGGACTGAGGGCTGCCTTCCCTGTAGGGTGTTTGTTGGACAGGATATTGAAGCCTTCTGGAGGCCCCAGAAAAAAAGCTCTGCGCTTATTTAGGCCATTTCATGGCAAATGAGAACAGACACATGCCTTATCTACTCATCTGTGTGCATGTGTGTGCATGCGTGTGTGTATATGCATGTGTGTGCATGTGTGCATATGTGTGTGAGTGAATGCATGTATAGTTTGGTGGATGGTTTGTGGCTGTGGGTGTGGTAATGAGTGTGTGTGTGTGTGGGTCAGTAGATAGTTTGACTGTAGGTGTGTGTGTTTTTCAGTTGGGCCTGGTTGTGAGATGGATAAATGTGATTATGACACTGGTTTGATGGTTTTTGCCTGAGGTACAGATGTCCTCTTTAAGTTTTTTTTCCCCCTTTTGTTATTGTTTATGTGCTTGTGAGCTCTATGAAACAGCATTCACATACACACACACACACTCACACACACACTCACACACACACACACACACAAACACACACACACACACACACACACACACACACACACACACACACACACGCATACACACACTCTCTCTCACACACACAAATACACACACACGCAGACACACACTTTCACTCTTTCACACAAAAACATACACATGACTGGATACAATCACACACACTTGCAGAGCAAACACATTCACTCGCACTGGGCAGTGGTAATCAATATCACTGACACACTTTGAGCTCTGCATTTCAGCTCAGAGGACAGAAAGGCAGGCCTGTATCTGAGAAATAATAATTTCCAGCACTTCTAACTCTCTCTGACATCCAAATTAACTTAAGGCTATTGAGCTAATAGATCTAACACTTTGGTAGAAAGCAGCTTCTACACGATCGACATGATCAGTTTTTACAGTGTAACAAGACATTTATCATAATTTGAACTACACTACATTCATTTTATTACAATTGTGTGATTACATGATGGAGCTTTATGCCAGGGACAAAGGAAATATAAATATATGAGTATGATTGAGTTTGTTGGCTTGAACGATAAGTCACAGGTGGTGTTGTAATTAGAGTGTAGTCTCTACTAACATTACACTGATATGTCAAACAATACTGTGATTGAATGCCTCATATCAGCTTCCCCCTGTAGCCATGAGACCACTGTGAGTTTTTCTGGACTAATGGGTCCAGACAGGAGTATGGCAGAAGGATGGTGTGTTTTCATGAGTGTTCTTTCTCATTCTCTCTCTCGTTCTCTCTCTCTCTCTCTCTCTCTCTCTCTCTCTCTCTCTCTCTCTCTGTCTGTCTGGAGGGTTCGTGTCTGGCCGGCTGGCTGACTGCTGCCCCTGGCGTTTCCTGACTGATAAGTGGCTCTGATTAAACATGTGAAATTTCCTGCTGTGGGTTCAGCAGTAGCCCCTACAGACTCACTTTAGTGCCTCAGATGGTCACTGCTTTTACCCTTTTATTATACTCCAGAGGGAAGTATGCCTGATAAAGCTTAGTACACAAACACATTAACACACACACACACACACACACACACACACACATACCTAAAGACACACTAATGTATGAATGAATGTAAGGAGTAAGGGCTTAGCAACATTATTCAGGGTCACTTTACAGTGTGATCTTAAAACACTTCCACTGCTGCTAGAGAAATCAAGACTTTCTTATGGTATACTGAGACGTGTTTCAGATTTTTTTTTGTGGAGTGGATGATGGCCAAGCTTGAGTCAGTCTGAGTTTAAATTTATCGGACAAAGTTGGGGGGTTTTTTTGTAATCACGGCCGTTACTGTTCTATTACCCACAGACGCATTCTGTGTGCTCTGTTTCTTTAACACACACGTGTTCACTCCCACAGCGTACTCACTGACACATTCATGCCTGCCCACACTTAGATCAGTCATTAGTGTACCAATGTCCTGCTGTCTGTCTGATCCTTTCCCTGCCTCCTACTGAGGTACTGAGGGGATTAGGACAGCTCAAAATCAGAGCTATTCAACACAACATCCACTAGACACAACGCATCACTTACCAGCCACTACAGCCTACTTACAGCAAGACAACCACAACACCTGACACACAGCAAGACACAGCCTACTCACAGCAAGACAACTACAACACCCTACTCACAGCAAGACAACTACAACAGACTACTCACAGCAAGACAACCACTACACCCTACCCACAGCAAGACAACCACTACACCCTACTCACAGCAAGACAACTACAACACCCTACTCACAGCAAGACAACCACTACACCCTACCCACAGCAAGACAACCACTACACCCTACTCACAGCAAGACAACTACAACACCCTACTCACAGCAAGACAACCACTACACCCTACCCACTGCAAGACAACCACTACACCCTACTCAAAGTAAGACAACTACAACACCCTACTCACAGCAAGACAACTACTACACCCTACCCACAGCAAGACAACCACTACACCCTACTCACAGCAAGACAACTACAACACCCTACTCACAGCAAGACAACCACTACACCCTACCCACTGCAAGACAACCACTACACCCTACTCAAAGTAAGACAACTACAACACCCTACTCACAGCAAGACAACTACTACACCCTACCCACAGCAAGACAACCACTACACCCTACTCACAGCAAGACAACCACTACACCCTACTCAAAGTAAGACAACTACAACACCCTACTCACAGCAAGACAACCACTACACCCTACTCAAAGTAAGACAACTACAGCACACTACTCACAGCAAGACAACCACTACACCCTACTCAAAGTAAGACAACTACAGCACACTACTCACAGCAAGACAACCACTACACCCTGCTCACACCAAGACAACCACTAAACCCTACCCGCAGCAAGACAACTACAACAGACTACTCACAGCAAGACAACTACAACAGACTACTCACAGCAAGACAACTACAACATTTAGCACATCACATATCAACCACTACACCCAACACAGCCAACACCAACCTCTGTGCCTAAACAACCACACACCTTCCACTACAACTAATAAACCACACACCAACCACTACAACTAATGAACCACACACCAACCACTATACCCGTCCTGCCACACATTATGACACCAGGCATCACACACAATTTACTCAATTCAGACAGACCATAAAATACTGCTCCCAGGCTTAATTTACAGAACTACACTATTGCATTCTATGCATCCATCCATCCATCCATCCATCCATCCATCCATCCATCCATCTCCCCATCATAAATGATGTGTAGAGTGCCTGCTAAATTTAGTCAGTGGTTTCTTGTAGCTCTGTGCATGCTTCTTGTGCTGCACATGTATCTATAGACTTTGAGGTTTGAGGAAATTCACATTTACTGACACAACACTAGTAAAAGAACCTGAAAGGGCTCTGGCGCCATGAAGTTTCCCTCTCACAGGAGTCTTTATGCAGTGTGTGTGTGTGCGTGTGTGTGTGTGTGTGTGGAATTTCCTTCATCACGCT
The DNA here is from genome assembly GCF_902362185.1 of Chanos chanos. Lineage (NCBI taxonomy): Eukaryota > Metazoa > Chordata > Actinopteri > Gonorynchiformes > Chanidae > Chanos > Chanos chanos. Next base: position 32,950,018 of record NC_044495.1, on the reverse strand, counting down.
ACACAAACACGCACTATTATACCCTCCTTTAATGAACGCAGGAAACCTGTTGTTTGCTGTTCACATGGTTGCCTGCCTTTTAAAGGTTAATAATGACGTAATCCTCAACACCATAAGCAATAAAGTTTTACAGTGGGTCCATTCACCAGTCATTTACTTGTCATTAGGAGCAGTCGTGATCAATTTGGTTTATTTGAATAGTGTCATAGGAGTCAAGACTTTTGGTTAATGTTCTCTTTGCCTCCTTGTGAATTTCTTTAATCACATAGAGCTTTAATGTATCGTTATACACCTGGACATGATTGCATCTACAATGAAAAAGAAAAGCAAAAAAGCTTTCATTTAACTTAAGTTTAAGCAGCTGGATCTGGAGCTTGGAACCAGAGAGTGTGTCACTGGCTCTAATATCCTACAGCCCTCTGTGGTTGATTGATGGTACAGCTCACATGCTAAGCTGTGCCGACTCGTCCACATGCATTCTCTTCATTGTTTTGACAGGTAAGGGCTAGGGTCTTGGCAGCTTGTTGACAACGTGTACTTAAGGCTCAATTGACGGTCAGGAGCATTACACAGGGTCGAGAAGTTGGCCTTGCAACTTAGTGGTAGGTGTCACAAGAGGCATGTGACCCGTTCAGGTTAAAGTGGACCGGAAAATACCGGAGGGAGTCATCGCACTGTGGATTTACAGTGCAGAGAAACATGCTAATGTCTCACAGTAAAGTAAACATATGATCAAGACTTTGGAAATGTTTCCACTAATGTGGAACAAAAGTCAGAAACACCCTGATAGCACTTCATAATGTAAGAGATTTTAACACAGTGCACCAGAGGTACCACAATACAAGTTAACATAGAGACAAACTCAAGTATTCCCAATGAAGCAGCTCACAGATTTAAGGGTAAATACATTCAGATAAGACACTACACGCGACAACATTCATATCACCACATATCGAAGTGTCTTTTTATCTGACAAAGCACAGTGGTCCATGCCAGCTATACCAACTGTAAGACGGGATATCTGCATGATGAATTGTAACAACTTAAAAAAAAATCTCTCACGTGGGTCACTTGTTACTTAAACTTAATTAGTCTCAGAGTTGTTTGTAATGAAGGTATGTGTGTTCGATGAGGAGTGTGTGTCTGTCCGAAACTGTATGGCACAGAAATAGCAAATCTTAACATAAGAACTGTGAACTTATGAAAGAGAGGCCTCGCATTGGATATTTGGGGTGTGTAAGCGTAATCTCCTGTAAAGTCAGAGGGAAATGTTGATTTTTGCTATCCCAGGTTTCAGGGTGCTTGTGCGTCTTTGTCCATGATACAAGCAGGGCTATTTTTCGATTAAACATTCCAAACAACATTTCCTGTCTGGAGTCACTCCACCTGACATTGTGAATTAATGTCAGAATGAGGATATCTAGCTAGGGTTAGGTCTTGGGCTAAAGTGTAGCCCTCCTGGGGGAGGATAAAAACAAGTCAGTCAAAGAATCAGAATTAATCCTCAGCACTTTCCCAAAAAATGTCAATATAAATTCAACAAATTCAGCGGAAAGTTTCCAGCTCCTGTCTTTTCCCTTTTTTAAACTCCATTCTTCTGTTATTCTTTCATTTGGCTCTGACTGCGTTGAATACATTACTCAATTTTACTGATAGTTTACATTTAAATTATCTGTTCATCTCATGTCAAGGTCCATTTGTTTTCTTTTTTTTTTGTTTTTCTTTTGAACTGTCAAATGCTTTGGGCCATAACGTTGAACTGTGATTATATACAAAACACCCCCGTGTGTGGATCAATCACACTGAAGCTGCCGCCAGAGTTCCTCTGAGTATCTAACACTCAGTATCTCCCAAAATATGGATAGTTTTTTCACTGGATAAGTAAACATATGGCATATTTTTCTAACCTTTGGAATATTCATGTGGGATTTCATACAGAGGCATATACTGGAACTGTGACAGGGTTCTCTTGCTCCTCTCTGACTGCAGCACGGTTCTCATCATTGCACACTGAAATACTCATTCTTCCATTCAGTTCTTGGCCACCCTCTCTGTTTGAATTTGGTTTGGAAACTGTTGGCCTGGAAGCACTCCTCAGCAAAAGCCTAATCGAGGGCTTCCATATTTCACTGATGACCTTGATGCTTTTTTAACTGCTCGCATGAGTTAGACGCGCCTGTAGGGCTCAGGGGTTAATGCAGTCACACTTGTTGCCTCAGTCCAGGTGCTAAATCACCCAGTGAGAAGACCTCAGCGTCTGAATGATGACAACTCATACATTCAGGGGGAAAAAAAAGAAAAGAAAAGAAAAGAAAAACAATTTTGTTATGTTTGGGAAAAGAGCACTTGTCATTTGCAGAACTATAGCTTTCACTTGAGGTCCCCTGTCTGACTCGTCAGTTAGTCAGCGTGCAGTGTTACAGTTCTGAGACCTGGTTAGAAACAGCAGTATAGCAGAAATGGTTAGAAACAGCACTGTAGCAGCCTGGTCCCTCTCTGAGAAATTCAGAATGATCTTAGGAGAGTGAAACACTGAGTTTGCGTATGTGTGTGTGTGTGTGTGTGTGTAAGCCTCCTGTAATGATCTGTGTATTGTAAAGAAGATGAGTAATCTGTGAGAATGTGGGTTTATGTAATGTGTGAGGGATGACGGCAAACGTTGGTGGTAGTTGGTGTGAGGGGAAAGAGGATTGGCTGTGTGTGTGTGTGTGAGAGCGAGAGAGAGAGTGTGTGTGTAGAGCTGCTTGATTGGAGGCTCTGTGTGTCTTTCACAGGACAAGATGTGATAGTGTCATTGAAAGTGTGACATCATTTTGTGGATGTTCAAGTGTTTCTTCTCAGGATCTCCCCCATAGAGCTATACGTCACTTCGGGAGACATACAACTGTCTATTGTGTCTATTCATATGTGCCCTTAGGTACTCTCTCTCTCTCTCTCTCTCTCTCTCTTACATACACACACACGCACTTTCCACGTTTATCTCTCCCGATGTCTCTCACTCTCTCTTTCAGAACATTCTCTATCGGGGAGTGAATTATAGTCTCCCACACACATTCCCTCCTTCTCACTCTCTGCAGGTGCTCTGTTTCTCTCCCTCTCAAAACATGCCTCTCTCTTTCTCTCTTTCCCTCTCTCTCTCGCTCTCTCACAGTTACACACACACACACACACACACACACACACTCATCATTAAACCCGAGCAAAATCCCTCATGCTCTTCTCTCATTTATTTGATTAGGGGCAGGTTAGGTGAAGACGTTGGTGGTTCGGTGGGAAGGAGCAGAGAGACTAGAGGGCACTTAACATAAAGTCTGTATTTCTGAAGGAAGAACGATCACAATCACTCCGTGTCTCTTCAAGTTCAACTGCTCTTCCTTTAGATCTCATTATAGCAGGAGTAGTGTGGTTCAGGTAGTGCTATAGAAGAGAGGCCGGCCAGAAAGCTGATCTTCTGTGTTATCATTCCTGCAGATGAAAGGTATTGTCACGGTTAATAAATCTTCCAGTACATGTTGAGCCTCATGTGTTTATATGTTCTCTACAGTGTAGCGTTTCATTCTCAATCTGTCTGCTCCCTCTCTCTCTCTCTCTCTCTCTCGCTCTCTCGCTCTCTCTCTGTTTTTCTCTCTGTTCTGTTTTTCTTCAGTAATCACTGATGGAGCATGTCTGGTATATGACTTTCTGAAGATTTCAGGTTTACATGTAATTCTGTCGATCGTGCTGTAGTGTACACACAGCTGGAGAAGGCTGGGGAGGCAGTGCTGAGGTATTTGGGATCATACACGCTTTTGAATTTGCTAGTGATGTTTAATGATTCATACACTCACCAGACTGGGCTTTGATTTGTTAGCGCTCCGCTTACTTCCAATCACAATGGAGAGACTTTTAGAACAGCGACTCTCCAGACTCCATAGTAATCCATCATAAATTTGGGATAAGTGTAGGATGAAACTGAACTATATCATTTAGGTTTTGTTTTGTGGTCTTGTTTTACTCAAGATGTAGACAACGGGCCAGACAGTTTTAGGCCACCTGCACCTCTTTGATGCCGCTGAGCTATAGTCGCGTATTCTCAAAAGGCAATCGATCATATCCTTAAAAACTGACTGTGCCAAGGTCATTTTTTAATATTAATTTTACCATTAATAACAGTCTATGGTTTTCCGTGCTAATGCAGTTTTGTCAGTCGTCACCATCGCCGTGTATAAATCATGCTAATTGAGTGCTGACACAGGATAGCGCCTGTGGTGGGAGTTTAAGTGGGTCCGTGCCAAGACCAGCCGGATTATTCCGCACCTCACTCAGAGCGCTGTTCACATATGTCCGCTCTTCAGTAAGGGCTTCAGCTATGTTACCGTGCCTGCTCTTTCCAAAGTCCCCGGAGTCTTGGTCAACTCTGCCTAGATCAGTCAGCTCCTGCCCAAATCAAATTTAGGCATAGAAATCGTGACAGCTGAGAGAGGCCAGTGTGAGACCGGAATACGTTTGGCCTGTGAATGGAGATGGCTTTAACCTGAGGGTAGCCCTCAGCTAACCAATTCCAAGGTGATAATTTTTTTTTCTATTTCTGTCTCTGTAGTTTGAGTTTTGACTGTGCCAAGAAGATATGTTACTTCCACATGATACGATTATCACCTCTCATCATCGTGTGTCACTGCCTAAGAGGATGTGTAATAGAATCCTTTTGTTCTGTGGTGGTAGCACAGTAATGCAGTCAGCAGGGTCTTGTTTGTTTAAACTGATAGTTTCACCAATTCCTCTGCCTGTCACTGGCCGCAGGAATTTACACACAAGAGCAGTTCCTCAGACATAGATACATTCGTATGAAAAACACACACACTCTCTCTCTCACACACACACACACACACACACACACACACACACACACAATTCTGTGCTTTGTTATTTTTAGTAGAACACAAATGTTTTCAGAACACAGCCTTCTGTCTTTGTTGTATGTATGTATGTGTGTGTGTGTGTGTGTGTGTGTGTGTGCGTATGTGGCTGTATCCTTATCCATGAAAAGAGAGCTGATTGTTTGTGTGTGTGTGTGCATGTATGTCTGTGAATTTGTCCATGCTTGTATGTTGTGTGTGTTTATCTGTATGGCATACATGCTGGATATATATGTCTGACATGTGCTAGCATATGTCCGTGAGCAATCTGCATGCAACTGCTCAATTTAGGTCCTGAGGCTCTTGTTGTTTTTTGTATGTTGTATGAGAGTGAGCATGTGTGTGTGTGCACGTGTGTGTGTGTGGATGTGGGTGTCAGACCCCAGCCTTTTTGACCTCATTGTGGTTTATTGACCAGCGCATGAACACATGAATGTGAGCAGGAATTGCTTTTTGACTCTCTTTCCTGATCCTTCACTGTTGGCATGGTGCAAGAGAAATATAACATTGCCCGTCCAGTTTTAGAAATCCAAGTGATACAGATGTAATGTTTTTTTCTGTCTCACATATTTTAACTGCACCTTAGGACACTGGCCATTCTACCTGGTTCAGTACACTTTGTATTGCTGCTAGCTCTCTGAAACCCTTACTTATAAAGGTCTGAATGTTAAAAGGCAAGGTCAGAAGTAACACATGTACCTGTAAAACTTTGGATGTATCCTGCAGTTCCCTTGATCATCCAGTTATGTACTTTAGAAGACAAACATCGGTAAGAATGTTGAGAGATTCAGCAAAAGGCAGGAAGTATCATCAAAATGTCAGGAGAACAATCTATACTTTCCCTTACTGAAAATTGAGAAATGAGAAAGGGAATAAACCTAGTAAAAATGAGAACCCTTGGGATGTTGATCAGGTCATTGTCAACAGAGTACACAGTCCATTACTAAGCATGGTTCTCATTTCAAAGCAGCACAGTTCTTATCCGTCTGAAGACTAAAGACTGTGGATTTGCCTTTAACTGGTATTCTGATCTGAAGAATAAAGACTGTGGATTTGCCTTTAACTGGTATTCCTGTGAGCTCATCCACTTCCTCTATCTCAGGCTGCCCGTCTTGCTAACAGGTGCGTGGTTATGTGTGGTGCTAAAAGCAGAAAGTAGGCCAGAATTCTCCAGCCACCTCCAAAGACTACTCCCATAAGCCTCAGGGGCAGGCAGTGGCAGAGCGAGAGATCTGCTCTCCTTAACTGTAGAGCAGCTTGCCCTCCTTAAAGCAGCAGAGTAGTCATTCTGCATCTGTCAATCACTCATTCACGTCAGATATTCCTACAGGAAAAACCTTAAAAAAGTAATCGTTTCAGCTGCGTCGTCCAACAGCAAGTGGCTAGACATAGGATCATCACTTCTGAATTTCTTGAAGCACTTCTAAGATACACCTCCAGATTAATAAGGAATGAATGATCATGTGTGTAAGAGTTAAAGTTAAGATAATAATAAAATATTGCAGCTAATTTAGTACAACCCTCACCCTCCTGTTAGTAACTTTGTTTGTTGTGAGTACCTTCATTGGTGATGCTCCCTATCAGCTCCTCCATGACTGGCATCTCAGAGACTGGGCTACACCAGTTCTGTTGTTGTTCTTCTTGCCTTCAGCTTTTTAAAAATCAACCATCTCCCAAGCGCCAGACCACCACTCTACCCTTGTCTCTGAGAAAAAAAAGCTGTCATGTTCTCACCATTCACTGGGGTGAATAGAATGGGGGTTGTGAGATTTTGAATGGGGGGTTTTTGGGGTTGGCAGTAAGCATGAGATAGATGGTCCCCCCACCTAACCTCTGGCTGAACCAAAGGAGTCCTGCTGTTCCACAGAGCCTGAAAAATGAAAAGATGGCTCTGCCAAAGATCCCACTTAGGGACAAAAACAACACCAGCCACATACTGGGTGTAGTTAGTTACATATCTTTGTTTAAGCTGAAGCATAGTTTACTCCTGTAGAGGTAGATGTGGTGGCTTGTTGGTATATTTGTGGTGTGGATATCAAGGATTTTTTTCCTTTTTTTGGCACAGAGATGTGCACATGAATCTGTGACTCGTGACTTGACTCAGACTCTAAAGCCTATCTCTCATGACTCCAATCTGACTCTTTATCCAAGGACTTTTGACTTCGGACTTCACTCTGTTACAAATTTGTTATTTCTGTTAGATACAAAGATATCAAAAAAGAGGTCTGCTTATAGTGGGACAAGAATCACTGACACCAACAACAACAACACATTCTACTTTATCTGTCAGCTAAAGACACACATGACTTTATCCAGACTCAGCTTCTCAGCACATGGGACTCGACTCAGGACTCTCTTGGAAAGTGAGACTCTGGACTCATGGAGAAAAATCCTTGCTTACTCAGCATCTTCTGTCCTCCTGTCTCCTTTTTGTTGACAAGTTTGATGTATTACACCTGGGCAAAGCAATTTGCTGTACATTTTAATGACACTTGGCATCATTATTGTCTGCAGCTTGTAGCTGAAGTGATGGAATCAGCTGATAACACGTATGAGAATGGTTGAATACATTATCGCACTTTTGTATACGTACATATTTTATCATATACATTTTTAATCGTTTGGACCTAAACTGTTGTACTTTCAGAGGCTGTTTTAGCTGATAGAAATGTTGATCAATGGAATCACTCAGCTTTTACTGATCTGTTTGCGTCAACATCAAAGCCAATGGGTCACTGCCATTTCCTTTAGCTCTTAGCTTAAATTTGAGCAGGAAAAGGACTGATCAAGTGGAGTCATTTGGACAGAGAACAAAGTGGTTTACAACAACCCTAGATTGACCGATTTGTCGTTGGAGAATTCTCCTGAATGAGCGTACATGGGGCTGGCTTTTCTTTTAACAGTCTAAAATTTCCTTGTAACTTTGCATTGTATTATGAGATGAAGTTTTCTTTGGAAACCTTGGAGTCCCATGGAGGCCAGAACAACCATTACTTGTCAGGCTTGACAAAAGTTTCAGTCAAGTCTCAGCTGATATTGTTAGATATGCATCCACATGTGTTGCAATATGTTGGAGGGAAAAAGAGCAGTTAATTAGAGTGCCGAAGGAGACCAAGCACTTTATTGGCTGACTGCCATAAAAGTTATTTATACATTTTTCAACTTTGATGTGTAGTAGTCATTTCACCGTTCCACAGTGTCTGTTTATGGATACTCAACAAGCTGGTTAAATTTGGCAGAAAATCGTGGCATGTTGGAACAGGTATAGTGTGAGTATCTTGTTAAGAGTTTGTTGATGTTTTTCGAGGTTTTAGTCAGCTGGGGCTCAGCTGTCAGCAGTGGAGTAGCATTTCTAAAACCTTGAATGCTTTAAGGGGCTTCTGAATTGTGGGAGGGATTTTTTTGTTTGTTTGTTTATTTTTACAACATTCATTATAAGAGAAACCCATAGCACAGGTTAATAATTAAGAAGTTGTGCCCTCCCATCTCTGAGGTAGGCCACTTGGGGTTACCATGGAGATACCATGACAGAGTCTGTTTTTATTGGCTGAGTCTGGGGAGGTTCAGTTTAGCCCCTGTTCACACTGAGCAGTAATCTACTCTCAGAAACACAGGCTCTGTTGTCATGGATTTTTCTGAACTGAATCGTGAGAGAAGATGATATTGAATGCAATGGCTTTTCTCAGGGCTACCTGTGTGTTCTCAGGGCTGTATAACTGTGTGTTCACAGTTCAGTTCATCTCAGTGTGTGATTATATGGTTAATTTCATTGCTCTTCATGACTTCAGCACTCATTAAGACCAGTGAGGTAGTTCTCATGTGTCAGCTGTTCTTTACTGGGTGTCCCACAGTGGACTTCTGTGAGCAGTCTGGTCAATTATGTTTAATTTACCATAGCGTACCAACCACAGCATCTCTTCTCCCTATGCACCACTGTGACCAAATATTCTGACTATTTTAAGGCTTGGTGTCCAGACATCAAGCGTAATGATGTTTATTATTTCATTCCCTTTTTCCATCTAAAAATATGTTGGACGGTCAAGGGTTGTTTGAACCACAAAGGCACAAAAATGTCACACTCCTTGCAAATGTAAATGAAGATTATGTTGACAAAGTGTTTTGCTGGTGATGGTCCCTCATGAGAAAATGTTTACATTTGTTTATGTTTACTGCAGCAGTTTCTGCCGTAGCAAAGGGAATCTACATTCCCACCAGAAAACAACAAAGACATGGAAGTGAGGAACTTGGACATGGATCCCTGAGAATGGTCTGTGTTATGTCATTAAATATCCACCGGGAAAACACATCACAGAAAAAAGGGAAACATCTTTTGATTGTTTAGCGAAACAATGCAGCTGAAGAGCGGACACACATCGGGATGCATTCTGTCTCTGCAACAAAGGCAACACATTCCTCCGTCTAATTGAGTCGGCCTAGCATGACCCCTGTCCGTTTTTTTTTGTTGTTGTATTTTTTTAAACAGTAAGCTTAGGCGAGAAGTTACCATGTGAGTTTTTTTGAAAGCACCCCGCGTTAGCGACCCAGGAATGTTTGTGTGAGATCGATATCCTGAAACCTGGTTAGCTAATTGCTAGTTACATGTTTTGACACTGCCGGCAGTGAGGAAGATCATCACAGTTAATTCGAGGGAAGTATCTGTTGACAGAACAGTGTTTTCTGTACTACCTTTTTGCAAAGGCTATTGGAATTATGGGCAAAACAGGAATTTCTCCTTTGGCCTTTTGGTATGGGTGTTCACCAGAGATTTGTGGAGTAATTCATTTGGACTTTGGGCTCAGCCTAATTCCCAGTTGGCTCTTTGGTTGGACCCGTCCAATTTGTGTTAATGTGTTAAGAGCAAATTCATGTTTTATGTTACTTGTTAGCTACAGCTCCCTGACTTGGGCCTCCTCAGAGAGCTAGTTATGGGTCTATGCAAGGAATTAGGCCCTGCTGAGCTGGTAAACGTATTGTATTGTGTGTGTGTGTGTGGGTGTGTGTGTATGCAAGCATGTGTGTGTTTGCGTTTGTGTGTGTGAGATGAGGAAGACAGGGTGTGTGAAAAGCCTGACACACCCTGCTCATGAGCTTCCCTTTGGTCTGGGCAGAACTCCAGTCTGAGGTGAGTGGCCAAATTTATCTGAACAAGTTTGTGAATTATGGGATCCATGTGTCAAGGTTCAGCCAGGTAATGAGAATGACAGGCCCAAACTCAGACTCAAAACCCTGACAGACTCAAAGAGCCATGCCTGCAAGAGAGGGAAAGATGTCATTCCAGTTTACACGCAAGACCTAGGACTGGTTTGTGTCTTTCTGATTTAGCAGATTAAGGAAATGTGCTCTGTGTGTGTGAGTGTGTGTGTGTGTGTGTGTGTGTGTGTGTGTGTGTGTATGTATGTGAGTGAGCCCTCAGTCATTGCTGCAGTGCTGCAGTAGTACAGCTCTTACCTGATGATGCATTATCTCAGTCATGGGATCTATTTAAACACTCGGCCGTTAAACTGATTACGGACCATGACCAATCAAAACCACTGTCACCAGAGATGACACTGCAAAGACCAGTGGTCCTGGTCATCTTCACTGATTATTGCATCACTATATAACTGTCTTAGAGTGGCATGTTTTCCCACAGAAATGAAAATGTGTGGGGTTGTTGGGAGATGAGATGGTATTTCCTGAGTGCTTTTAAGAATCTGCATCACGTAGAGTCATTTATTTACAGTGCTTGCCTTGCTCTCAGCAGTGGCGTATGCTGCAAGTGAATGCTTCCTATTTTAACCATCTGCAGGTCAAAGCTATGCTTGCGCTTTCACACACACGCACACATACACACACACACACACACAGTCCATTAGCACTTGGCGGTAGGCCTCTGGTCCCCCCTGAGCCCAGCTTGGTGTGTCTGGCAGTTTGGTGACATACAGCAGTGCGTTTCTTTTGTATGCCTTCCAAACCTGAAACACAACTCTGGCTGTTCCCCATTCTCCTTGTCCTCTCTCTCTTTCCACTTGCTTTCCTCAGCTGAACAAATACACACATTGCTATGACTGGCCCGCTGTGGTCCTGTAAGTGTTTCAGCTGCCTAAGTAGCTGTCCGCTTTTAACAGGTATTTTTTCCCCACTGTTTGTCAAATGAATGAGGCACTAATCATTTCCCCATTTTCCCTTGAGTACATTTAGCAGATATTTACAGGCAATGTGGTCTCAGGTCCCAGTCTATAAGTTTGCAGGGATGGTGTGGAGATTGTGTGTGTGTTTTCAGGATTGGTGTGTAACTGAAGGCTTTGTAAATGTGTTTTCAGAATTGGTGTGTGGCTGAGGGTTTTTTAAGTGTGTTTTCAGGAATGGCATGTAGCTGGGGTTTTTGTGTTTGTTTTGTGTATCTTACCGGGTGGAGAGCTTAATACTGAGATTGAGGGAGGTCTGTGCTATGGAGGGACCACACATCTCGCACAGGATAAAAAAAAAATGACATAATAATTTGATCATAGGGGAGTTAAATTTGGCACATTTAAGTTGTTTACATAATTCATTTGTTTGAGTTCAGTGGTATTAATAACACCTGTGAGACAAAATTCTAGGAACTGCACAGAGGAGTTTCAGCCACAGTAACACAGTCTCCCTCCGGTCCAGTGAAAGTTTTCCCTAAGACAGGGGCTTATGTAATTCATCAAAAGTTGTTATCTATTTTTAAATATGTGAGAAACCCTGTTCCAGTTGTCTTAAATGTCTCATTTGTCTTATCACCCTCTTCAGGATTAACAAAATAAATGGTAAAAACCTTATGAACTCATTTGGTTGTGAAGATGTTGGTTCTTCCCACACTGAGTTTCAGGTAAATTTGTAAGTAGCTAGGGCACTGTAAAAGGTACCGTGAGCTATGGAGTATTGGTTGCTAGAGTAACCAAAGGGCTTGCTACAAGTGGAGGTAAATCCTCAGTGTCACATCTAGTTAGTCTCTTGGAAAGCCTGAGAAGGTGATTTGGTCAGGATGACAACAGCTTAGCGACAAGCTTGTTAGCTCTGTGCTGTCAAAGAGTGGGTGGCAGGTTCTTCATTCTCTCTCTCTCTCTCTCTCTCTCTTTTTTTTATTTTACTCCCCCTCTCTCCTTCCATCTGCTTTTCCTCTGTACTGTCAATTGGCTGTGTGCAATAAGCGGAGGAGAAATCTTTGATATTGAGGAAGGTCATTTCCTGTTTCTTTGTAAGTGCTTGTTCTTGGTTTCTCAGGCCTGCTGTTGTCTGTAGTGATGCCAGCGACGTTGTGTCATTATGCTTTTTTACCACAGCAGGACTGCGTGTTTCACAAATAACTCTTCTGATATCAATGATCAAGACTCGGGCACCGTCCAACTATGATCTGCTGCTGCAAGAACACAATTAGACAAAGACAGCGGAGAAAAGAACAGTGTGGAGAGAGGAAAGGCCAGAGTCATAGTTGTGTAACACGTACTTGTTTATATCAGGTATTGTGAGGACTGTGGATGGGAGAGCAGAGAGGAAGGTGTGTGTTGACCTGATAACTGACTGTGTTTGCTGTTGCAGGCAGTGACGGGCCGGGGTTTCGGTGACAAGGACTTCAGGAGCGGCCTGGACAACGGCATTCTTCTGTGCGAGTGAGTACAGACACTTTCGCGCCTTTCGGGTCTTTTTAAAATGACACGAACGCTAGTAGAAATAAATTATGCCGGTCTTGGTCTCACATGTGCGCCAAATGGACGTTGATATTTAGAAAGTTGTCATATTGTCTTTGTGAGTGAGATGTTTAGCTGAGGTCAGTTTCTTTGCATCTCAGTTGGAAACAATCACTGTGAAGTTAATTCAGACGCTTTGTTCACTTTTAATTGGCAGTGGTAATTGTTTCATATAAATATTCTTGACACAGTGCATGAGGAGTGTACAGATGGCCAGTGTGATTGTAGTGTCAGCTTTGTGTGTGTTTGAGAATGAGGATGAAGAAGAATAGTGTTTGTGTTATTAGGGAAGAGGCCTGATTAATGGTGGTTTACTTGTCTGCATCTTATTTTTAAAGAATTACAGTTCAGTCCTGTGTCTTCACTCCTGTCATACCAAACGCTGCATCACACACTGGGATGAATACTCAAGCCATTTTTTTTTCAGGGGACACCTCTGTTTGTGTTTGTGCGTGTGTGTGTGTGTATGTGTGTATGTGTGTTGGCACATATGCAGGTGCACATATGTGTTGTTCTATTCATGGCGTGTTTTTCATTAGTGGGAATAGCACAATCCTGTCCTTTCCCAGCAAGAATCAAATCTGTCAGATTTATGTTGCATCAGCAGGAGAGAGGGAGAGAGTGTGTGTGTGTGTGTGTGTGTGTGTGTGTGTGTGTGTGTGTGTGTGTGTCCGTGCATTCAGCTGCCCCTGGAGGTACTGCTCAGGAAAAGGGTTGCAGTAGGGTCAGCTGTAACAGATGGGTGAACCCCACTACACACACACTCATCACAAAGCAGGCCTGTCATTCCAGTCCAGCACCATCCTGACATAGTGTCTAATGAGGTTTATTTAGGGCCCTGATACTGCCAATCAGAAGTGGTTTACATAACCCTCTGACTTCCCCCGAACTCTGCCTGTTTTCTTTACCAATCCCACTATTGTTATACTTGCATTAACTGAAGTGTTAGCTTTAAATCAAGCTTAATGCTTTACGGGCTCTCATGTAAAATGTGCGTTCATACAGCATTTCCTTACGCTCCTGTATAGGAAAGAATGTTAATAGTAGCTTTTGTGATTAAGTGTTCTTAAAGATATCTTTTTGTATATTTCTAACTATTTTATTATGTCGAATAATCAATTATTATTCTTCTGGATTAAACCTTACATGTGACTTTAATGCAGGACTCTTTCAACCTGGTCCTGGAGGTCAAGAGTCCTGTTGGTTTTTATATTAACCAAAGACTATGTTCTCTGACTGCCCAAAGAGTGCATGCACTTGTTTCCCAGGTAACATTCAGCCTGTGAGTATGAAGTGACAGCAAAATCTAGAAGTCCTTCAGGGCTAAATTAGAGGGCATCTGCTATAATGTAACTTCAAATTAAGAAAATTAGAATCCTGTTCAATGTTAGAGGTACTATGTCCTCTATTTATAAACCTATATTGTCACCAAACTTCTCGCGATTTACATGATTTGATGTTGTTTTCAGACTAAAGAACATTAAAACAGTGGTACGAATTGCTTGTAGGCTGAAGAATCATAGCAAGTGCAGCTGTTTTCGTGCTTCTGAAGTCTCACAGACATACTATAGAGCATGGAGGAAATGTTGATGGTCCTCTGATATTGTGTCACGTGGTCCTATTGTTTCTCTGTCAGAGGGAAATGATGGTTATCAGAACATGATTATGTCATGGCCCTGCCTTTGATGCCGAACAAAACAAAAAAAAAGTAGACCGTGATCCCCTCATTCCGTAGGTGGGGGGGGGGGGGGGGTAATATCATTGATGGGAGTGCAATAGTTTGGCTTGGGAGGTGGAGCTGGGGGTGGAGGTGGGGTGGGGTGGGGTGGGGTCAGGTCAGATCAGATAGGCCTGTAGACTCCTGAATCCAGCACCCCCGCAGGAACAGACAGGAAGTTATGGAATGTGGTCCCTAGTGGAACATAGACTCTCCAAGACAAGACCTGGAGTTATCTTTGTTAGACAGCGATCTTTGTTTTAAGGCTCCTCGGAGAGTCACACCGTGAAAACATGGACTCTTAAAGACACATAAACACACGCACACACAATGTGCAGGATGTTCATGAATCTCTACCCCTTAGTAACTCAAGACCGAGCTGATTAATAGCCTAGTGGAAAGATTTGCTAGTGTGTTTGTGCTTGTGTGTGTGTCTGTGGTGTGACTGGTTAGACACACTTGCGCTCTTATGACTGGTCAGTACTTGACCCATTGCAGGTGCATCCTCTTGCCCTCCATATAACACACACACACACACACACACACACTGATGGAACACAGGCAAACATGGATTTGTACACACCCGTAGCATGCTGTTAGAGTGCTATTATGGGCAGTGAAGTGCATTTTCCCTTTTGTAAGACTTTTTCCCTTCTCCTGTGTGTGTGTGTGTGTGTGTGTGTGTGTGTGTGTGTGTGTGTGTGAAAGAGAGAGGCGGGGGCAGTATTTTCTTAGTAGCAGAATTTCTCATTTTCTCATATAGTCAGACTGTTGTACATTATTGTGTCTGAGGATGAATAAATGTTTGAGTGGCAAGTTTTTGAAGCTGTAATGCTCATTAAACACTTAACAGCAAACATTTATATTTCTTCATATAATTATACTCATTTAAGTCCTCTCCTCCTTTCTCTCTCTTTGTCTCTCTCTTTCTCACTCTGTTTCTCTATCAGGTTGCTCAGTTCTATCAAACCAGGTCTCGTGAAGAAGATTAACAGACTTCCTACTCCCATCGCAGGCCTGGTGAGTGGACTTCTACATCCTCAGTAATAATAATCCTGTGTCATGTCTGAAGGACAGTGACTGACAGCCGCTCATCACTGCCTTTCATTCTCTCTGCTGTGCAGTAGTTTGTAACTTACTGTCAGTCAGTGAGTGTGTATGTCAATCAACATCTGATAACTAATTATACATAAAACACAGGACCCATATATGCATGCGTGCCTCTGTGTGTTTGTTTACAGGGCGTGCGTGTGTGTGTGTGTGCTTCCCTGGCATACACTAATATGTGAGTGTGTGAGTAGGTTAAATAGCGTGGTGTGGGGGGTTGGGGTTAGAATGGGAGAGAGAGGGAGAGCTGCTTGGTTCAGGATGGTAATGTGAGGAAGCTGTGGGACAGATGTACAGTCTGTCTGTGTTTCACTGACTTATTGAAACATCCATCGTCTGTTGCTGCCAAGAGCACTTTCAGAGGGAATGAGAGAGCTGCTGGGGTCTTATCCGGTTGGCTCTCTCTCACTGTGTCAAATATCTCATATCAAAGCAAAAGAGAGAGGAGGAGGAACACAATTAGAGAGGCCCCACTTTGCTTCTTTCCCTCCTCTCTCTCTCTCTGTCTCTCTCTGTTGTTTTTTTGACTTTCCTTTAATGGTGGTGTTTCACTGTAATTATTGCTCACGCACCGTGCTCCCCTCTCCACCATCCATACTCGTCTGCTTCTCTCTCTCTCTCTCTCTCTCTCTCTCTGCCACTTCAGCTGGGCATGTTCTGGCTCTTTGCTTTTCACTCTTAGCTGTCATTTTTTTGACTGTTGTGAAGAGCCAAGAAAAGATACAAAAATAAATTAGTCTAGGGACTTTAAGTATGTGGCATCCTTTAGTATCTCAGTCATTATTGCCCAACACCTGTAGAGAGACCTTTTTAAAGCTTCTAGATCCTCTTCAAGGATACAGCTATGAGCTTTAAACAAATGTTCATTGTGTGACGACAAAACATTTATCTGAGGGATATTTAAACATTTCAAAATTACAAGAGAAGATCAACAAATATTTATACAACAACTAGTTGGTCTGTATAGAGTTACAAATTCTTTTTGAGGTGTGCGACTGGCATTGTCAATATTTGTATGTCTTTACTCTTCTTGATGTACACTGTTGACATATTAGAGTACTGTAGAGCGGAAACATAATACTCATTTTTTAGATTTCTAATAAATTGTTACTAGCTCCATAAAGCAAAATTTTGTGAATAGGTAAAACCAGTCTCCTGTTTAGTGTTGAGGGTATTGCTAAGTCATTTGATGGATGTTCATATTAACATGAGTCTTTCACTTGTGTGATGAACTGCTTCCTCTTGGATGTTCGTGGAGTTCATTCCTGGGCTGCGGCTCCACTTTTTAGGCCTGGCCCTGTGTCCAGCCTCAGCAGAATCTACCTTCTGTTTTCTTTTCACTGCGTTCATTCTTTTTCTCCGCTCGCTTCGTCCTAAGATCCACTTACATCAATGGTGTGCCTGTGTATCCCTGGGTGGGGGGTGGAATGGGGATTTCCCCAGGTCCCCTGCTCCGCTCTGCTCACAACTCCTTAACACTGCAAGAAAACGAGTCTGTGTGTGTCTGTGTGTGGGTGTGTGTGTCTGTGTGTGGGTGTGTGTGTCTGTGTGTGGGTGTGAGGGGGAGGTTGTTTTTCACGTCACCTCGCTTGCAGTTGATACAGCCTTAAGTGTAATTGAAAAGGTCAAAGAAAGAGAGTAGAAGAAAGACAGAGGATGGAAAAAGTCCCTCACAGAGGTGGGAAATAAGAGCGAATAAGAAAGAAGGAGCATGGTGGGAAACAGACAGAGAGAGAGATAGAGAGTGTATCATTTGAGAGATAAACATTCAGAGAGATAGAGAAAATGAGAGGTAAAGATGTGTATTGTAGAACACAGTAAAAGTGTTTTTGAAGGAAGTTTTGTTTGGCCGGCCCATTTCCTCCGCAACCTCTCTCCCTCCTTGTCCGACCATCTTATCTTCCCTGGCCGCTAATCACAGCCGCTGCCCCTCCTATGGTCTTTAACAGGCATGGGTAATTACACGCCTGCATTCCTCAAAGCCCTCTCTCTGTCTCTCTCTCTCTTTCTCTCTCTCTCTCACACACACACACACACACACACAGTCCCCTGGCTATAATAACATCAGATTATCTTGTTACACTTTCAAAGCACGGCAGTACTGCTGCTGCAAAAGCAAGAGTCTCCCGTGTTTACCTGTCCTATTTTTTCTCACCATAACACACACACACACACAAACACACTCCTCAGTGTCTATGACACTAACTTGTGTGTACACTCGGTCTGGAGTGCCGGTCAACTTGTACTTTTAGAGGATTATCCAAATTCCCTGGTAATCCTGCCGTGATGCCGCTACTGTCGCAACGCCCTGTCCGATGTTTATTAGCATAGCATGTTTAAGCAGAGTAAAAGGGGAGAACGCTTTAAAACTCGACTCTTGTTCCACAGAAACAGGATTACTTAAACGTGAGCCTTATTAAAAGCATGTTCGAGCTAGCTTGTAAAAGTTTGTTTAGCTTTGGTGGTGTTTTTGAAACTAGAAGGCAATGGGAGTAATTAGCGAGGTGCAAACTGCATAAACAAGGAGGCCTGGTTGTTATCTTTGACATCGTAATAAAAAAAGGGCCACTCCTCCTTCCTTTTCCTGTTTTGGACTAATGGGAGTCTTGGCCTCATATGAAGCCTTTGGTGTTGTAACGAGAGCTTGTAAGTGTTATGGGTCTCCAATTAGCGCATTCTGTTCGCTCAAACTGTCATAGCACTACAGTGTTATTCAGGACAGATGACATCATCAGCGACGCGATACTCAAATTCCTGAGAAGTACATGACAAGTGCTTTTAGAAAATTACTATTGATGTCGAGATGCAGTGTAAAAAAAATGATAGGTTTTTTTTTTCAACATCTGAGAACCTTTTTCCACATAAAAAGGAGGTAAACTTTGAGATGTTACAAGCCAAATATTATGTCTCCAATGAGGTGTCCCAAAGAGCAATTTGGTGAGCTTACTATACATGCCCCTAAATCAGATCTCACTTATTTTCAGGGAAAATGAAAAAAAGTGCACCAAATGTGGAGAAATGTTGCTCTTCAATGTTTTGAATTCTTTCTTGACATCTCTTTTACTACCTATGTTTGCCCTTTTCTGCCCATTATTGTCTGTTGTTTTGCTTTGGTGACTGGAGCTGGGTTTGAGATGATGGCTTTGTGTTTGTACAGACGTCAAGAAAACGCAAGCTCCAACCTTCCCAGAGTACTGAAGTACTGTCAATCAACCACACACACACACAAATCTCACCAAGACACAATTTCCTCAGAATTTCACTGCTCTCTGCGTTTTTTTTTTCCTGTTCACCGATTACTCTCTGTTTTCGACCGTCAGCGTGTTTGTTTGCAAGGCTGTTATTCTTGGCCTCGGTACACACATTGGAAGAGGAGGGGGAAAAATCGCGGGAAGGAATTTTGTGCTTTGGTTGGGAACCTTGTTTCTTAAGCTTCAATGTCCTCTGATGTATTTCCCAAGAGCTATTGTTTCACTTTCCCCTTTCTCAAATCGACACATTTTTTTTCTTTTCTCCTTCTCTGTGTATTTCTTCTTTTTCATAATCCCTCAGTCAAAGCTAACTTGAAAATGTCACCACATTAGTGCAGTACTTGCCCAAATGTGGTATTGAAACTTTTGCACATGCAACTTCATAGCAGCGAGAATCATTTACACTTTCAACTCTTCTTATGAGGCTCGACTGAATCCGTTAAGTTACCCCAGCCTCACTCTACTGATGGTGGGCTGTGTGACTTTAGGATGAAATTAAATAAAGTGAGACAGGAAATATGGTATCAAGTGGGTCTCGATGATGAGGGATGAAGATTTGAGGTCTAATTTGCTGGTTGGTCTTTAGTGAAGCTATGGATCATAAATTCCAGTGTTGTCTTGTGATGTAGGTATCTATGGCTAATTTCTTCACACTGGTCCAGACTGAATCCCAAATACCAGCAATTTCTCTCTTCAAAGTTGGCATCGGGGTAAACTTTGAAAGAAATGGGCTTGAATATCTGTATCCAAAAACTGAACCCTCTCGCTTCTCATCCCAGCTGTCAGCTGTCTGAGATCTTCTGCTTTTAATTTGAATTTTTTCTGACTTCCATCTATCTGAGCTGCATAGAAGCTTTATTACAGCTCAAATCTCACCACACTCCACATGCCAAGACGGGATTCCAGTCTCCTGCAACCATGTTTTATTTAGGAGTATTCTGTATGTAATTTATCTTTGACCACAGGCAATTAACCAGTCAGTGAATGTGCCTGTCCTCGGTCCATCTGGAATTTTTTTACTCTCAGACTCAAAACACATTCTTCACCTGTGTTTACCTGTTTTGCCTTCCAATATAGCAGGGTTTTTTTGGGGTTTTTTTTTTGGTAATTTGTTTTAGTATCTCGGATGCACACATTTTCTCCTTTAGTCATTTGTATTTGTGCCGAACTCAAGTATGACAGCAAATCCTGTTATGTTAAAATTGCTTATATTGGTTTTGTCACAGATTCATACAGAATCCAGTTGAACAAAACGGAAATTGAAAATTAAGTTCACACACAGAGACCCATTATTGTCTGTTGTTTTGCTTTGGTGACTGGAGCTGGGTTTGAGATGATGGCTTTGTGTTTGTACAGACGTCAAGAAAACGCAAGCTCCAACCTTCCCAGAGTACTGAAGTACTGTCAATCAACCACACACACACACAAATCTCACCAAGACACAATTTCCTCACACACACACACACACACAAGCAGAAGATACAGTTTCCTCAGCAGGCTCATGTCAGAGAGGTGGTGTGATGATCTGAGTGATGAGGAATGATCAGGTCCACCTGCTTGGGTAGTGCAGGTAGTTAAACTGATGGTAAAAGCTGATTACAGTACAGGGCTGTGCATCCTCAGCAAGCAGAGGGGGTCGGGGGTGTTCATGGGGCGGCTCTAACCAGGTGAGCCCTCGTCCCCTGGCTTGTTTAACTGTATCCTTACAGCTTTGATGAATTGTGAAAAGACCGCTAAAGGACTATTAATACTAAGGAAAGGAATGTATTGCCTGATGGTTTTTGTGTATCGCTCCTCATCACATGTGTAGTTTCTCCTACTTGTATGGATGTCATTACATTAACTGACTTTTGCAAGTCATTCTTGTGACAACAGTGAAATGAAGATAGAATTGGTATAAGTTGCTCTTAAAACCTAAATTGCTTCTGAGAGGGACACAAAGAGGTTCATTGATGGCAAGTGGCTTCAGAATGAGTCTTAACCATACTGTGTTACTGCAGGAGACAACTGATACCCGTCCACAATGCTGTATTTGTGAACCCCTCGTACTCTGTGTGTGTGTGTGTTTGTGTGTTTGTGTGAGTGAGTGTGTGCATGTGTGTATGTGTGTGTTTGTCTCTGTATGCTTGTACGTGACCCAGTTAACATAAGGACATATGGCCTGCCCTCTTATATTGTCAGTACTTAATAGAGGGTGTAAACCTGTACTATTAGTAATGGGGGGGGGCAGTTTGGGTGGGGTTCTTTCTCCAGAGAAACAGAACCTTCACAAATGGACAGGAAGCTCAGAGGAGGGGCAGGGGGCTGTTGGTATGGCTCCAGGGGGAGGTCTTTTCTTTCTCTCTCTCTCTCTCTCTCTCTCTCTCTCTCTCTCTCCCTTTCTCTCTCTCACTCTCTCAAACATGAAAAAACTGCCCGTCCCTCTGAAAAATACGACAGCACAACAATCGTGACCGAGAGGAAACCGTGCCACCCTTCCAGGTCAGGGAGGGGGAGCCGGGAGGACGGGAGCTTTTCATGGGAGCTGGGAACCAGAGAGACTGAGAGAGAGAGAGAGAGAAAGGAGTGGAGGAGAGAAGAGAGGAGCTCAGGTTGCACATAGCAGACAAAAGACACTGAGACACCTGGTCTAAGCAGAGAGAGAGAGAGAAAGAGAGAGTTGGGAAGCTTACAGCACCTGAGAAGGTTGAGACGCTGAGAGCTGGACAGCGATTACTTCACTCAGCGAAAGAGAGTGGATGAAAGTGATACGAGAAGTACATGAAAGAAAAATACCAAGTGAAGGAGGTAGAAAAAGAGAGAATGTTTCTACATTTGTGTGTGTGTGTGTGTGGGTGAGAGAGAGAGAGAGAGAAAGAGAAAGAGAGAGGAGGGTGATTGGCAGTTATTGTAGAGCCAGCAGGCAATGAGAGGCCAAACCACTGGCGTCTTGTTGACTTTCTCTCTCTCTCCCTCTGTGTGTCCATGTGTGTATGCGTGTTTTTGCTGGGCTGTTGCTGTGTTGTGATTTCAAACTGCGGTACCCAGTGTGAACTTTCTGCTCTGTGTGTGTGTGTGTGTGTGTGTGTGTGTATGCGTGTGTGTGTGTGTGTGTGTGTGCGTGTGTGCGTGTATGTGTGCACGTTTATAGGATAACTTGACGTTGTTCCTGAGAGGTTGTGAGGAGCTGGGACTAAAGGGCTCTCAGTTGTTTGACCCTGGTGACCTTCAAGACACATCCACCCGCACCAACCACAAGTAAGACTCCTACCTCTCATCCTCTCCCTCTCTCTCTCTCCCTCTCTCTCTCTCCCTCTCTCTCTCTCTCTCTCTCTCATGCACTCTCATCCATTCTTCCTTTCTCATGAGTTTGACTTTTGTGTTGTCATTGTAAGTCAGAGACGCTTGTGAGTGAAGGTAACCAGTGTAAGATTAATGTAACATTTGTGAGGTAACTTCTACTTACACACAGTATTTGAACAGAGAGTCTATGCCTGTCTGAAATATTGGTTTAGAAAACTGCTGTTTCCGTTTCTGAAACTGACAAAAACGTGTGTACCTGTTTACGTGTGATCAGCAGAAATGTCACACTGTGTTTACTCCTCTTAAAGTGACACTCTGCCTTTAATTGAAATAAGTCTCTTGTTGGCCTGTTATGTTCCTAAGTGTCCTTTCTCTGTCTGTTTCTCACTGCATCCAGCAGATTATCTGCACATATCTTTTTGTGTTGTTATGTCACACCCTCTGTTTCCTGTGTGTGTGTGTGTGTGTGTGTGTGTGTGTGTGCGTGTGTGTGTGTGTGTGTGTGTCTGTGTGTGTGTGTGTGTGTCTGTGTGTGTGTGTGTGTTTCCTTTGCCTCTCTCTGTCTCTCTCTCTCTACTTTTTGAAAAGGTATTTTTCTCCTGAAGTTACGACAAACAGGTCGGATCAGAGCAGAGAAAGAGCGTTTTGTTTGTGAGATGCATGCTCTCATTTTCCAAAAATGTCCCAATCACGAGTTTGTGAATCTTGTTGCTAGGTAACAGTGTGTTGTCTCCTGTGAGGGATGGAGTGACAGTCCTGTATGGAGTTGGCTCCTAAGTACAGAAACTATAGTCAGTGACAGAAATGACTGAACTGGTTCTGTCAAGAGAAGACGAATAGAGTTTCGTATTCATGTGCACATCAGAAAAAGAATTTGTCAGTCTGTGTGTGTGCGTGTGCGTATATGTATTTCCACATATTCAGTTCTGAACACTGAACACAGAGTATAATGCTGAATGGGTATACAGTGTAGGTTTGTGCTGGAAGATTCGGGCTATTCTCAGTTTAAAGCGACTTTTTCTGATCCAACAACTCAATCAGAACTGTTGAGTTTTGCATTGTGCAGTAACTTAAGTTGACTAGTAACTTGAGCTGATTTGAAAGTAACAGAACTTACGAAAAACTCCATTAGTCTACTATATGTTATCTTGTGTTAGAATACTGCCAAACAGAGGTGTACTGTGAAACGCTGTGCTCTTAATAGCATGTTATATGTTGTCTTCCGTGATGAACTCAAAACCTTCAGATAATTCAAAACCTTACAGATAAATTTGTCAATGCCTTTAACAGGTGGCAAACACATTATCCCATTCAAAACCAGTGATCTGATTTGCTATCGGTTGTGTTAGCACACATGCACAGTAAAGGCTTTAGGGAATTGGAGCTTGTCCTTTTGTTCTGTCTTAAGTGAAGAATTTTGCATTTAGATATGTCTCTGCCTTTAATCATAAGTTCCTCTCATTCTTTCTCTTTCCTCAACCTGGAGGCATTTATTATCTTTGCTCCTGTCTTCTTGTCTTCATATCTTTCCGTTAACATCACTCTTTCCACTGGTGCTCCAGTTCTTGGAGTGAAGACAGCTCTATAAAGTGAGCAAAGAGTTGAAATATGAGGTCGTGATGTTTGTTGATGGAAACTGAGAG
Source organism: Chanos chanos (assembly GCF_902362185.1). Lineage (NCBI taxonomy): Eukaryota > Metazoa > Chordata > Actinopteri > Gonorynchiformes > Chanidae > Chanos > Chanos chanos. The sequence goes on along the minus strand of NC_044495.1, from coordinate 32,926,429 downwards.
TTCTGTGTGACAAGTGACAGGCTGAGCAGTGGAGAGAGACAGACTGTGAAGACAGGAGAGAGAGCGAGAGAGATATCATGAAGAGTGATCTAATACTTTACGGAATCTGTGTGGTGTGGTAGTCTTAAGAATACCAAACTTATGTAAGCTTATGCAAGGAAGCTGTAAAGAAACAATCCATTCTCTCTCTCTCTCTCTCTCTCTCTCTCTCTCTCTCTCTCTGTGGTCAGGTGAGGTCAGTAGCAAAGGAAAGACAGAGCGAGTCACTGTTCTCATCTGCCCATGTATCTCTCACTGATTCATTCTCCCTCTTTTTCTCACTCTCTATCGGTTTCTCTCTCTGTCTCTCTTTCTTTCCTATTCTCACCCCCTTTCTGTCATCTCTAATCCTCGTGTTGTTCTCTCTCTCTCCCTCTCTTTGTCTCTCTCTCTCTCATACCTATCATCCTCTCTTTCATTTTCACACATCCTCTCAATTGCATTTACTCTTTTGTCTTGCTGTGTAGTGAGCAGAGACTTGAAGGGCAGCCAGCAGTGTTGTAATCAAGCATCAAGTCTTGCCTCTTGTTTCTCTTTGCAAAACCCTGACAAAAACCTTGTCAACAGACCAAATCTTGTTTCGAGCCCTTCAGTCACTCACCCAAAACTCACAAATGTTAATATATCACATCAGCAACACTGTTTATCAGGATACTTATCTGGCAAAAACACACCGCAATTATGACCCAATCATTTGGGACTATGAAGTGCCGCCCAGTGACTGCACTTCCATTATGATGATGTTTCCCAGATAAGACTTCATCCCATGACTGCAGAGACTAATGTGACTCTGTTTACAGCTACACCTCTCTTCGACGTTTTAAGCTTATCCAGTGTTCAGAGAATTCAGAGTTGAAAGAGGAAGAGCGTGTCAGGATGACAGAGAGAGAAAAATTTGCTCCTTGGTTCTTTTTTCTCCTGACTATGGCCTGAGGCTTCCTAAATAAAGTAGTTAAAATTGCAGGAGTGAGGAGCCACAGAGAGACAACGGTGGCGTCAGAAGTTGTGTGTGTGTGCGTGTGTGTATTTGTGTCTGTGTGCGTGTGTCTGTGTGTGCGTGTGTGCGTGTGTCTGTGTGCGTGTGTGTGTGTGTGTGTGTGTGCGTGTGTGTGTGTGTGTGTGTGTGTGTATGTGAAATGAAACACTGTTATTTTGGCTCTCAGGCGCACAGGGTAATTCCACTCTCTCTCATCTTGAAGTCTGTCTGTCTCACCTGACTTTTATTGGTATTGATATTGATTTATTGTGTATTATAACTGTTTTGAATGCTACTAATGGTGAGGTAATCTTTCTCTCTTTTTCTCTCTGTTCCTCTCTCTCTCTCTCTTTCTCTCTCTCTTTCTTTTTCTCTGTCAGAGGCTTCGAAAGCAGTAGGAAACTAAAGAATGTAAGTGAATGTTTTTGTCTGTTTGTCTGTTTATCTATGAGTTCCTGTTATTTTCAGCATGTGTGTATTTGTCTGTCACTATAAGTTTTACACGCAATCTATATCTTATTTCTGCAGTTTGTGCATTTTGTTGTGTTTTTACCTGGACTTTATACGGTTATGGTTGTGGTGTCATGTTCTGACAGATGACTCATTTGGTATGTAAAGGAATTGAGTTGTTTCTATGTAAATATTGAAGTTTCGCTGTGTCAGGGTTTTCATACTATATCAAACAATATCAGCATCATTCTGAGCGGAGTTTGTGGTTGAAAGAGTGGATTGTGTGGAACTGGTGTGACAGGTATCATGTTGTTTTAGAATGACAAGGTAGCCAACAAACTTGAACTTGGAACAACTGACATCAAGAACAGACCTGGGCTATGTGAACAGTTCACTCACAGCACGTGTGCTATCAGTCAGCAGGGCTGTGCTCGGGTAGGCTTTGCCTCTTGTCCAGACCTTGTTGCTTATTTAAGACTTTTGCATACCAACATTGTTCTTTCACAACAAGGGGACAATTTACTGAAGTTACACAGAGAGTTATGTGCACAATGTCTTGGCACTAGCAACACTGGCAGCAAAGTTATTAGGCAAGGCTTTTGTTCAATGGCCTTCTGACTGGTTTTGGACACACACGCTTAGGCACACACACACACACACACACACACACACAAACACGCACACACACAGAGACATGCACACATGCAGACACACATATTGCTGTCTTAGTGAAGACTGTCCTTTTGCAGTAAGACTGATAGGCCTAACCATAACCAAAATATCTTTTGGCTCTTTTTGTCTTCAAATTAAGAGGCACATTTTTTTTTTCACTGATGACCAGTACAATGTACTTACTTTAAAGGGTTTTTTTTACATACTCCTATAAATATGAGGACACATGAATTTGAAAAGTATGGGAAACATCTGTGAGGCTGTTGAAACATGAGTCACGAACTGGCCCTTTGCAGCCTAAAATTTCAAATGATAGCTTACAAAAATGTAATGAACTCACTCTTCAAGGACCGTCTGCGTCAATATTAGCCTTTTACTTTTAGGGCAAGGATTTTTTCATGGTTTTGATGTTTTAACTCTGTTTGATAGAGGGTAGAGTTTTCCAGTTAAAGTCATATGGCAGTAAGAAATGTGGTTTACTTTTTTCAGCATTTACAAAGTATTTTAAAGCATGAGTTGACCGTATTGTGTGTTAGCCATTGTGGCGACTTGTGGAAACTCTTGTCTCATTTGTACAGAAGCCTTTGGTAAACATAGAGTTGTGTTTGATGACACAGTCCTGCTAACAAAGCCTTGCTTTGTGTCCAAACAAACCACAAGAAAGCTTGTGTTAGAGTAATGGTGAGAACAGCATACGCTCTGTTTACAGCTTTATGTTGTCAAGAGAAATCACTGTTGTCGTGATGGGAATACGGCTGCATTTATGGAGGCATTGAAAATGGAGAAAAGTGTGTTTACCCTCCAGTGTTTTATGCTTATATCAATCCCAAATGTGTCATTTGTCAATCTGGAGTTGTGTATGTGTGGTCCTCGCAAACTCTACTGAATAAGGAAACTTTTGCCTTATTGAAAAAACATTAGCATGTGGAGTTTTCTCCAGGGTCACACTTAACTCCAGCAGTCAGCTTTTTCTCTCAAACGACGCAAACCCACAGCTATCAGATGTCTTTTGTTTTTGCTATATTGTGGTTTCGGTGTATAGGACTACACTGTAAACTCGCTATCAGTCGTGAAGACATGGAGCTGATGTCTAACAGGTGGTTCAGAATGCCAGCGCAGCCACGGGATAACGTAACCTCTGACAGTATATATGTCTGCTAGCTGTCAGATGCTCGCGCTCTTACAAACCTCTCTTTAAACCATGCTAGCCACACATGAAAACCTGTGTTACATGACATGCTGGATGTTTTATGAATATTTAAGCTCATCTTGAACACTGTTGAACACTTTGTATTTTTAAGCCTCCAGTTTTTACTATGAACAATTTGGCTTCATCCAGGGTGGTTGATAGTTGTTGATAGTGAAGCTTTTAGTGTTTATTTACAAATTAAATGGATTGAGTTGGGGATATAGGGGATGGATGGATGGATGGATGAGTGAAAGCATGTTTTCGTTATCTGTTTGGTTTGTTTAATCTGTCTGACCATAATCTACCTTCAGGTTCTGATCACGATTTATTGGCTGGGCCGGGCTGCCAACAGCTGTGCGACCTACAGTGGGCCCACACTGGACCTGAGGGAGTTTGAGGGGCTGCTGTCACAGATGCGCAAGGTACAGACAGTTAACACTGCCCTGTGATGCCTTCATTCACTGCCATGTACAGAGGGGTGATCCTGCCACTGCTGTCTGTAGATGTCCTTTGTGATTAGCGATTGATCGTTTGATTGATTCATGGATAGATTGGTTGATTGATGGATCGTGTGGAAGAACAATATGCATTTGGGGTACAAAAATTGCATTTTGTGAGGTTAAGGCTCTGTGATTTTCTCCAAAAGGCCTTTATTGAGCGTAAAGTTATTTGTCCTAGGAAGTCTGTGTTCAGTTGAACGGATATGTGGTATTAAAGAGAGATGGGCTGCAGTGTTCAGACAGAACCCTGACTTTAACTCGTTGGACCCTTTCTGGAGATGGGTGGACTGCTGTTTTCCCTGCCATTTCACTCCGCTTGAGTCAGTCATGGACCAGCCTCAAGTTTTCTCTCCAGAGATGATCTCAGGACACTGGACTCAACAACCAAACAACCAGGACTGAGGGCTTTTGTGAAACCCTTGGGAGGACACACACACACACACATGCACACATGCACGTTGCAATGGCCTCATTTAGAATGATGTCACACGGCTGCAATGTACTTCTCCAGCATGTCGTGCGTCCATCGTATAAAAGTCACAGTCTTTCTCTCTCTCTGTCTCTCTGTCTCTCTCTCTCTCTCTCTCTCTCTCTCTCTCTGTAGAGCGGTTCTCCAGCTGTGTAAAGGCCTGTGTAAGATTCTCGCTGTCTTGACAGAGGACAGTGTTTTATATGTGCTCTTGAGAGTCAGTGAAACTCATTTTAATCTCGGTGTGGAAGCGGCTGATGCTTTAATGAAAGACTCTCTTGTGTTTTGGTGACATGGCAAGCGGTCTCAAAAATGCTGACTCACCCTTCAGTGTGTGTTACCAGCCTCTAATCAACAAAAGCTATTTTTTTTTCAGGTTTCTGCCCCGTGTAGTAGCTGCTGTAGTGACTGGTTACAAGATTTTTATTTTTTTTAGTAAATGGACAGCTTTCCTCTCAGTAATTGCATTATTCCACTGCTTAGCCTGGTTTGTGTATTTGAGTTTGGTGGTTAGAGTTTTGTATGTTAGAGAGAGGGAGGGAGTGTGTATGTGTGTGTGTGTGTGTGTGTGTGTGTGCGCGTGTGTGTGCGTATGCGTATGCGTGTGTGTGTGTGCGTGTCCCTGTGTCTGTATGTGTGTGTGTGTGTGTGGGGGGGGGGGTCAGAGAGTGGACTGGGCCAATGGAAGGAATGCCTCTGTGACTGTGAACCGTCAAAGACAGTCATTGTGCGGTGAGACCCCCATCATGAGGGTCAGGCAGAAGTGCCCCCACATCCCCCCTCAGACAGGATCTACCAGAGAAAGACAGACAGACAGACAGACAGAGTAAATGAGAGATAATGAGAGGATATACAGAGCTGGTGAAGAGGGCTGGAAGTCTAAGTTAGGAGTGAGGAAAGAAGATGGATGAGACAGGAAGTGGTTGGGTAAGTGAGAAGAGGAAAAATGGAAAGAGAGAGAGAAAGAAAGAGAGAGGACAAAAAGAGAAATTTCTAAACAGACTAATGTGACTTTGTTATCATTACTTCATAGTTCATATTTCATAATTTGACCAGTAGTTTACTTCTGAATGTTCTCTCCTCTAGTGTGTATTTAGATAACTTTCTCTGTGCGTTAGTCTGATAGGACTTTCAAGACATGCCAATGTTTTACAAACAAGTATTTGTGTCTGTGTGTGTGTGCATACGTGTGTGTGTGTGTGTGTGTGTGTGTGTGTGTGTGCGTGCACGTGTGTGTTTGTATCAGGAGGCTGAAGATTGGGACAGCCCTAAACGTAGTATCAGGGACAGTGGCTATATTGACTGTTGGGAATCAGAGCGGAGCGACTCACTTTCTCCACCGCGACACGGCCGCGACGACTCCTTCGACAGCCTGGACTCGCTCGGATCCCGCTCCCGCCACACCCCTTCACCAGACGTCCTGGTCGCCCGCGGCAACAGTGATGGTGAGTGACAAGCCTAAAGAACTCTTATTACTCAAGTATCCACAGTCCATAAACCATCACAGCTATACATATTATATGCATGGTTTTGTCATCGTTCTGATCAGGTTATTTTAACCCAACTGTGCAAAGACCTTATGTTCAGAAAAAGGAGACAATTAGATTTCCCACATAGACAAAAACTGTTTCTTTCCATAGAGAGCATTAATGATGGAGACTGAAGATGTTGCTTTAGACCACAACTGATATTCAGTTTAATGTTAATATTTATGATTGGCAACTTGTATTATGTTAGCACAATACATTAATGCAGTATCTCTGTGTGTGAGGTCATGTGGCAGGGCTGAATGTGGACTGGTTTTAACATCTGTACTGCGGTGTCTGTGGTCTGTGGCTATCCACACTCAAATGTTGCGAGCAGATCAGAATGCTGTTGTCATTGGTTACGCTCCTTTGAGGCCTGTTTCAGCCTCAGAAAAAAAAAAGGCGTGAAAAGAGGGAGAGAAAAAGGGAGGAGAGAGAGAGACCGCTGAAAGACTTCAAATGTAGTTTGATTGTGTTTGAAGGTGAAGACAGATAACAGAGCTTGGGCTTGCCTGTCTCGCAACACAAGGCCTCTCTTCACTGTGTGCTACCAATCAGAAAACGCAACGACAATGTTGATGGATTTTTTTTTTTTTATCTTAGTGTAGATGCAGCCTGACCACCCATCACCCCCTGCCCCCTCCACACTCACACAGACAAACACACTCACACACACACACACACACACCATGACACACCTCAACTTATTCCCTTACTCCATTAATGGTTTTGAAGCTTCTGTATAATCTGGTTTTGTTACACTCGTGGGCTAAATGAAGCTGAGGGTTCAAGTGCTGAGTCAGAAAACTTCAAGTCGACAAGACTCAGTTCCTGTGCAGACACACACATAGACACACACACGCACACAAACACACACACGCACACAAACACACACAAGGAAGAGTAGATATTCTGTTTCTCTGTTCTAAATATATCTGTGAATTTGTGAGTATGGTCCCTCTGGATTGTTGTTTTGCAGTGAGCACAGGGAGTGTTGGAGACACTTTCTGCCCATGAAAGATTTTTACCTCCGTGATTGCTTCCAGGACTATATAAACCAAACCAGACAACCAAGACAGGCACTGACCACAGTGAAACTGCAGTCCAGGGTTTACTCATACAGGCAGTAGACTCTCTCTCTCTCTCTCCCGCTCTCTCTCTCTCTCTTTCACTCTCACACACACACATACTGTCACTCTCTCTCCCTCGTTTACTCTCTCTCACTCACTCTCTCCTCTTTGTCTCTCCCTCTTTCTCCTCTTTTCTCTCTTCACTTTTCTCTCTCTCTGTAATGTTTAAGGTCTGTAGCAGAGACCAGGCTTATGTTGGGTTTTGTTTGTTTTATTGTGATGATAATTGTGTGGTTCTATACTGGTCTGTTTTGTATGTGATTATGTCTAATTTAAGTATCATAAAGATGATAACTGGTAGACCTTTTCTTTAAAGGCAAACCTCACACAGTGTGCTAAGTATGGTAAATATTGTCAAAGTATCCAAACAATATCCAGTCTCTGTAATCGATAATTATATGCATAAAGTCTGTGTTTGTGTGCATGTTTGTGTATGTGTGTTTGTGTGCATGTTTGTATGTATTTGTGTGTATGCGCGTGCATGTATGTGTGCATGAGTGTGTTTGCGTGTGCGTGTGTGTGTGTGTGTAATTTGTGCTATTTTACACATGTTAGCACTGTAAATATTTTATGAAAGTGGAGTTGACTCATAAACAGTTTTTAGGGGTATTTATGTGTGCCGTTGAAAGTAGATTTGGAGAGATAATTATAACTTGGCAGAATATGATGAAGAGTTTTATAATGTCATTCTGCACATAAGTCACTTTAGTAAGCAGTTGTGAGCCATGAAATAAAATAAGGCTACCCCTTCTGAATTTAACAAGGTCATATAAAAAGTTTACAGTCTTTCGTTAAGTAATGAGGCCATACTTTCTGTAGAGAAGATCTGTAGCATGTTGAGGAAAGTCAAAATTTCCTGTTTTGGTCAGATGGTGTTTTAGTCAGGAGGGAAATAGAGGGGAAGTTGACGTCTTTCCAGTTGAAAATGCCTCATTTTCCAGCTTGTTGTTGAGTTTCTTTTGGTCTGTAAATAAACGGTCACCCATTTTCACAGGAACACATAAGACCGGCCAATGTGAAGCTTAATTAGTTATTAAATCTTCATAGCTCTTTGGAGTAGTGAAACAGGAGTGCTTGAACCATTTTAAAAGGTCTGATAATAATTCAAACAATATCAATTTGAGAATATTGGAATGGCAAAATACATTGTTCTGTCGGGAAATCCTCCCTCTCCTTATTTGCAGTCAGTTTCTTTATAATGAGAAACTGTCTTTGTGTCTGCTCTGTGTTGCTTGTCTACTCTCCTGCTGTTTCACTGCATGCCTCACTGTGGGTCAACTGTATTTGAGACGGTATAACTTACCACAGGTCAGCTGCAGTGGACTAACATTTCACTGAACCCATTCCAAAACTGATGTGAGACCAGATCTTATGGTCAAGGGAGCTTTTGATTACATGAAAGACCTTCTAATTATGAGTGTTTACCCAAAACAAACTAGGCACTTGGTGACCCTCCAGTCTGAGACTTTGGGTATCTATTTGAGTAAATTTTGTCTCATAGCTGAGAGGGGATTGCAGGAACAGTCAAGAGCAAACTACAGTCAGTTCAAACTCTTCCACAAAAATGTATTGAACCCTGACTATTGGATTTTTTTTTTCTTGTTTGGGACATCATGTCAAATGAGTCATGGTATGAGAAGAAATCGTTAAAAAAAAAAAAAAAAAAACATTTTACCACTTCTTTTAGGGAAGATTCTCTTCTCTTCTCTTCTTTTCTCTTCTCCAGTGCCATAACACATATAGTCCATTTAACTGTATAGACCATGGCTTTAATTTGGTTTGTGGGCATGCTCCTGTGGGTTAAGCATGTCATTGACATAGCACTCTGCTTACACGTGTGTGCTCCGACATTTCACCTGTGTAGGTTCCGTATGTTTCCCACTGTCCATCTAATAGTTCAGTAATGCTACACATAGGTCCCACTCAGACTCCACGGAGTCACACAGCGGTTACATAGATTGCATGGTTGGATCTGTCTGTTGGAGACTATAGTCAGGGATTTCATTTTTCATATAAAATATATGGGATACTCCCTTGAGCTAACTCTTGTCAGTCATTCTGGTCTGTCCTGACAGAAATTCAGCAGAAAATTCTCTTATCTGTGTTTGATGTAAACCATGCAGTGGTATATCCTTCCATCAGAGCGGGTTTGTCAGTGCCAGAGAGAGCAAGACATGTGGAGAACAGGTTGCTGAAGAATGTGCGGTAGGGTGAGAAATGAAAAAGAGAGAAAGAGTGGTGTGTCTCTTAAAATCCAGGTGCATTTGAAGAGCCAGTAGCCTTCTCAGAAAATGTTCACATGTATGAGGTCTGATTTTCAGCTATGTGTGCTTAAGAGGAGTTTGGAGTTGATGAAAGTACATTGTTTCTGTGAATCGTTATCTCTGGTCTTTTTCAAGAGATGTAATGGATTTTTAGGTCAACTGTCACTTTTGGTTTTCCTTCAAAGAGCAGTAGATGTCCATCTATCCATAATATCATCCAAACATTTGATTAGACCAAACCTTTATGACATTTCTTGTCTTAAATTATTCTTTCCTTTATAAATTATGTACAGCTGGAGAAGTTCTGTTCTGTGTTTTGTTCTGTTTTGTTTGTGGTTAGAATGCAGTTCGTGCATTGGTGTGCAGTGTTTGGGGCAGTGCTGAGAACAGAGGTGGTGACCAAGGTGTCTGAGTGATGCTAGCTTCAAAAAGTCTCTCCATTTTCATCACAGTCTCCAATATGTATCTTTTGCCCTGAAATCAGGTCTTATTTCGCAGGAATGATATTAAGTAAACACAGAAATCCACTGAGGTTCCCAGATTGGATAAGTCAGTGGTTCTTCTCATTCTTGTGTGTATACTGTTAACACTTGTTAATGATTTTCACGCATAGGCCGCGGTAGCGACTCAGAGTCGGACGTCCCCCACAGAAGGATACCGGATGTGCGAAAGGATGACATGTTGGCACGCCGAACCTCATGCAGCGAGCCCCGCACAGCCATGCCTTTCAACCAGTTCCTACCCAACAAGAGCAACCAGACAGCCTACATGCCCACACCGCTACGCCGCAAGAGAACCGAGAGAGAAGACAGCCGCAAGAGCTGGAGCAACGCCTCCTCACCTATAGGAGGAGAGAGGCCGTTCAGGTAACTGTGACGACCACTCTGACACTCTGACGTGTCATCGCTGTTTGTTTACCTCTAGTGGGAGAGATTGATTTACTGTAACTAAGGCAACTGGTCTGTCATACATAACTATGCTGTCAGTGTGCGCTGTCAACCAACTGGAGGAGAGAGGTTTTGCAGGTAAATATGGCGACCAGTCTTGCAGTCGATGAAATATGTCATTATGTTTTCGGTGCCCAGTCATCTCAGCTGTTACATAAGTTAGCCAGTCTATCAGCGTAATATGTAACCATGGTGACTGTGCCCTTCTTAGTGTTAGCTGACAGGTCTGTGGGATATCCCAGCCAACCTGTTATTATTACTCCTCTAACCCCTGTAACTGCTGCAGGCGTATGAAAGTGACTGGGTAAGAAGTTGTTTGTTTTTCTGTGGGTGTAGACACTGAGCTGCAGTGGGGATTGATTGAGAGTGGAGCAAAGCTGAATCTGCTCAAGACAAAAGCCTTTTGATTTCATAGCGGTAAGGGAGATGGCCTAATTAATGGAAGGTTATGGGTTTGAAGTCCAAACATGACTTTTCACTGCTCATGTGCATTTGAGAAAGGCACTTAACCCTAGGACTGCTGCTCAGGTCTATCCCCTCTGTCATATAGAGTAATCATTTTAAGTTGCTTTGGAGAAGAAGCTCAGTTAAATAAGCAAAATTCCCCACAATATGTATTTTATGTAACCTTTGGTTTAATCACATTTTAATGAATTTGCTTATTTTATTTCATTCATACCTTACTCAGTATGGATGAGTGGATGGGATTGTATTAGCACTTATTAGTGGGTTGTTAGCAGGCTGTTCACAGCACAGACTTTATTAGCTGTGGAGTGAGCTTCAGTTATTGTTTATGACACTCCTCCTCAATCCATGCATTTTACCATAGCAACAGACTCAAGGCCCCACTCTTTGGCAAAAACTCGCAGACAAAATAAAGACTAAAGAAAATTTATCGTAGCCAAGATATGTAAAGAAAGTGTTTTGGGATGGACTGTCTTCTTTTCCTTTACGCCGAGCCCCTCAACAGTCTTCCTCATTGCCAAGTTCAACATAGCACCTCAAAAAAACACCAAGACCCCGCCAATTTTCCCTCACGTCTTCACATTTTGGGAAAGATCTAGAGACTGGGGAATATGTTCTTCACTGATTGGAAACATCATTGGGAGTTAGGCTAAGAAGAAGGGAAAGTGGGGGGCGGGGGCCTCTTTTTTTTTTTTTTTTTGTTTTGGTTTTTTTTCCTGTCTTTTTTTACAGTAGTGGTATGAGGGGAGAGGTTGATGTAGAACAGATGTGTTAGGATGGTGTTAATTGGATGGAGACTGATCTCTACCAGTGCTGTGGAACACCCCACCCCATCCCCAAGAATGCTTTTTCTGACCACTTTTCCTTTCCCCAGGAAAGCATTCCTCCCCTCTTTTCCAGTATGTTTTTAACTGGAAATGTGTGTCCACTGACAGGGGAAAAAGACCATAACTTGTCCTTCGCTAGCTCTGTATGTGCAAAGTATTTTGAGAAATGAAGTGCATGGTATTTCTATGCAGCCAGTATTTGGTATATAGTTAGTGGACTTTTAGTTATGTTAAATAAGGTTTAAATAGGCTATTTAAAATCCTGTTGACTGATCAGAATCTTTCATTGGTAAGTTAGAGAAGAGGATGAATAAAGAGTTCATTTATAATTAAAGTGTGCTCTGACATTGCTGTTGTTGTGTGTGCGTGTGTGTGAGAGCGAGAGAATGCTTATGTACCATTTTTCTGATTATAGTGGGCATGCATGTAATCGTACAAGTCGTAAATGGATTTATGACTTAATGCATTTTGTTATTTTGTCATCGTGTAAATTTTCATCCATGAAAACTTTTGCTGATGTTGTCTCTGCAGAATTATTTTTTTCATCTCTTTAAATGTTTTGAGAGCAATACATCTGCATTATTATGTCTTTTGGCTGTCTCATTTCCTTTTTTTTTTTTTTTTTTTCCTTTCCCTCTTGCAACCTTCCTGTAATGTGATGGTGAATTCCCTCTGTCCTCATGTCCTCACGTTTTTTTTTTTCCATTGTGTGGTTTTGTTCCCCATCGTGTCCACGGCTTGTTATGGTCTGTGCCGTGGTTGTCTGCCTCGTGATTATGTCATTTGATTGTGTCGTGGTTGTGTTTGTTTGTTTTTTTTGCTGTGCTGTGGTTATGTAATGTAGTGCAAGTAACTCCCCAGTATTAGAGCAGTCAGCAGCAGTAACCACTGTAGAACCCTGCTCATCAGAACTTCCCTCCAGAAAACGTCACTCTAAAAGCTCCCGCCCTAATCATGCCCGTCTTAAAAACTCCCATCTAGAAGATTCTCCACCCGAACAACCTCAGACTAAAACCCACCAACCCTCAGTTATCCTCCCAAACCCACCACTATTGTCTGAACCCCAACCCCAGCAGCATAATCAGGAACAGGAGGAGAAGGAGGAGAGCGAAAATGAGGATGAACAGGCAGACGGTCCCCAGATCACATCCGGCGTGAAGAGAGCAAACACGGACCGAGGTCCCGGACTCTCTCCCGCTGAGCGCCCCAAACCAGCTGTGAGTGGGGACGAACCTGCATCTCCAGATGTGCAGCCACAATTGCCAGCTAACGCTCAGCAAACTGACCCAGACGCGCTACAACAGCTGACCGTCACCACAGAATCAAGGTGCAGAAAGGCCCCTCCAACAGTTAACCCTGCCCCTTCACATTCAACCTTTAACTCTGCCCCCTTCACATTCAGGGCTGCAGGGCCCTTGCCCTACCTGTCTGACGAGCTCAGTGTATTGCACTATATTCAGCATTAATGAGTATGAAGAACTACATTCACTGTTGCTGCAGGACATAAATGTTTGAAAAGCTTTCCATAACAAAAAAAGCCCATCAGATTAGAAACAGTATAACTCTGTTTTTGCTGTTCTGCTTAAGTAAATGAAAGCTTGTGGAACTGTCAGAATAATAAAATGTTCCTGTTTTCATGACAAGAAATGATATACAGTCGGCTGATTTGACCACAAATACAGTTTAAAAGCTGGATGGTCTGTATGTTAGTGTTGGAGCTGTGTTTGACTGAATTTATGTTTAACCGACTGTTTTCGATGTGTTCCCTCTACTGGATAAAACTGTACTCGCGTTAAAAGAGCAGTGCTCTGTGATGTGTGTCTGGACCATTGTCCCTGGGAGGTCTGAATACCATTCCAGGGTTGCTGTTGTGAGATCCAGAACTTTCTCTGTGGCTGGTTCTAATGGTTCTCTCTCTCACAGACGGAACCTGAACCAGCTGTTTGGGTTGGAGCCCTTTGGTTGTCTGGCATTTTGAGATGTTTGTGGTCTAATTTATGTCAGTGACAAGAAGAATCAGTGTTTTTTTCCAGTGAAAGAGTGTGGATGGAGTAGATTAACTGTTGGAGGGAAGGGGTCTAGATTTATAATGTTGGTCAAGAAAAGGGCTAAACGCCTTGATCTCAAGGCCCGAAAAGGTCAAATTCTGGTGCATGGTCATGATGTGAATCTAGAGGACCTACAAAAGGTGCTTGAATCTGAATAGCGAGATTCATAGAGTATCTATGGCAGCCATAGTCTCTTGAAGGAGCAAATCACTTTTCATGCTAGACAAGTGTTACCTTAGTAACCTGGAGGAACTTAAATGTCACCGTGTGCCGACCAAATCCGATGCTTTCCAGTTCTTCCATCTTTTGTGACTATTCTCCGAGACCTCACTCAGATATACAGTTCACTAAACACAGACTGCCTCACTGTGTTCCATCATTGTGTTCCAATGTTCCATCGCACTCGCTGTACAACACTGTGCAGTACTCGTTCACATCACGTGTATTTGTGTATTGGTATGTGTGTCTGTGTTTTGGTGAGAAAAGAAATCCTGGGGACAGACACGCATAGTCCATGTGACCCATTCAGAGGAAGCAGGGGAAAGGAGCGGGTTTCCTGTGTTAGACCCTGAACAGGACAGGGCTGTGTCTGGACTTCCCAGGCTGGTCAACTGTGAGAACAGAATGTGATTTCACTCCACACTGCAGGTGTGAAGACCAGTTCTGTATCCAACCACAGGCCCAAACCACGCACAAGCTCCTCTGTAGTCTTATCATTTCAACGCAGCCAGTTTTAAATGCATTTCTTTGCACGTTAGTTCACATCTAGCGAGGCATATTGTTGAGGAAGTGCATGCTTCTTTGATGTACGGTTATCCAAAGCCTACGCCTGAGGTTTATTAGGGGTTAGTCATATCTGTGGTTTATGGGATTTATACCAAAAGCTCCATTGTCTCATGATATTATTATTAGTTGAGAGTAGATTTGTTTCACAACAGCAGGAGTGTGTAATGGCCAGAATAAACCCTTGAGGAAATGAAAAGGGTGAAGGAGTTAAGGCGGTTCAAGCTTTCATAATTAAGGCAAAAGTCAGGGGTTTGACCAGAGACATTGTTTCATGTGTGAATACAGGCTAATAGCAAACTTACAAATAAAACGTCAGCTCTCTACCCACCCTTCTCAAATTCGTATTTTCTTTTCGGTAAATTCGGACATGAAGAAGCTAGTTTGTGAAGTCTTGGTTGTTTTTTGGTATTTGATTTCTTGCTGTTTGTGGATATTCTTTAGTGTCTGTGTGGTGTCTGCCCTAAGTTCTCTGTGTGTGTGTGTGTGTGTGTGTGTGTGTGTGTGTGTGTGTGTGTGTGTGTGTGTGTATGTGTGTGCGCGCGCGCATGAGTGTGCATGTGTGTGTGTGTGTGTGTGTGTGCGCGTGTGTGTGTGTGTGTGGTGTGAAAATTCTTCCAGCTGTGTGTGCTGTCATGGACAGTGGTGGCATTTCACAGTGCCAGTATTGGCGAGCTTATGAAAGGTATTGGGGATGGGTTTGGGACATTGATGCCAACTGAGAGCCACCAAAGAGTCTTTGTCCTCCTCTGCCAAGAAACTAGTGTCCACTGTAAGAAGTTAAAAGAAACTAGTGTCCACTGTAAGAAGTTAGAAGAAACTAGTGTCCACTGTAAGAAGTTAGAAGAAACTAGTGCCACTGTAAGAAGTTAGAAGAAACTAGTGCCACTGTAAGAAGTTAGAAGAAGAAGTCTGTTCAGGGGGCCTCTGAATTACACACATCCGGACCACCCCCCAAATTAATATCTCTCTGTCAGTCAAGCCCAAATAGCTCACCCCTCACATTCAAAATGTGGACTCAAAGAGTTTAATTTTGGAGTGTTTAAGAACTGTTTCCATCCATGTGTCCAGTACATACCATGGAATGGACATGGAGGGATTCTACCTGGTACCAGTCTACAGAACTCATCTCAGATAACACCCATTAGTTTTGCTGCATATACATTCCTATAAGAAAGGTTCACTGGGCCGTAGTGTTTTTCGTGTTTGATTTACTTTTAATAAACGTTGAGAGAAGCTTTCTCTGCATGCACATAGAACATCTGATACATGGACTTGGGGAAGGGAGAAAAAACTTGGGGGGGGGGGGGGTGTATCTGTGTGTGTGTGTGTGTGTGTGTGTGTGTGTGTGTGTGTGAAAATCATTCATGCTTTTGCACACATTGCGAATAAGAATGACATCTGCAAACAAGTTTACAGTGTAACCATGATGTGTTATTTTGTTGTTTCTTGTTTTTGACATTATGCAGTAATTGTTCTGAAACCAGGCTGTTTTGATTGAATTAAGTTTAATTTACTTTGCTTATGATCGTTTTCGGGTTGGGGACCTGGTTCCGTTTGTTCTTTGTTGCCGATGGTGATAATCGGATGATTCTCTCAGCAGCAGCCCTGCTCGCTCATGTTCTGAGGAGTTCTACCGCACAACCATGGTGACCAGCACCATGACAACCAGCATCGTAGTGACCAGTCCTCTCAGTCCCACCCCAAAGAGTAGGCCGGATACTCTGAGAAACTTCCCCGGTTCGGAATCGGATAAAAGCGGCACGGCGTCTCCTTCAGCTGATGATGTGTGGGCACGGAGATCTCAGTCGTCGCCCAAGCATGACTCTTCAAGCCCCACCCACAACCTGCCCGTGCCAGCAGGAGACAGTCAAATAGGCCACACCCAAGGGGCGGAGTCAGAGGCGGACAAGTCTCACAAACAGCCTCCCTTGTCGGACGATGATCTCCCACCAACGTGAGCCTCCTTTGCCTTGGCCTGCTGCTTCATTTAAAGAGAAAGCCTTTATTTGTTAAGCATGTCGGGTCTTGTTTAGGAGGCTTCTGCTGACAGGCAGTTGTCATAGCTTTGTCTCTGAAATGATGCAGTCCTCCGCTGGCAAGAGTTGTTCGTGTAAAAACCAGCACCACGCTTGTTAAAGGATGAAGCCTTTGAAAAATGACATTCATAGGTTAGTCACTGACAAAATTGGCTTATATATGGCTGTGGCCATTCATCCAATCTACTGATGATATTTTAAGCTTTTCTTGGCTACCTCCATTTCAATTGAGCGAAACATGGCCGTACAAGATGATCTAAAATTTGCTCAAGGCTCCTGTGCACCTTACAGAAATTTCCAGATTCCCAGGTATGTCTGTGAAATCCATGCTCTCATCCAAAGTGGTTTCAAGAGCATAAAACGCAGTGCTTAGCCTTGAGCGTTCCCTTTCCATTCATCTAAGAAAGAGAGCCAAGAAAAGCAGGGGAGACTGATAATGTAAGAACAGGCAAGTGGTTTCCATCTCATGTAGACTGATTTTGACAATGAATTTATCAGGAGATAAGAGAAAATCTGGAAAATGTTTTTCAGTGGACTAGCCCTTCATGTTTAATGTCCGAGTAATCTTTACGACTCCAAATTAGATATTGAAAGCAGTTCAAACCTAATTAGACTGATTATTAGGCCACTAACTAACCTTAACCTTGTATGAAAGACCTTATCGTTAGTTTAATGAATGTGACTGATTATAAACATCTGTTAGACATTGTGCACTGTCGCCGAACCAGTGTCAGGCATCATTCCATGGACAGCTTGCCTGTGTCTCTCGCCTATGCCGGCTGATTGATTAAATGAGTGACTGAAGATGCTGGACTTACATGCATGAGTCTCTAAGACAACAGCTCTGTTTTGGATTTCTAAACATAGCCCAATAACTGTTGTGTGTTTTTTTTAAAAAAATGCTTTCCTTCATTCATAATACTGTGCATTGCTCTGAAAGTACCGGTGATGCGTGTTTCGTGAGACGTGTATCCTCTTCCTCCCAGGAGCACAGGAGATAAAAGACAGTAAACAGGATATGCCATTTGTTATGGTTGTCTGTTTCACCTCGTTTTACTTTATTTATCGCTGTTTTTTTATTTACATTTGCAGAAGACGTGATGTAGAACATGTAGAAAAAAGAAAATTATAATGCGTAGAAATATAAAATAAGTGGTGTTTGTCATTGTCCTATATGGTATATTCTTAACATATTTGCATGTTTTTCGTGTATGTTTTGGAGGATGTGGAGATGACATCAAAGGCACTATCTATGGATGTTCCCACCGTTTACATGTTCTTGACCCCTGACTTTAGGAAGTATATCATTTAACACAACACAAGGTCAAACTATAGCCCAAAGCAATACCTTTAAATGGTTTCCTCTCATTGTGCCTTGCCCTTTGCGACCTCTGTAATACTTTCAGTAAGGAGGGATTTGGGGCAGAAAAGCAGATTGTTCAGAAGTATTAAAGATAGCTTCCATTTGTTCTGCTTCATGGCCAGTAGAATCCTATGAAATGAACTGGTAGTCCTCCTCAGCTTTATTATATTCACTCTCTTGCAGAAAATACCATAATGTGAATGCTGTGATGCATATTTCTCCCACATTTGGCAAAACTCATTCAGGTCGCAAAACCTCATAACTGAAAAAATCAAACACAATTCAGTTAGACGTACACATGAGCTGCTTCACCACAAATACTGTGTATTTGTGAAAAAACTAGAACTTTTTAAGGCTTATTCATGTCGTGAACTGTGGTTCTGATGTCGGTTCGGTTCATATTTCTGTAAAGTCAGTGTAGCCATGTTACCCTTGGCTTTTTAACACAGCCAGTTTATGTTTTACAGTGTGTACGCGTTTATATACCCATTGTAGCAGGCTGTGTTTCTGCTTTTGTGTGTTTGAACAGTCCCAATTCACTGTCTCTCTTTGTCTCTTTCTTGTGGTCTCCCTTGGTGAGACCACAGGCCGCACTTTCACTCAGACACCCATTCACTACGTCACCCAATCGCTTTAATGGTGCTCTGTGGGCAGAGACGTTTAAGGGAAGCCCAGACCACCAGTTTGGCAGTTTTGGTCTGAATTTTGAGTAACTTTCTCTTTGAAGTTTTTTTTTTTTCTCATGAATAACAGAGACAGTCTTAAAAGCTTTCTCTGAGGGGTTGTTTTCCATTTACCCTGGTATGTGTGGTCAGCAGCATATGCTAAAAGATTTGTAACTTTGGCTTGGTGATTTTGCATGCTTACACTGCCCCCCTGTGGCTGTAAATGGACATAGTGTTTAAAAAGTGCATTTTGGGTCAAATGCTGAGGATGCATACGCATAAGTACTTCCTACAATGTATAATGTGGATAAGCTCGGCTTACTTCAGCATGATGTTTATTATTGTTTTTCTTGAATGTAGTGTTGTTTCAATTCTATATGTTGGTATCATTATAAACCATTGTTTTTCTCCGTATTTTGCCTCTTGTAGATTCAGCCACAGAGCTAGTATGTGTGATTACTCTGAGTAAGTCTGTAATACACACACACACACACACACACACACACACACACAGAACTGCTTCTTCACAAAATCTGCTGTATGCATGTATTCACTTGACACTGTGACACACCAAAGCCAGTACAAATGCATGCTCTAACTAAGAACACTACAAGTGCACTAAACCTGTGTCTGTGTTGGGTTCAGTGAGCCACTAAGCTGCTTCACCTTGATTCACACTGTGGCTGTGACTGTGTTACTGACTGAGCAGCTTGTTTACCTGCGTCTCTCAGGTCAACTGTGAACCAATGCCATTGTGTCATTTGGTCTTTGGCTCTTGTCTGTCATTTATTAGACAACTTTAACCCCTAATGACCAGTGCTGACTGACTGTAAACAGGGAGTTGCAGCTATTCACATTAAGAATGAATTTGAGGAAAGGTTCTTGGGAGTGTCACATTCCCTGTGTTGGTTAATTACGTTACGTCTAAGTGACGTTTTAAGAAGGTTCTATAACATACTATTCTCTGTCTGTTATTGGAAATGACTTTTATTTCTTTTTCCCTGGTGGTTTGGTTTATTTCTGTTGAGAGGTACCCAGTGAATGATGATACACTCCCCCCTCCTCTTTCCTTTGCTGTTTTCACACTCTCTCTCCTTTTATCAGGACAGTGCTCTCTTGTCTGTAAGCATATTTAAAGAACGTGCAGAGGTGTTTGTTGATGGGGTTTTTTTGTGTGTGTGTGTGTGTGTGTGTGTGTGTGGTACTCTGGGCTGTACTCCTAAGCTGCATGAGCTAAATGAGAAGCACGGCCAACTCATAACTCTGAGCTAAACTGCTATCTTTAATTCCTTAACTCAGTTAATGCAGTATTTTTATCTTTACCACATACAGTACTGTAAAAGATCTCAGCTTATGAGAGTATCTCTCCCCCCTACCTCCCTGTCTCCCCCCTCCCTCTCTCTCTCCCCCCCTGTCAGGAGTGTGAGTATGAGTGATGTGCGTTATGAGGAAGACTCCACATTGCCACCACACAGTCAGGTCCGACATGAGCTTATGCACAACCAGTACATCAGAATGAAGGAGGAAGAGGACCACTGGCAGGACGTGAGTCTCCCCATGAGCATAAGTACTCAAATGTAATGTGTATTTCAGTCACAGGTTTGTGAAATTGATATGTAACATAAGCTGCTGTTTGGTCAGGACCTGGCGCGGTGGAAGAGTCGTAGGAGGAGTATGTCCCAGGACCTGATCAAGAAAGAGGAGGAGAGGAAGATGATGGAGAGACTCATGACTGGAGATGGAGGAGGAGGTTCCCAAAGAAGGAAGAGCATCAAAACCTACCGTGAAATTGTTGAGGAGAAGTATGTCTGCATTTCTCTCTTTGTCAGTATACTCCTGTATCTTATGTTCTTTTCAGTACGTTTGTTTTGTCACAGTTCACGCTTTAGTCCAACATTGTGCGTATTAAAGTGTTCTCAGGCCTAAAAATGGGGAGATGCGGCCATTTTGTGTTTTGGGTCGATTGTAAATTGAAAAAGCCTTCTCTCTTTCCTTCTCTTTGTTTCTTGGTTCACTCTTTAGTCTAAATTTGGTCTCTGTTTTCCTTTTTTGAATCTCTCTGTTTGTTTCTGTAGAGAGCGACGGGAGAGAGAGTTACACGAAGCTTACAGGAGAGCTCGGACGCCCGAGGAGGCGGCCTCCATACTGCACCGCTACGCTCAACGCTTCACCATCAGTGAGGCTGTCCTAGAGTGCCTCAAACTCCCTAAACTACTGGAGCGGAGCGTGTCCGCTGACCCCACCGCCACCTCCTCCGCCCACTTCTCCTCAGAAGCCCCGTTGTCACCCACCTCCTCCAATCCCATGCAGTACCTACGGCAGCAGTCGCTCCCCGTCCCCAAATTCACCTCCACCATGGAAGCGCGTGTGTCGGGGTTCATCGAGGAGAGGATAGAAACCAGGTCTCCGGACAGCCCTCCTGCACGTGGTCTCTCTCCCAAAACCGCGCCCTTACTGAGCCCCAAACCCTACAGCCAGAGCAGGACCACCAGCACGTGCCTGAGCACTGCTAAGGTATGGCTCCTGTGTTAGGACCTGAACACATGGTGGGGCTGTCTTTCCCTCTGTGTAACTACTGAACACCATAACACACAGGGTTCTGTTTGGTGATACAACTAGTCAGTTTTATATTTTGTATTTAGACCATCCTGTTTGGGTATTCATTTATACTCAAAAGCATTCCCTTCTGTAGTGTGTACTCTTCTTGGCCTAAATTAATTAACACAGGACTAATGCCAATGCAGAATCTGAAACTTTTGATCTCACAAACACCACCAATGAGGGCTAAAGCACAGAATGTGGTTAGAGTTGTGTTTGGGAGTCATGTTAACAGTGGGAAATGGGATGGGATTTTGGTTCTTCTCGTAGAGCATTACAGAGATAGAGATATTCTGCAGGGGGGTACTGTGTCTCAGGATCCGGGGGATGTGAATGGATACTTTGGCTGTGTCAGTGTGGCCCCTTGCTGGTAGGAATGTGTAGTGTGTGTTGAGTGGGAGTGTGTTGAATGGAGTCCTGTGTTCTGGAGTGACTCTGTGTGCGAGAGTGAACCCTCTCCATATGAAGTGGTCTCCACGGAAACAAAAAGAGCCTCAAGACTGGGCTCCAGTTCACTGAAGCACTCTATTCAACAGCACGGACAGCTTGAGTTACAGCCTCAGTTCCTGCTTGCGTATGCACACACACACACACATGCACACTTATTCACACAGATGCAATGCCATACGCACTCATACACACAGACCCACACGCACACAGCACAGTGATTCATTTAGGCTTGTTCTTTTTCTCTGGGAGTTTGAATGATAAATAAGCAAGAGCTGAATATATTGGGAGGAAATGAGTTCTGGTGTCATACTTTAGCAATTACTTTTTCAGACACAGTGCCAGTATACTCCGTTTTTACAAATTAGATAATACTCTGATCTCGCTCTCACTCTCTCTGTTTCTTTCTCTCTCTGTCTGATTCTCTTTCTCTCTCAGGTGGAAGACACACTGCGAGTGAATGGAGAGACAGGGAATGACATTAACAGCAATGAGGTAGAGTTGAAGAGAGAGAAAGAAAGAGAGAGCGAAGCAGATTCCTCTGATTTGTGTTTTTTCCCATCTCCATCTCGGCCTTCGGATTCTGAGACCACAGACACGCCTGAGCGTGAAGCTTCTCCCTCAGACACACACACTCCTGAGTGTTGGATGAGGTTGTCTGAGGTGAAGGAGGTGATGGCAAGATCTGATAAAGCAGAGTCAGAGTACCAGTCCCCAGCTCCAGTGTCAGACAGTCAGAGAGAGAGCACCCAACAGAGACAGTCAGCCAGCCTCCCCGCAGCACTGCCCCAGGTCAGCACACACACACACACACACACACACACACACACACACACACACACCTACACACACGTACACACACACACACACACACACACACACACACACACACACACACACACCTACACACACGTACACACACACACACACACACACGTACACACACACACCTACACACACGTACACACACACACACACACACACCTACACACACGTACACACACACACACACACACACCTACACACACGTACACACACACACACACACACACCTACACACACGTACACACACACACACACACACACGTACACACACACACACACACACACACACTCACACACACACCTACACACACGTACACACACACACACACACACGTACACACACACACACACACACACGTACACACACACACACACACACACACACTCACACACACACCTACACACACGTACACACACACACCTACACACACGTACACACACACACATACACACACCTACACACACGTACACACACACACACACACACACCTACACACACGTACACACACACACACACGTACACACACACACACACACACACACACTCACACACACACCTACACACACGTACACACACACACACACACACACGTACACACACACACACACACACACTCACACACACACCTACACACACACACACCTACACACACACACACACACACACACATACACACACGCGCGCACACAGATACACGCACAGCACAGACAAGCACATACAGACACTTACACGTGTACACACAAGCACTCTCTCTCTCTTACACACATGGGCACATAACTCATACATGTGCACACACCTGTGCATACACACACACACACACACAAACATACATATCTACCCATGCACACTTTATGCACATTGTGCTTAGTCTGTTGAACTTCAAAAACACTTGCTTGCAGTGCTCCATACATTTTTCTGTAAGTGAGAGAGAGAAAGTCACATTCAACGCTGGCCCTGTTCAGTGAACATTTTCACTGTGTGTGCTGTAGGAGCTGCAGAGTGAGGGAGAGGCAGTGCCACAGGAGGAGGGGCAAGTAACAAAGGGGGCTTCGGACCACACCCCTCCAACAGGTCTGTTATCTCAGTTCTCAAAGACCTTACCATCCCACTGTTTATTGACTGAAACTGCTTTTTAGCTGGTTGTAATTAGCCATCCTCACAATACATCTGTAAGTTATTACAAACTAAATTTTCATTCTAAGCCAAACCCATACTTTGTCTGATTGGCAATGATAGAAAAAATACTAAATAATATTTTCCTAGTCTTTTCATCCTTATCTGACTTATTGACATGGACTGTTGTTTTCAGGGCACAGTCAGCCTCCTGTTGGCCAGGCTGAGACTTCCTCTTCAGTAATTCAGAATGCCAACACCCTTACACAGGACGACGTCTCTGCCACACAGGTCAGTCCACAGACCAATCAAATCTCATTGGAATACTTCATATAGTGTACATCATAATGTACGGTTTTCCACATACGGTCCAGTGCACAGTAACAGCTGGTGTGATGATATGACTAGTGTGTGTGTAAGAGCTGTGATTGCTTAGGGAAGTGTGGGTCCACATGGAGTCACTCAGTCAGTGTGGTGTTGCCCTGGTGGTGAGGGACATGGTTCAGATACCGGAGGGATGTGGATTTGAAGTTCAAGCAAGTTTCACTGCTCCTGTGTCTCTAGGCTGCGCACTTAACCACAAGGTGGCAGCAGAATGAACAATCATAGTTAACACGCTGTCTGACTTGCCTGATAAACATGAAGTGTAGTTTGTGGCTGGGATCCTGTATGTTTACAGTAGCAGGTGATGTAGATCTAATCTTAAACCAGATCCTCTGGTTTCATCTGCAGATCTTAGTGCCCCCTGATCTGCAGATGAAACCGGAGGTTCTGATTTGTGGTGAAACCTGTATCAGTTCCTGCTGTATGTGGTCTCCTCGTTGGTGCAGATTAGCGCGTTTACTGTGATGTCATAACTGAATCTGATGACTTGCTATGTGACTGTGTTAGACTGAAGCCTTATGGGTAAACAGTGAGTACAGCTGAGGTCTTAAGCAGAAATATTCAGGGCCATACAGTGTTCAGTGTTCACGC
This sequence comes from Chanos chanos, assembly GCF_902362185.1. NCBI lineage: Eukaryota > Metazoa > Chordata > Actinopteri > Gonorynchiformes > Chanidae > Chanos > Chanos chanos. Next base: position 32,902,118 of record NC_044495.1, on the reverse strand, counting down.
TGACAGCTTAATAACCTATTCTCACCACCTGTGCTCTGCCCAGTAGGAAATCCAGTATTACACATAGACTTATGTAAATCTGGACCGCTGAGTTTTAGGAGTGAAAAGGAACAATTTTCTGAAAGGCTGATCTGTAGTTTGTACCGTCTTGGCATGAGTATCTGACCTGCTTAGATATTAAAGGGCTGTATGTAGAGTCAGGGATAGTGAAATGCACTGTTTTGTTGTAGTTGTTGTGATTTCTGTGAATAGAGGCATTAACTGTGCAGCACTGGTACTAAGGTTGTAATATGAAGCTTTGCAAGTTTTGGAAACATATTTTTCTAACCGTAGGAATTCATGAATTTCCACAAATTATTTTGTTTTCATTTTAACCAGTGTCGATTCTGATTCTAGATCAGTACGTTGGGCCTGGAAACTTCAAAGAAAGCAGTGGGTGACCAGAACATTGAAGAATCGCCCAGAACAGAACCAGGTAGTGGACCATCTTCGACAGGCAAGTTGCTTTTCGAGTGGCTTTCATCTCTTCAGTGATTCCCCTTCAATCTTACTTGCTAATCAAACCTTTAATGGTCTAGCGTCAACTCTGTCCTCTCTCCCTCTCTCTTCTCCTCTCTGGGCTGTTGTCTAGAGCTGGTTATCAGTGCCCAGCAACCGCCGTTGCTTAGTAACCTTAGGTTACGCTGGGAGTTCTTCACCCCACCAGGTAATCTGCTCGCCTATTGGCTGAGCATCATCCTGCCTGGTCACATGGGGCCTTTTTGGGGCTCTCCCATTGGCAGAGGGCTTGTACCATGTCTGTGGCTCTAACCTTACACACTCCATCATTGTTTTTGGCTGCCAGGGAAGTGTGTGTGTTTTTTTGTGATTTGTGGTGGTTTTAAAATAGCATCATTCTGAAAATTGTCTCTACTTACCTACATACCATTTCTTTCATTGTGTGTGATCAGTGCAGACTAAGCAATCTTCTAAAGTGTTCATCTAATACCAGTAAGAAGTCTGACAGTCATTTCCCCCTTTTCATCCCCTTTTTATGAAACCGGATCCAAGTTTCTCATTTACAGTCACTTAGGCCTTCTTTACTCTGCCAATATCTCAAACCTATTTTGGGCCACTGTAATGTCATAAAAGAAATAACACCGCTATGTTGATATTTGTTTTTCTTCCTCAGACACTCTCTTCTTCAATACTTTGTAATGAAATCTTCTCCAAAGAGCAAAAAGCAAACTCGATCAGATTGGAAGTTAGGGGTCAAGCCTTCTGTAGGCGTTAACGCAGTTTGCACCTGTTATTCTGCAGTACACATATTTTGTTTGTGTATTTGTGTGTTTATTTCTTCTTTTTGATTTGGTTCATTTCCTTCTTTGGTTTTATGGTCGACTATGCTTTCAGGAGGAAACTCTTGTCTACTCTAAGTGTGCAGTCACAGCACAGGAAAGCTTTTGTTTTTAATGTTCATGCTCTCAGAGTACAGAGATGTTTTTCAGTTTTCAGAATTAAATTCAGTATCGAGTATTCATTTTTTCTCTGTTTTTTTCACAGAGGGAGGACAGAAAGAACATGAAAATGTAAGTCAAACTGGTTCATCAGTGAGCCCTTGTCTCTCCTCTTGAGGGATTTTATCACTCCATGCTCTCTCTCTCTCTCTGGCACTCATCTGGTGTTGAAATGCAGATGTCAGCAATTACAGAAGTTCAAATTACATTTGAGCAAGATCATTCGCCTTTGTCAAATGTCTGAAGTATTACATAATGAAGTAACCAACCTTCAAGGATAATATCAACAGGTTACATACACTACAAAGAACAGTGTAGTCAGGAATTATTCACACCAGGTGAGAACACCCAAACTGTCCTTGCTTTCCTGCAACATCACCGGTCTTCTTTCTGCTCCTGATAATCAGGAAACATATAAGCATGGGGATAGATGTAGGCAAACTCTATCTGTCTCTTCCTTTCCTCTCCTTTTCTGTGTTCGTGTTTGTGTCCGTGTCCGTGTCCGTGTCTGTGTGTGTGCGTGTGTGTGTGGGGGCTCACGCTTGACGGGCGTGCGGCACCACCAGGTCTCCCCCGCCGTGTTAAATCTGCTCAAACGGGGTGAGCCCTTTGCTTGGGACCCTGAGGAGGAGCGCAAGCGTCAGGAAAGGTGGCAGCACGAGCAGGAGCGCATGCTTCAGGTACAGACGGGCAGCGAAAAACTAACCCCCTTGGGCCGCAGCTCAGCTTCAGCCACGCCAAACCTCCCCTCCCCGCCCCCTGGATCCAGACAGCCTCACAGACAGAGCCCAGATACAGCATGTAGCATCGCTCACCAACCGCAGCTTGGCAATCCCAATGCTTTTATAACACCGTCTCACAAAATGAGTTTTCTGGGTCAGGCGCTTTGAGTGAAGTCTGGGGAAAAAGAAGCGGTCTAGAATCTTCCGAACTCCAGAAACACCAAAATATTCTTGAGAGGCTATATTTTTGTTTGTTGAAGGTTGGATCAGAAAATGGGTTTCAGATTGAGAACCCATGGAAATGCAGCAAGGGTGCATGCTTGAGCCTCGGGAACTCATGTCTGTTTGTCCCCCATTTCAGCTTCTCTTAATTAGAACTGAGCTTTTGCTGAAAACTAACCAGAACAAAGTGTTCGCTTTAACATCCATACCATTCTGAGGAACTGAATTTCGCTAGCACTGGAAATGCACTACAGTTTAAAAACAGGCAGGCTTTGGTTATGATCGTCTGGTCTGGAGTCAGGTTAAGATACGTAACTAGGGACATGTTTCAGTCATGCTAACCTGTGCTTGCGACACCATGAGCACTTGTTCCACCTGCACAGAAACACCACCAACCTAACTCTGCATGGGCTCTATGAAGATTTGATAACCTTATTGCACGTGGTGTGTTTGCTTATGTTTGTTAAAGACTGTTTGTTTCCCTATACTTTGGCTGTTCCTGGGCTTCTGCTTTGCTTTATTAAACAGTTATGATTTCTCTCAAATCTGATCTGATAAGAAGAGGTTAAATGAGAACTATGTGACGAAGTAACACTGTCGAATGGGAAGCAACACCTTAGAATGTTAAGGAACATTCTACAGTGTCTGGTGCATGATGCTGTATGTTTGCAAAGCTGAAAGCTTAAAAAAAAAGTTTTCAATTAAAGGTTGGGAAAAAAAGCAGTCTTTTTGTGATTGAAGATGGCAACTTTATCAGACAACATTACAAGACAAGTCACTATCTTTTAAATGTTCCGAAGATGTTAACTTAGCCTTCTTTCTTTTTGTGTGTGTGTGTGTTTATGTATTGTCTGTGTGTGTGTGTGTGTGTGTCCATGTGTACCCACAGGAGAAATACCAACGTGAACAGGAGAAGCTGAAGCAGGAGTGGGAGAGAGCTCAGAGAGAGGTGGAAGAAGAGGAAAGGAGGTATCATGAGGAGGTGAGGTCATCCCTCTTTCCTCTCCATATTCTTCTCTTTCACACAAACTGTCCCTTCACTTTTTCACTTTCATGGTTAGTGTTGTGCCAGAGATGAATGATGTTCATGTTTTGTTAATGGTTTGTCTCTTTCTGTTGTTGTGTGTAATGCAGGAGAGAAAGATTTTGGAGGAGACAGTGGCTCCACTGACTCCCCACTCCCCCATACCCCTTTCCCCCCACCAGGCGGCCACAGCACCCTCCACAAGCACTCCAAACACACACCCAGAGAGCACCACAGTACCCTCCCTCACTGACTGGGAACACAAGCAGGAGGTGCTGGAGAAACAGACGGTGAGAGATGATTGAATTGGCTGACAGTTTAACTGTACATGACTGAGGCTGGACTTCTTTTTAGGTGGTATTTTAAATTTACCCTTTCATACCTGTAGATGGGGAACTCAAAGGATTTGAGACAAAGGGAAAACAACAGAAATGAAGCCACTGAAATGAAAAATAAAAACTTACAGACAAAAGCAAGGTCAGTTAAAAAAAAAAAAAGAGTCAAAGTTGCTTTATCAAAGTTATATTGTTCGTGTATATATAATATATATAAAATTTGTTGTTATTTTTGTCGTTTCTTTTATTTTTATTGACCACAGCACTCCACTCCTGGGTTCCAGCCAGAAAGGAGGCATCAGTGCCGGTCAGTCTAATGGACAGAAAGGTCCAGAGGAGCCAAACCAGAACAGCAGGCCTGCCCCATACCCCAGCCATGGTGAGAATGAGAGGGGCAGAGCTCAGAGGTCAGGAGGGAGTGACATGGGACTGAAAGACTGGGGGCAGGATCTCAGAGATAGGGAGACAGAACACGTGGCCATTGCCTGGAGGGCCAGAAACTTTTCCCTTAATACAATGTCCCCAGTCAAAGCTTGGTCAGAGCGTGTCACCAAACAGTTTTCTCCTCTTGCTATCATTATGAATATTGTACTTGTGTACAAGATTAAATTAAACGTGACATTGAATCAATTACAAAATTTTGTTTTGGGGCCAATAACTGTGACACTGCATGTCTTTGGTAAACGTGAGGGTTTTTTTTAATTTCAACACTAGGGGGCAGCCAATACCACTCCAGATAAGTGACTGCTTTTATTGGAGGGATTTCTATAAATTTCTATTAATTCTATCTATTGTTAACATACAGGTCACAACAACAGCAACAACAATAATAATAATAATAACAATAATAATAATCATAATAATAATAATAATAATAATAACAATAATAATGTCATGCAGATGTGTTATGGGGCAGTAATCAGCAGCAGTCAGAGGCTTTGAAGAAGACTGCCTCCCTTGACTGCAACAGAAACCCACAACTGACACCAACTGCTGGACAGCAAAGGAGAAGGTTTGTGTGTAGTAGTATGTTTTTGGATTTGGTTGCATTACCTGTATTAAAGAGAGAAACTCTCACTTAGGTGAGAGGAATGTTTAGTTAATCTTGCCTTTGATCTTACCATATGCTTGGAGAGTACATCATCATTCAGGCTTTGAGCTTTGTTTGTGTGTGTGTGTGTGTGTGTGTGTGTGTGTGTGTGTGTGTGTGTGTGTGTGTATGGTACGACTGTTGCATGTTGCTTGTCACACTCAGGTCTGGCTCTGTTGAGAATGTTGGGCCAAAATCATTAAAATCATCCTCATACTCATCAGACACGCAACCTCCATCACCAAACAGGTACAGTAATACTGCTCGCTCTCTCTCTCTCTCTCTCTCTCTCTCTCTCTCACCATGTCATCTTTTACCTCATCTTTTTGTTGTGCATGTGTTTGTCATTTCAGAGACTTTAAGCTTGTTTTTAAACCACAGTGACATTTTGGGGTGTGTGTGTGTGTGTGTGAGTAGGTCTGTCAGTGGGAAGAAGCTGTGTTCCAGTTGTGGTCATCCTCTGGGTAAAGGGGCAGCCATGATCATTGAGACACTCAGCCTTTATTTCCACATCCAGTGCTTCAAGGTCAGTATGGTGTGTGTGTGTGTGTGTGTGTGTGTGTGTGTGTGTGTGTGTGAGACTGAGTGTGGGCGGGTGTGGGAGGTAACTGAAGTCCCCTTAATGCTGTGCATGCTGTGCCATGAATGCTTTGTTCTTATTTCATGCCAGTGACTCTTTCTCTCTCCCTCTCTGTCTCTCTCTCTCTCTCTCTCTTCCTCTCTCTCTCTCTCCTCTCTCAGTGTGGGATCTGTAAGGGACAGCTGGGTGACACCACTACAGGGACAGATGTGAGGATTCGTAATGGCCTGCTCAACTGTCACCAATGTTACATCCGCTCACGCTGTGAGTCACATACACGCACGCATGCACACATCGCTCTCACAGAAATCCATCTCTACATGGTCCATCAGGACATCACTAGACTCATCATGTTTAAAAGTTATGATGGAGTGAGTGTACATTTACTCTTAATGCAACGGTGAAAGCGATTTTGCATAGAATGTTTCCCTGGATCGACATCATTCCCTCGTCATTGCTTGAACAACATTCGTATTAACCCACCGTTGCCCTCTGATGTCATCAGTGTGTGCCCCCCGCACAATGAGTTAGCCCACGAGGAGCACCCGCTGGATGGGAGCTTGGGTCTCATAAATGTATGCATCATTCCCTGCAAGGGGAGATCATTTTTCAATACAAGATATGAGAGAAAATGTGACTGTCACAGGTCTTTGTGTGACTCACAAAGATGGTAAACCTGTCTGTATTAATGTGAAGCTAACAAGACTTTTGCACGACTATTAGCAACCTAACTTGTTAGCCTACCTACCAAGCTGCCTCGCAGGCTAGTTAACTCTACTAAGAGTTCTCATTTAAATTAATGACTGAAAGATGTGCAGTTAAAATGTTTTCAATAAATCAAGGGTTTTGCTCAATTTTATTTTATTCAAAATATGCAGCTACAGGCTAGCACACACCCTATCTGTTCATAAAGACACTTTTGAAATGGCTGAGGAGTGGGAGGCACACGATTATGACATCAGAGGGCAACGATTGGTCAATAGTCAGTGTTGTTCCAGGAACAACAAGGGAGTCTAGCTCCAAGAATACGTTCTACTCGGTGAAATCCAGTTCACCTGAATGCAGATATGTAATAAACATAATATTTTTGCCATGAGCATATACAAACAGATGTGCCATCAAACGAATCTGAATTTTAACAACAATAACCATATCTTTGCATTGCTGGCTGGTTAAATCCGCTATAATATTTTCAGTTTTAGAGCACTGAATTAGGAAAATATAAGAAAGCAATGGCATACCATTCACTCACTGCTCTCTCATCTGCTGCGTTTCTCAGCTGCAGGTCAGCCCACCACCTTGTGATGCGATGAGTGATTTGGCATCCATCAGGACACCTTCACAGTCTCTCCCTCCACCAGCATGTTCAGATTATCCCAGTCATGTGGAAGAGTCACACTGAGACCAAAATAGACTTGGTGGGGACCACTTGCAATACTTTAGAGTGGAGAGAAGTGTGCCCACACCACAACCGCCACCATCCCACTGAGAGTTAGATGAATGTGTTCAAATCCAGTAGCTCATAATTGCAGGTTTAAATAATCCTTTAGATCCCACTAGAGATCATCTGTCTGTAACTGTCCAATAAGCCTTTGCTGCCTGTACTGTCAGTATGACCGCCATTTTCTCAACACTAACCAAACTGTGGATATCATCTAAAACCATCTTAAGATCACCGTGAGATCATCTTAAATCAGTGTAGCACAGTGAAGTCTGGTGTAGAGTGGAAATGCAACTCATATGGATTTCTGGTTTTGATGACTGTTCAAATAACTTCCCACCTTCAAATGTGTTCAAATCAAAGGGATACGGCATGATGTTGGTAGTTAACGATGTCCTGCCTCTTGTTGTAGAATGGAGGAAAAGTCTGTGTAACTTCATACAGTGTTCATTCTTTTCCTTGTGCTCTTCTCCATCCACACTGACAACGAGTCAGAATTATTCATATTTGGCGTAACGAAAAAAATAACGGAAATTAGCGTTACATGCAAACGATTTCATGACAAGATATAGCCTAGTGGACAAGGGGTCCCACGGTATTTTTGTGTCTTCACAAACTTGATCTGCCTAAAATCAATATGGACATGCAAAATAATAGCACTTGCTGCTTGCGTTTTGCTGAACCAAATCAACGATGCTTCCTTAATGAGGCAGCTCGACCACGTCAGCGCGTCGTTCTTTTTATTTTTCGTTTCGCTCTATATAATAATGGAAAGCATGGTCGTAATTACAGAGGTATCTTTGGTCAATAACTTTCACGCTCCCCATGGCATTTCCTGGCTTGGGAAAAAAAATATGTTAACTGTTTGCTCACTAAGTTAGACTTCATCGATTCAGACAGTGGGAGAGAATGCATGCAAGCTGGATGCTTGGAGGAGGTAATATCGCTGCTACGGTTCCGCTCACACGTACCACTAAATCATTCCAGTTCCTCAAATAGGAGACACATTCTTCAGAAAATCGTTCTTTGGAATGCTATTGCATCTAACATGTGCCTTAGAATGGAAAGTGACTGCAAACTGTCCGGAGGTCGACTTAATTGTTGAAATCCAAAGACCATGCCTGTTGTCAAATTGGGAAACTGAGATGTATTTTATTCAGATTAAGCTGGAGGATGACACTGCTCCAATCGCACCTTGCTGTATCGATTACTAAGGACCTTCCTTATCATTATTACACACAGTTTTATTTTCTTAGTCGGTTTCTGCAGCATGGACTGCAGTTTAAATTCTTTTTCCCGAACGGAACCGATGTTATACATTTCCCAGGACACAATTACATGCCATTTGTTGAAACAGGAATTTTGAGTAGGATTCACCTGTCCGAGAAAAAGATGCTATTCTTTGATACACAACAATTTCGGCTTACCGTTGCCTTGTGTTGTAATTTTTAGGCAGGATTAGAGAGAAAATATCATTGCTATTCGACAAGCTTATGTCCAACACAGCTAGCAATATATTGCTGCAATATGGTTGCAATATGATTGTGACTACATTTGTCTTCGAACAAATTATATATTGTTTGCCAACAGCAAATCAGTCAGTATGTCTGCCATCAGTTAGGCTTATTTTAGGCTCAGACTAACCGTGGAAAATGCTCTTTATGATACATGTACCTTCACAAAAGGTCGTAATTTTTTTCAGATTCCTTCTTTTCATTCTTAAGCATCTTGATTCTATTCAAAAATTTAATCTGTTCTCAAATTTTCTTATATAGCCATTATTTCTATGCTTCGGGTCTGAAGAATATACGTTAAAGTATGCTATAATTGAAATATATAGGTTGGAACCGGGCAGAGGTATTTGCCAGAGACGTTCGTTATTGTGTAGGAGAATGAATAGCTACCTTGGAAGTGATATATCAAATCTAAGGTCTATTTATTGTGATATACAACTGTACACGATCCAAATATAGAATAATTGATGTTGAAATGCAATGGCTTCACACTATCCTGTATGTTTATAAATAAAAATCTTAAAGTATTCTTTCACTGTCCGTCTTTTTAATATCACAATATTTACCATTTAAAATATATTTTCATATGATTCTTGATACCGTGTTCGCTTTTTTATTTTTCTGATTTGAAATAATGGGTGTGATTCCTGAACCGTTTGCATCATAGAGAGCGGTGTGGTCTAGCAGTTAGAATGGTGTCGCTATCCGTGGTCCTGATTCCCGCCTCGAACCATGAAAAAGACTCATTAGGGGAGAACAGCAGATTGCCCCTACTGAAATAATAATATTATAACTCTAACGAAAGAACAAAAATGACAGTGAGTTTTTTGTTCATTATTATTTTTATCATCAACAACCATGTCAATGGTACACCTGAAAAACTATGTGCACATGTAGAAATATTTCCTTCTTAAATATAAGCATCCATTACCTACATATAAATAATTTTCAAATCCTGGACAAAACATGTTACATTTGCTCACAAAATAGGGGAAATTATTATAAAATTGGACGGAAAAGACAACATGCAAATAATATAGAAATAAATACAATGTTTGCATCCATTCCTTTTTTTCAAAAGTAAATTGCCAGTTGTAACTTTGCAAAACATTAAAAAGACTCAATGAACTACAAGGGGGATATGGCCTATGTTTATCTATCGAAGACGATAATACGTATTAACACTATACAATCTGAGCCACAAAAACACAGTCGTAGAAAGACACACAAAACGTTTACGTATTCCTGTCAACAGTGAATATGTACTTGTGCCATTGAAGGGAATAATTTGCCGTAGACAGATACAAGATATCTAAATGAATATTGTCATAGCAACTGACCCAAAGGCTTGGCAAATGTGTCATTAAAAACAAAAATCTGTGCCTCGTTTGGCAATAATCTGTGGTATTGACATTAATGTTCCCGTTACTGTGACACTTAAAGTCAGTGAAAACAATGTAAACAAACAATTTGAGGAGTAGTGCCATTTTGTGTTGGCACTCTTACTGGCAATGAGTCCTTGCAGAGAATGCGTTTGCAGTAGACGGGCACCTGGCAGGCTCTTGGATACGTGGAAAAGAAATGGTACTGACCACAGTAACTCTTTAATAAACAAAATAGACACGGTGAAATTATGAACTGTATAGTACACAATTATATTATCCAGCTTGGGTATGTAAACGAATGGCATCGAAAGTCATATGGTGACCTTTGTTGGTCTCCTCATTTTTTAACTGTTAGCAGAGAGATGCCTCTCTCATTCTTTTGGCATTCCGCATCACACGAGTCAATACTTGTCAGTCACTAAGGTAAACTGTTCTTCGCTCCGTGTCTGCCTTTTTTTCTCGGTTGATCGCTGCTTTAGAACATACTGGTTTTTACTAAAGTAGCTTTGGCACCGTTTTGTCTTTGCAAAGAAGACAATACACTAGCGAACGGTCCACCCAGTGAGTCCGGAATAGAGGTGATGGTGCCTGGAGCTGAAGCCCAGCCTTGACTCGGCGCAGTGCCACCCATGCCAGCAACCGACGTCTTCACTTGTTCGACGGGCCCGTTTCCAGTGGTATTGACTTGTCCGCTGGTGGGACTAGGTCCGCCGCAGTTGGAGGTTGGATTCGGATTGGGCCCCGGGCCTCCTGTGCTGTCCGGATCGGTGGCTTTCGCTTCTTTACTGTCATCCTCTCTTGAGTCCGATTTCTTTCCGGATCCATTCTTGGCTGCAGCAGCTGCTGCAGCAGCAGCGCGCTCCTGTTTGCGGAATTTTGCGCGCCTATTCTGGAACCACACCTGCAAAAATGTAAAATGATCAGACATCCCTCTATTTCCCAACCAACTTTGCATTACAGACCATTCCGATGATAACAAAGAAGTTGAGTGAGATGCTTTTTGCTCTAAATGTTCTATCGAATATGTGGCTCATGATCAAGTTCAGCAAAGTATCAGTCTCGTATATACGACTACTAAACAAGCACTATTGTGCAAAACACACTAAGTACTTCATTATGTCCTTAAATTTAAAGTAATGGTGGCTGAAATTCCCTCTGAAAGTTCAGAAATCGATAAAGTGGCATCACATAATATATTCTATAAAATTCGCTTATCTGTTTTCCGGATGAAAACAAGTGTGTTATAATTGCAAAGACAACATATTCGTTGCATCAAGTGGTAACGTCATTCACTCGGGGGTTTCTGGGTGGTGTACCTGCACTCTGGCTTCCGTGAGATCGATTTTCAGGGCAAGCTCCTCACGGGTGTAAATGTCCGGGTAGTGGGTCTCGGCAAAAACACGCTCCAGCTCTTTCAGTTGTGCGCTGGTAAACGTGGTCCGAATTCGCCTCTGCTTCCGTTTCTCGTTCAAGCCACCATGGTCCGTGAACAGCTTGTAAGGAACTGTCAAAATAGAATGGAAAAGAAGCACAGGAGATAATTGTACACAATGCAAACCAGTAATGTAATTCAATACAATATGCGTCATATTTCAGTAGAGGAACAACGGTGTAGAATAAAATCTTACTTCAGGAAACATTTAAGGAGAACCAAGAAATAAAAAATAAGCTACACAGTAATAGAAACTGGTTAAAATTAAATGCATCAAAACCGTAATCGTGGAAGCGAAAGCCATAGAAATCCTGAATCAGGTGTAATCTTGTTAACTTGTGAAATGTGCTTAATTGAATGTTATTGAAAACTGAATTGGAAACTTGTCATAAATGCTTCCATCCCCCTCCGTAGTAGCTACAGTAACTTCAATTCAGTGTCAATAATGAGCTTAAGTCTTTGGTTATTTCATTATTTTCAAAGGTTTATGTCTCATCGCAAAGTAAATAAATTATGCCTATCATTTTGGCAGCTTAAGATAATTTTGTTGGCGGTTAGGGTGTGACTGGGATAGTGTAACCCTGTAACTGAATTACCTCTTGCCTGCAATCGCTTCTAACGTGATAAATTTTTTCATTTGTGTAAGCAAATTTCGTTTGGTAAATACTAAACACATTTCCATTTTCAAATGCAATCAAGACGTCCTATATACCGGGGCTGAGATTCTCGTGTCTCTCAGCGAATGTGCTAAATTTGGCGGTGGACTCACCTGCGGCGTACGGGCTGCTCTGGTGGTCCCGCAGGGTGCCCAGACTACAGGAGCCCGGCGTCAGTGACGGACACCCGGAGGTGGCCCCGAACGTGGTCCTGATCGGATTGTACTGAAAGCCACTGGCTTGACTGCAGGAGCTGAAGTCCGCATAGGCTGACGCCAAGCTCGATGTGTCCATCCCGGCCATACAAGATTCGTAGGCAGAGGAATTGAGGTAAGAATACTCCATTTTATACATTGAAAAGGCTCAGTGGAGAAGGAAAGCTGCACTCCCAGAGAAAAACCACACAAGCGTCAAATTCAAATTGGATTAAATAGGCGAGGAGCACATTAAAAAAGAACGCAAAAGGCGAGTTGACTTGGGGAGGTTGTGATGGTTGGATTTTTACTGGTTTGAAGGAGGCTCGTGCCTTGGATAGATGTGCACTGCTCGGCGCCTGCTCCAAAACTGCCCTCCTTTATAGGAGCTGAGCCTTGTTTTATGAAAAGCCTCCCAAGGAGCCGCCTAGCCCCAGGTCTCTAGAGCATATAGTCCTCATAATAAACTTGGCTCTTTCCGCTTGGACAATAGCACAGCGTTTGGGTCTTATTGCTAGCGCTTTTTTACATGACAATAACTCATCAGTCTATTGGGCTGGCACTGGGGGATCGGGCTGTCCAACCTTCCTATCATTGATCCCCTGCATCTCTAATTAGAATTTAATACCCCGCCATTACGCGCCAGCCCCCTCCGCAGCGTAGCCCTCTCCGCTCAAACCGCCATCTTGCCCTTTAATTCAATCACACCACTTGGAAATAATGAAAGTTGGGTGACGATTCTCCCTGATCCAATTTTCCCCAAGCTTTTAAGCCTTTTAACCGACCATATACCTTGGGCTGAATTTTCGATAGTATTCCCCTCTCTCTTTCTCTATCTCTCTCTCTCTTGCCCCTTCTCTCCATTTTGCCTCCTAGGTCTAAAATGCGGATGTTATAGTTTGTATGTAAGAATGTTACATACTCAGTACAACATGGAGGTGGCTGGTCTCCAGTACTGGAGTAAGGGAACAGGTTGAACTGGGGGATAACTAGTTTCTTAACGTGTGCACCTGCTCTGATCTCTATCTGGCGATAAATTATACTACAGATAACTTGTAAATGCTACTACTACTAATCATCATCGTCGTCATCATCATCATCATCATCGTCGTCATCATAATAATATACTACTACTGCTACTACTACTAATTATTATTATTATTATTATTATTATTATTATTATTATTGTTCTTGTTGTTGTTGTTGTTGTTGCGCAGTGAAAATATTCATAAGACATAAATGGGGATAAAAACATTCCACTGTTGATTAAAGAAAGAGCACAAAGGAGCACTTCTTCTGCGGCCGTAAATATCTTAAATAAATTGATTCATTATTGTTTATTTGCATAGAGCAGTCTCATAAACGAGGGGTCTGTTATGTTATTAAAATTATTTAGTAATTAGTTTTATTGCAGCTATCTTTGTCGTTAAAGGGCAAACAATTTGTTACTAATAGAAGTAACAAACTGGTAAAATAATCATCAAATATTTTGGGCTTGGTCAAGTGCTTAATTTTGGTAATTGTGTTCCTCTTTGAGTTTCGGTTTGTCTTTACAGATTAGTTAAACAGAATTAAATAATACATCGATTTAAAACAAGGGGTTTTATTTACTTTGCAAAAATGGAGTGTTGTTTGCCCCTTGGAATAGGCTCTATGCAAAATTTAAAATGCATTTTATGTAACACAAAAATACATTTGTATTGTTATGAAAAAGAATAAGACTAATTTGAATACAAATACATTCTCTAAAATAAAACAATGTCCGTGGAAAGAAACTAATATTAACAATTCATGGACATGAAAAAATAAGCTGGTCTTTTAATGGATTCAGATAGCACAAATGTAAACAAATGTAAACAATTATTTTCTTCTTCACCACGAAAATTAACCAGTTTTCCATCTTCGAAAAATAAATCAACACAAATGTCAGTTGATTAAATGCTTAGAGAAAAATGGTTTCTTCGTGTATTTTTAAGGCAGCAGCCTAAAACATGGGCTTGGTCCAGATGTAAAGAAAGCAATGATTAAAATGTATGAGTTTATTCGAATAAAGGCATCAAGAGTTTCAAGGATGATTTTTCACCATTGCTGCGCTGTTTAAGTTGTCTTTTTTCCCTTCAGTTGCTTTGGTGTCCTATTGAAAAGAAAGATAAACGACGATTAAAAAGTTCATTCTTTCTTGACACAACCCAGCCCCCTTTATGTAAATGTTTTTTTTTTCTTTCTACACGCGAGTTGTGCCCAAAAGTTGTACCAAATGGTTAATTTGATTACGGAAACCAAAGACCAACTGCCCCACCGTCTTCCCTCCACGCGTCTGGTGAGCAAAAAGAAACCATCTCTAGGAATTAATCTAATAACATACAAAGGGCCGAGAAGTCCTTTCTGATATTTTGCCGAGGCAAATAGAATTATAGCTTTTACCATCCGTTTCTCCTATTCAAACGGTTCTTTATTCTCTTGCTCCATAGTCCACCAGCCATTGTAACGCCCATCTTTTATATTTTCAACATCTTCTGTTATGTGATCAACTGGTTCCACAATCTGTTGGGCGGGTTAAAATGCCTGCGTTAACCTTTGATTTTGCGATTTGGGTCTGAAACATGTTCACCTCAGTGCCCGGTGCTTGAAGATGGGGGGCCGGGGGGGGGGGGCACGCGCGCACAAACACGCACACACTTTTTCAGCTCCAAACTTGAATTAGACTATATATGCATATTCTGTATAGGATTTGGCGTTTTATTTATCTGCTATAGTGTTTTAGATCGACAGTAAATCAACTTAATGAACGTGTTACGGCATACTAGTTAACGGGTCAATGGCCTCTCCTTAAAAACAAGCACCATCTCCAACACAAACCGTAAAAGTCTTGGTTATCTATGATTAACAGTACGGTAATGGTTTAATAACAGTATACTGGAGGTTAATTTGTGATTTAATGACTCATAAATAACCGTGTCCATATGGTTTCACTTAAATAAATCAGACAAAGTGCGAAGCATACAAGACCCTAAATTTCACTTGCGAAGTGGCGAACAATAGGCGCGGACGTTTAAAAGGCGTGGAGGAACTCCTCTGTCTTTAGCGCTCCATGTCGTTACTCTGTTGCTCTGGGCTGGTGGAATGCGGGTCGGCAAGCGGATAAAAAAGACGAACAAAATGCCATTGTGTATGGATGGATGGGCTGTATCACACTTCCAAACAGGGAGAAAAACAGGGGGATTGAGAAAGAGAGAAGGCGGAGGGGCGGAGCTGCTGTCAGGTTTAACATAACGTCTCACTTTGAGATGAGGAAATCCTACGCTTATCAAAGAGGAAATTAATAAGGATGTGCGTGAAACGAATGGTCACGGAGCCCTCGGGAGTATCTGTTTGCTATCACACATTAAATATTTATCGCGGACTTCTCTCTTGATTGCAATGCTAAGTCCGGGTGAATCGTGATAAATAAAATTTTCTGACGATTAAAAAGAAACAAAACAACACAATTGCTCAGGCTATCATTGTTCAGACATGTAATAGTTTAAAGCAAATCAACACCATACGAAACTGGGAAATAGATGGGGGACGTTTGTGCTCAAACTGATCATAGGCTGAAGTAAGCCATTAGAAATTGCTGGCTGTCCAGAGTGAATAGGCTTGCACTAAAGCGTGTCCTTTAAGCACACGGTTGTTCTGCAACGACCTCTGCATAATCAATCATTCAATCAGCCTGTCACTTCAGTCAATCAATCACTAAGTGTTCTATACCTTTTCTTTGAAACTTTGGAAAATGGACAGAATGTTTGCTTGCATTTTTGTCAGTAGCTCTGGTGAGATTTCGAGTTAGCTACGCACCATTTGTACATAATGCAGCACTAGGGTAATTTCTTACATGGAGAGATGCATTAGAAATGCCTTGACTCATAGCACTTGAACACGAATTGCATCATAATTGTTTGACATCAGGAACGTGGTTTTGTCATACACTAGACGTACCATGATAACGGGAGGAAAATCAGTCATGGAGTGATCCACGTGTAATTATGAATATGACTCCCATCAGTGCTCTGTTTGTCCAAGAGAAGAGATGTAAGTGGTCCTGATAATTGTGATGAGGAGGATGTGGATGACGACAACCAATGTGCAGAGTATTTGTTTAATGCCCGCAATTTAGTCCATGCCAGTAAACCGAGGCATAGTGAAGAATTTCCGGTTCAGTTTGTTAACTGTGGTAGCCTAATGCATATTTTGTGCACTGGTTGTGATAAGTGCGGTAATGTAGGCGTTTGTGCAGTCGTCCGTGCACCGCCGCGTGGCTGCCCGTCTGACTGGGCCTTTTCAAGTGACCAAGAGGCCAGGCCCGAAGAGGAACGGATTAGCATAAAAATCTTATTCTGTGGGGATGGTATTAGCAAACATATTACCCTCTAACGCGGCTCTGGCCCCGGCGAGATAGGCTACTGTGCTCGAAATCAATTACTGAATTACTTCAACCTCTAAGTCGACATTAACGGGAGAAGAAATGCCATCGACCGGACCGAAATAAGATTTGGAAAAGATGTGATCATTTAATCTCTTGCCAGTGTTCAAGAATTTGATTCATAAAATTGTCTAAAATGAGATGGAATTAAATTCTTATCGGAGTCCCCTGTCATCGTTTCATCTCGTGCCGTGTAACGTTGGTTTAACAATGACTCTCATTACAGTCTGTAAGGACTGACGTTGGTACTAGCAGGGGCTGGCCTTAACTTTGAAGTCATCCTCTCCTCAAACAGTGTTGTGGTATTTCTGGGACTATTAAAACGTTGATTTCTCCACTGTTAACCTGTCTAGTCTTGGTCTTTTTGAAATTTATTTTTAATGTAGGCCTATTTATTTATTTATGTTGACTGTGGTTCCATTAACTAGTAATTATCCAAGAGATTTTTTTTCGTCCCAGCTGAAAGGCCTGCAAGATTATCTGAGTTTGAAAGTTAAGAACTAGGAGGTTTAGTTAAATATTCCCGTGTAAGTGTCTCTTGTCAGAGCTTTAGAAAACGCGCCTGTTTATTTCAACGTAAAGGAAGCACACAGCCGGGGTCATTCGTGCAAACTGGGCAGAATTGTGAGAGGGGGCATATTTTATTTACCATACAGCCATTATTCTCCGCATTAGCAATTGACAATTATTAGCCCCGATCTCATAAATCAACTGCCAAGCCGTTATTATTGTTGAATTGAATGGCCGGGGAAGCTCGGGTCACTGTCATTAACTAGGCCGTCTCTACGCTGCTACACAGGCGGCCTGGTAGGCCCCCCGAAGGCATTTGGGTCTGTGCAGGACCTGCTGGCTAATATCGCCGTGTGCTGGGCTAACTGCTTAATCACACATGCATTAGTGGCAGACAGCGGACCATTGTGTAGGACGTAGGTTTACTGGAATTAAGCGATTAATGACTATCCCTTCGACAAGCGACGCAGCAGCGCATCAAGAATGATTGAACGCTTTTTAATGTTTTTAAAAAATCCCTGTTGGCCTCTCAGGACCCTCTTGTTGGCCTTCAAGTTGACTTGTAATTACAGTCGGCCGATTCTTTCCATCAATTAAAAAAATGTCAGAATCGTGGGGTGGGCCATTTTCGTAGCGTGCTTGTACTTTTCACCAAGAGATTGATTAATGCAATTATAACAGTTTAACAGACAAAACAGCTCAGTTTAGGATGTAATGCCAAACATTTTCTTTTAGCGCGAAACATTTACATTTTGACCGCATGTATAGTTGAAGATGTCATATCGCTTTGTTTAAAGCCTTTATACAGTTTCCTTCGAATACTCGCTTTTTTATTTGCATGTGTGCGTGTCCCTACCTGCATAAAAAAAAAGAAAGAAAAAGAAGAAAAAAATTAAATATAGTCTTTCTGTTTACCAGCCACCAGAAACTGATGAGAGAGCATGGCTGGGGCTGATTTGAAATTCAAGATAGAAAACTATATACGTTTTGGCGGCTCATGTAGCATGGCACCTTGGCTCTCCCTGTCACTGTGCTGACAGCCCAGTCCTGACATTAAGCAAAGCAGGGATGAACATTGGCTTTCCCACCATTGACACAATGGGGTGCATTCTTCTTTACAAGGAAGAGACAATAAATCACATTTTGACCCGTGTCATATTTTTGGAATCATTTCATTTGTCTTGCAATGCACAGAAAACTTTCTGAGAATGAAAACGGATGCCAAAGGTCGCTGTTGCAGCGGTCATGAACATTTGAACCCAAGATCTAGCGTGGCCTCTAAAACATGCGGATGTCTTTCAAAGAGAAGTTAAAAGACTATCCATCTGAAACGTTAAAATAGCCAGAGCCCTATGTAACCATCAACTTTAAACATTAAACCAATAATGATGGGAATATGGCATGATCATTTTGCTCATCCAGCCTACTTGAGACCCTGTAATCTTGGCGGAAATACCACATGGTCCATTATAACTCAACGGCTCTGCCAGTATCCAATCATTGTGATCGTTGATCGATCAAAGCTAATTTGATTGTAGTGGCTCCTTCTCAGTCTGCCAACTGGAAGCAACAGGGTGCCATCTGACTGTTACCCGGTCCAATTTCCCTCTCATCCCCATACAGGAATACATAGTACGGGTTTTTAATCGATTTCAATATTTTGATCGTAATGATTGATATCAGGGGAGGTCTTGGAGAGATTGATCGAAAATGAGCGCAAATGAGACAAAGTGGCATGCGATTTCATGAGCCGCAGACCGTCATCCTCAAAGTTCTCGTGAGGTTAACCTGAAGTGCTGCGTTGAACTCCTCAGTTTGTTCACTCAGCCGTCAATCCAGTCCCTCATCGACACCATAGTCCTCTGAAATGTGATAAACACTCGCAGAGGGCGTTGAAGACGCGACTTGATAAATCATTGAGTCGGTTACAACATTCTCCGAGTTGGAACACAGTGGCAAATGAGAATAAATAGTCTTACCGGTAAAAACCTACTCAGGGATTCGACGGGGTCGAGCCAACCTTACTTTGGTTAATTCCAGTTTAATAGAAAACCACAGTGGCACTTCACGCCTAACGGCCTATTGGGAGTGCTGATGGATTACATCGTTTCGCTACACATGGTGTTTGATCTTTCATATTCTACATTAATATTTTCCCTTGAGTTCTTATCCGTTCTGTACTCTTGAAGCCGACAGAAGGAAATTCAAATTTCATAGTGAGGTCAGCCCGCACGCCGAACTGTCACGAATGTACGAGAGCTGCATGGGCTTTGAACTGACAAGTGGATGGCAGCTTTGAAGTCTATTTCATACTGGCAAACCTCAATTATACATATCTTACATATAATTGAACGCTTTCAGTTAAACGCAGCCTACTAAAACCAAAATCGTGATACGTTCATTGATTTTAATCATATAATTGTACTCTCTCCTTCTGGCTTAAAATTCCGTGTAGATGGCCACTAGTTTCGCGAGAATTCGTTGTTGACCCCTCATTTATGACTACTTGTTTTTTCTGCGTCCCAGTTACAGAAAAGAGTGAGTTTAAAGGTCAAATCACATTGCAAACTGAACAGTTTAAAAACGTGTATTTATTCTATAATAAATCAAATTGGTAAATTTAACGTGCGTATGTTGATAATAGTAAGACAGGGAGTTTGCCTGGGTTCTAATTTTGCTTGCTGGTCCAAGCAGCCCGTGTTTTCATGGGGAGAGCGTAGAGGCCTGAGGTGAGATATTGAATTGCACTGAAGTCAGGGCAAAGCCGAGAGTGGCAATAACACTAATGTGATAAAAGAAAATGGTTTTCTGAATATAGGTGGGGTGGAAGCGATACCCTGAAATATCTATTTCCAGACTCAAGGTTTAGATGAGAAAGAGATGAAACAGAATCCAGCAGCAGGTTTGTTTGAGTTTTTTCTTGTTTGTTTGTAATATTTGTTTGTAATATTTTTTTTTCGCGTTCTGTAGCGCAATACGGAAGTTTTCAAAGACATGCCATTCACAGATAGATAGTGTAGACCAGCATGAAGTAAACAATGCAGGTAGACCTAAATACATAAAACATGCAACTTCAGAAAATATCCTTTGGGTAGAAAGTTAATCACCTTATCTTTAGTCAAGATTGAAATTTATAACAGTTTGGTGATAAACACAAATGTAAAGTACGTTCTTTTAGCATTTTTATATTTACAAAAAATAAAGGTTGCAATTAGACTATAAGGGGAAAACAATATTCACTGATTGTTTGGAGCCGTTTTTGTTCATTCATTTTTTATGTACTATGATGTCATCACAACATACAGTGGTGTACTCATTACATGTGTACACCATTACAATGGTGTACACACACACAAATAAATTGCGTTGAAACCGTTTTACTCCATGAAGTTTTGCGTCTAGATTGGGCCAAAATGCAAAGGGTTTTTCTTGGCCATGTGCAGGCAGATTGATGTCATTGTCTCGGCACACTGACCTTTGCTGTAGTACCCATGGCAGACATCACAAACTCTCACATCAATTTAACCCAATTGGATGTGGCATGTCTTGGCTAACTCAATTTGTGCAGAAATGCACCTGTCTCTGCCTTCTCTCCCTATAGATTTGCTGAGGGGGCAGGAGGAGAAGAAAGAGAGAGCAGCATAGCGTCTCTCTCTCTCTCTCTCTCTCTCTCTCTCTCTCTCTCTCTCTCTCTCTCTCTCTGCAGATGCAGCCCTGCTGCAGCAGTCATGGTGTGCCTTCCAAGGTCTGGGCAGAATGTCTCCGAGCGCCAGAAGGAGAGGCCATTAGCTGAACGCTAATCACATTACTGCACGTTAAAGGGGGAAGTGAAGGCAAAAGGGAAGGGGGTGGGGGAAGGGGGTGGGCGGGGGAGATGGAGAGGAAGGGAGAAAAGTTTAAGGTGTTATTAAGGTTGTTCATTACTCATATGGTTTGCGCAAAATGTGTGTGTTTTTGTTTGTGAGTCTGGGGCATCCAAATGGGGAGTGTAGTAAGTATGTACAAAAGATCCACTTGAATGTATTCTTATTAATTTGGGTTTGTGTGTTTTTCCAATGTATGTTGTGTGTTCATGTGTAGGACATAAGAATGGCCAGTTGTATAGCATGTACAACTCATTGCTGTGGTACACGTGCAGTGTGTGTGTGTGTGTGTGTGTGTGTGTGTGTGATTTGTTTAGGTTATGTAAAGCAGGCTTGCTGTCAGAGATGAATAATATGAGCGGGTTTATGAGCATTAGGTAATGAGAGGCATGCTGGGAGCTGAGTGATCACCACCAGCAGTCTACATGGCGGTCTTCCATCTGTGCTGACACAGTGATTACAGCGTGCGCACACGTACACACACACACACACACACACACACACACATTCACACACATTCACACACACACACACACACACACACACACACACACACACACACACACACACAGATACACATACATTCACACACACACACACACACACACACACACACACACACACACACACACACACACACACACACTCACATACCACATACACACAACGCAGACAGATTTACGGATAACTGTATGTCACAGTACCTGTGTATAGGCTGTTGCATGTTCTCACCAATCTACACATAAAGTGAATTCTTGCACTCTATATCCTGACATCACCTGAAATTGCCGTCAGAACGGATGGATGAATAGATAGATAGATAGATAGATAGATAGATAGATAGATAGATAGATAGATAGATAGATAGATAGATAGATAGATAGATAGATAGATTAGATTAGAGTAGATTGATATCTGAGTGTATACCAATGTTAGATCAGTGTAGCCTTGTTTAGCCTGCCTGACTAAGGGTCAGTGTCATGCCCTATGGTGCCCTTAGGCACATAACACATCTAAGAAAATATATGTGTGTGTGTGTGTGTGTGTGTGTGTGTATGTGGGAGAGAGAGAGATGAGGTAGGGGGTGTTTGCCATTCCACTACCCCCCCCCTCCAATTTTCTATTGTGGGGGGGTCACATAGTTCATGACCTGTTATTACCAGCCCCAACCAGACTAACAGAATGTCCAGCGTGGCCACCCTACCACCCCAACGCTGGGGCATCAGCAAGTACACAGTCCCCCCCCCAACCTCTCTCTCTCTTTCTCTCACTCTCTCTCTCTCTCACACACACACACACACACACACACACACACACACATATACACACACACACAGAATGACCAGTGCACCCCCACCCTTTGCCTGACCCCACATTGCCTCCCCATTATAGAAGACTCAGAAAGCTTTTAGGGGTGCGGTAACGCTGAAAGATTGATGGTGTAAAATGTGGGTTTGGTGGTGGGGGAGCGAAGAGCAGGTGGTTAAGAAGAAAATGTCCCTCTTTTAATGGGAAGCGAGGAGCGTAATTCAATAATTATGAAAAGTAAGCGAGAAGCCTGGGTTGGATGGATGGCTGTGGGATTCAGGGGTCCTCTTCTAGCAGCCTGTGAAATTCAGGGCTGGCAGCCTGTGAGATTCAGGGCTGGCAGCCTGTGAAATTCAGGGCTGGCTGCTTCTGAACAGGTGAGCAGCTAGCAGGGGAGAAACACTCTTCTCATTTCATTCAAACTGTTCTCTTGTCTTGAAACAGCCCGGTTTAATGTGTCTCTGTTAACTAAAGATATTAACACATACCTAAGATGCATGATTAATTCTCGTATGCTGACATGTTTCACTCAATCCACTGGATTTTTTTTTTTTTTTTTTAGTAAATCAGACTAAGATCATCAGAGTGTGACATGTCACATGATAATCTGTGAACGCCATTATTAAATTATAGTGTATTGGCAAGGATTTAATCTTACTCATGGTACATAATTTTAATTATATGTTACATTTTTTTTCTTTATTCATTCTTTTTTACGTGGTTCAAGTTAGCTGTTTAGGTACTGGTGAAGATCAGTTGAGTGCTTTTTCTGTATGGTACATGATTTATGGTGCTATAAAGTTGGTATTAAGTTGTTGAAAAATATTCATTACTCATACTGGAAGCAATATTTCTATGGTATTAACTCTCTATAGATTCTGTGATTTAAAGAGCTGCTCACAGATATTTTCATGTGAAAGTAGTTTTGAGTGCATATCTTGCACTCTGTACCCAAACTCAGAAAACACAGAAACCAGCCATCCCCCATATCTCTCTCATCTGAAACCGCCAAAGCTCTTTATCATCCTCTACTCCTCCTCCACTCCAACTCTTTCCCCTCTCTCTCTCTCTCTCTCTCTCTCTCTCTCTCTCTCTCTCTCTCTCCGTCAGTCTTTCTCTCTGTGTGTGTCTCTTACGTTTCCTGGGCAAGATGTATTGATAATTTCCAACAAAAATATGATTCCAGTTTATTCTACAGAGCAAAAATCCAATAGCGCGGCCTCCAATTCGATTGCTCCTTACCAGAGTGGAGAACAATAAAGAGAGAAGGGACCTGGCCCCAGACATTCGACATGAGATTATTGTTAAACAGAGACCTGATACAATTACAGGGAGCAATAGATGATAATTACATCATGGCATGATTTCTTCTCAGCGCTCGCTAGCTCATATTCATCTGGCTTATGCATCGCCTGGGAGCCACAGCTTGGCACGGGGGAAATGACGAAGCAGGAACAGACCTCATACTGAAGCCTAGAAGATCCTGTAAAGACCTGGGAGGCCAAAAGCTGGCCCACTGTATGAATGTAGAGTGTGTAGAAGAGTCAAGGTCACAGGGTGATTTGATGTATGTGTGTCACATAATTTTATTAAGAGAAGAGAACACCCTCCCTTTTTCATCAAGCTGTGCTTAAATAAACGTAATGCATTTTCTCATCTTTTTAGAGATACTTTTTGTAAACTTTTGTAATTAATTCTTTTTTTTAAATTTGTGATCCTGCCCTTTGTAATTCATAATTATATAATCAAATTAAAGTGAAGACAAACATACAGTTTATTTATTCATTTGTGTTCATTTGAGTAAGGATTTCTATAAGAATTGGTAAGCTTTTTTTAGGCTTGTGATTTTGGACTGCAAAATAACTTTGTTGTTAATGATTCATAATTTACGAATTATTTATCGGTGTTCATTTTTTCAAAAACAGGTCATTCAAAATACTCCCTCAGAAAAAATAAACAGTATGTGAAACTAACTTCCTGTGGTGAAAACATTGCATTCATAAATACAGAATATAAAATCAAGTTAATGTATGTGCGATGCATATGCAACTCATTTAACAGAAATATCAAGCATACAGGTTCAAGCATACAGAGTCAATGCTAATGTAATGCTAAACAGTGGACAGATTTTTCTGAAGAACTCTCCCCATTAAATGCAACACATAACCGGCCAAAATAAGAGCGCACACACACACACACACACACACACACATACACATACACACATACGCACACACACACACAAACACACTCAAAAACAAACAAACTCAGAGTAATTTGATTTGCCGTGGGCCAGGAGTGGTGGTTTGGCGTGCAGGGCCTGTGCTTGTAGCAGATCCTGCCCGGTGAAAGATCGGCGCTTTTACAAGGAGAGACAAAGAGAAAGAAAAATCACAAAAGTGCCCAACTCTGATGCTCCAAAAGTAAGGAGGGCACTCCGCCTGGACGGCTGGGTGGCTGGCGGCTCGGCATTGGTGTGTGTGTGTGTGTGTGTGTGTGTGTGTGTGTGTGTGTGTGTGTGTGTGTGCGCGTGAGAGTGAGTGTCCACTGTTGCGAGTGTGTGTGTGTGTGCATGCGGAGGTGGGGGGAGCATAGGGGTTAAGTAGGATAGAAGGCAGCCATACTTCAGATTGGCAGCAAGCTGCCGCAAGCCTAATCTAATCAAGGGCCTCACAATTCAATTAGGCCCATCTCTGGGGCCCCACTGCCAGCCTGCCCATGCCTGAGCCGGGGTTTCGGCTCTCCTCCCTGACGCCCTGCCGCCCCCCCCCCCCGCCCCCCCCCCCAGACCCCCCTCCCCCCTTTCTCTCCTCCCCATCCTAAACCTAGCCTGGCTTCTCCACATGAATGCAGATGAAATTTGAAATATGAAAATCTCCAATAATTTATGGAAGTTGTCAGGATTGGTGAGCAGGGAAGCGTTGGCTGGCGCTGGGTAATTTTCCCCTTGAGACAGGAAGTGCTAGTTCACGGCTGCGTACAAAACCAAGAGAGAGAGGTACTGCTTACGGTGCAGTGTTATGTTGTATATGTACATCAGTAACACAAACACACACACACACACACACGTACTGTAGATCAGAGTATGAACACATTCACACACACATATGTGGATACATCCAGCCCTGCAAAAGATCACATCACCTTTATCTATCCCCAGAGCAAAACTGTTTTGGCCAGTTCTCTTCATAACTAACATCCTGCCATGACTCATATTGCTGCATGAGGATTTTATATTCTAACCACCCACACAAGCGCACACAGACTTACACGCTCACCAAGATGTCTGCTACCCCATTCTTCCTTTAAAAAGGAAATGTAGCGAGAGAGAGAAAGAGAGAGAGAGACAGACAGAGAGAGAGAGATGGAGAGGAACACAGAAGGAGGGAGAATAATGGGTTTCCTCCGCAATGGACCTGAGCCATGAGTAATAGTAATATGAGGTGGATGAGAGAGAGAGAGAGAGAGAGAGAGAGAGAAAGAGAGAGAGGCTCTTAGACAAATTACCCCTCATTAGATGCTGGCTCTCACCGGCGAATCATGTCAGGAGGAATCTTTTTTCATTTGCACAAATTTGCCTGGAATTCCTCTTATTTATCCCGGCATCCATTATCAAACATGGGAATTTGATTAGCTTGTGATTATTCTCTCGCTTGCGGATGTTCCTGTATATGCCCTGTGCTACTCTTGTCTCTCATTCTCTCCTCTTACATTTTTTGTTCTTTCCCCTCAAATGATAGATAAATTAAGCTCACACTCTGACTGAACTTCACCTGACAATATAGGACTACAACTATTCAATGAGCCCATGCATTAAAAAAGACATTGCAAAAGATACCGCGCTGTAATTTTTTCTGAAGATGAGAAAGATTATGTTTGTTTGGTTTTTTTTTAACTGCAGGTTGAATTAGTGTGTTTGCTTTTCTTTTTTTTAAGAATTTGTTTTATTGTTGCATTTAAGTTAGATTGTAGCTGGAGTCACAAAACACTATCATTTGAAATGTGAATTTCAACCCGTTATTCACATTCACATCCTCATTGCAACAAAATATTATTCTCTCTGTCTCAAAAACCAACTCTCCTTCTCTAACCCCATGTGACTTCTCTCATTTCTCAGAAATAATGAGCATATCTGTTTTTAATTTGTCCTTTACAATTTATGCAGAGTTCAAACCTGTCAGTTTTGCTATTTGGCCAACAGAGGCATCCCATTTGCACTTTGTGTTATTGTTCTTTCGGCACTGACGTTAATGTTAAAATATCTGCAGTCCACACTGGGGGCTGCCACTGTAGGGTATGTAAAAATATGAATATATGTGTGTCAGTTCAGTTTTCATCCGGTTAAATTCTAGAAAATTACTGAAATTTACACAATGAAAAATGTCCCCTGATTTTCAATGATAATCTTTCTTTTAAGTTGATGAGCCATGTTCCTATGTTTCTTGAGTTGGCTGGAATCTGAACGAGTGGTTTTCGGCATTTTACTTGTTCTCGTGGAGACTCACACGGCATCCAGTTTGAAAGATGGGAGGGACATGAGTATCTCTTATCCATATCACATCTAAATCCATCAGCCCATGGAACGGATGACTGAATAAACTCTCACAGCCAAAGATTCGCATCTCAACGAACAGGCAAAAGAGTTTCCCATGGCTAAATAATCACTTCAATTAAGCAATTAAAACTCAAGGTGGAATTGGATTAAGCAGATCCTGTCGTTCCGTGTGTGGCCACCTGCCCCTGCTCTAATCACAAATACACAGAGACATGTTGGATCTTTAGGGTCTCTGAGAACTGTTTACCATCACATTTTGATTACCCTGACAACAACATGGAATATCAGACATTTTGTACTGATTATTTGTTGTACATAAGTGACTAAAAAACTTGATAAAATAACCAAACACAGTGTTGGATATCTTAATATATGGAGCTTTAATAAAACTTGTTTGTTTCAATGACAAATATTATTTGCAGATGTAAACATACAGACAAACTGTGTATTTAATTGAAAACTAATACATTTTTAAAATCATTGCCCATGATAGTGAGGGATATTTGCTGAGACAAATTAATAAATCAATTAAAATAAGTAAACAAAATAAACAAATAAACAGGCAATTAACCATATCATATCCTTTCTTATCTCATTCTTATCTTATCATAGAATACATCACACAAAGCTGAATACTTTTAAACATAGATGACAAGAAACAAGAAATATTTAAGAAAGAAAATATCAAAAGTACAATTCATATCAAAGTTTCTTAAATAGCTGGTCAGAATTGAGGGAGAGAGAGAGAGTGTGTGTGAGTGAGAGAGAGAGAGAGTGAGAGAGAGAGTGAGTGAGAGAGAGACTGTTATGAGGGACCTGCTGGGAGAGTCACAGAGGGCAGAGACAAACCACTGGCCTGCCCCAGCCCACTCTTTCCATCACTCCCCCATCTATCTCTTTCTCTTGCCTGCAGGAACAAGGCTTTCCTGCAGGATACCTTGTCTGTGCACTTGGGCCAGTGAAAGGCTGGCCTGGCAGGGGACGGCTGCTGACTAATTGTGCTTTTGGGAGATGCTGTGTTTGTACTGCATGAAGCAGAGAAAAGCATAGAGACATGAAGCTCTGTGTGTGTGTGTGTAGAACTCCTAATATGAATTCTTTTTAGCTGACCACTCACACTTTCTAAGCTACTATTATTGCAGGGGTAACACAGCCCTTAAATGATGTTTCTCCCCACCCCTAACCACACACACAACTCAAAATCAGACCTCTGGCCTCAGAATATCAGAAACACATTAAACAAGAACTACTCATAATACATATATTTCCTTACATGCTCTTTGAGAATAAACTAGAAACTGTTTCACTGACTCAGAATCACAAGCCTGCCATCATGCCTGCCATTCTGTGGCAGTACCACAGAATGCTACCTGAGTGTAGGACGGACGATGAGCCTGATTTTCCCATAGAATAGCTCAGCTCAATAAATCACTTTTTTGTAGTGAATGAGTATTTTTGTCCTTGAAAGAGTGGAGGAAACCCTCTGCCGTGTCATACATTCAGATGTTGACATTAGAAACCAATTAAAGCATTGATCAGTGGGCACAGGATAAAAAAATGCCCTTATCAATGATTTATTGACATGTGAAGCTAATCCACCATCACTGCACTAGACAGATCATAACTTATGACAATCACATCACCCCTTCCAGGTAAATTTCTCTGTCCTCGTCATGGATTAGAACTGTGTGCCAGTCCCAACCTTGAGATTGTTGTTGTGTCGTCATTGTTTTTTTTTTTTTTTCGATATATTTTTTTAAGTTGATGGAGAGTGTTTAATTCTACATAGCATAGAGCAAAAATACTCTCTGGTAAACATCTCTCTCTCTGTCTCTCTCTCTCTCTCTCAGCAGGGGTTAGGAGCTAAGCTTCACTTTTAGACTCCCCCTCCCCCATGGCCTCTTCCATCCCTTCTTCCACTTTTCCAGCACACATCCCTCGCTCTTTCCACTCATCCTTGCTTCAGACGGCTGGTGGCTCAATGGCTAACTGGATTACGCGGACAACAGAGCACCTTCCTCTTCGCTCCCGGCCTCAATACACTCGCGCCGGCGTCTATTGAGCGGGGCCAGTCCCAGCGCCGGCCCAGCTTTATTGAGCCGTGTGTGGGGCTTTATGCTTCCAGGACTCGGCCTTGCCCTCTTCCCTCATCAATCATCCTTCCACGGCAGGGCCCTGCTCGCTCAACACAGACAGGCCTCAACGCGTCCAGCCAGCCAACTCTATAGAGGAGAGCGAGAAAGAGAGAGAGAGAGAGAGAGAGAAAGAGAGAGAGAGAGAGAGAGAGAGAGAGAGACAGACAGAGAGACAGACAGAGAGAGAGAGAGAATGTTTACCACTCTTTTTTTCAGGGCATCCTAAAAGCATTTCTGGCAGTGAATTCCCAGAGGACTGATCTGTGTTTGTGCCTATCAATGCAACAAAATGCAACAAGCATGACAAACTATAGTTAAAACTGCCTTTCTTAGCAATATTTATTATTATTATTATTATTATTATTATTATTATTATTATTATTATTATTATTGCCATTGTTGTTGTTGCTGCTGTTGTTGTTAACAACAGCAATGACAATAATAATAATAATAATAATCATAATCATAATCATAATCACAATATATAATATATAATATATAATATATAATATATAATATATAATATATAATAATAATAGCTTTATAATCACAGAAAGTACATCAGTCATAATAGTTTAATAACAGGGTCTCGTCATATGTTTTAAAGCTCCTTACTAGCAGTCCGAACGTTGGCTTAACGTCGGTTACTGCGGAAAAGATGTCTCGTCAGGTCTGTCGATGATATCACTTTCACATGCCTCATGCCTCAACAGTATGTCGAATTCTTCTCCCTGTGCTTAACTTTTTTAATAACGATTTTCCCTCTAGCCGTAAGCTCACACTGAGCTCCGGGAGGAATACCTAAATCCGATTAGAGTTCTATTTTACAGCAGACACCGGGGCGCAATAAGAGCAGGGCGCGCGGAAACGGGACTTCACCCATCAATTAGAGCTCTATTAGCAGCCAGTGTGGACCACGCCGCTGAAAAAAAACAGCACAGAGGCCGAGCACCAACCAAGCACCGAAATTAAACAATTCTTCAAGCAGCCAACCCTGGTTCAAACCTGAAATGTCCTTTTAAAAATTTGTTTCCTCAACTAATCCTTGCGCGTCTCTTGTTTATTTCTAAATGTAGCTTACATCACTGCACTATAGGCCTATTAAGCTCAAAATAGTGCCCTGACCTTGCTACGCGTGAACTGAGTCGATTTCATAATTTAAAATAAAGCATTTATTTTTATCCGCATTATTTATTTTTATTACAGATTTGATACAAACATTTTTCTCTTTCTCGGTTACTTGACGATTTTTTTGTTGATAAAATATTAGTGTACTGTACAATGTTTTAATTGTAATATTAATTTTTCGGCAACACATTCTTTTCATCTCGGGATTTCTTTGTTTTAATGATAAAAAAAATAATTGGATTTGCCAGAAAATTTTACGACGTTCCCGGTTCGGTAAATTGACGATTATGTGAAATTAGAGACAACGGCAACGTACGACTAACTCTTATTTTTTTTTTAACTGAGAAAATAGTTTCAGTGCTGTTAAATATAGAAGAAATCGTAGTCTTTTAAAATACGCAATATGTATTTAACAGAGCTACTGTCTTAGCACAGTGCTGTCCCATAATGGACAGTTCTTGGGTCAGAGGCTTTTTTGCCATACCCCTGAAGGCATCATTTTGTTTGTTTAAGATGATTAGCCGTGGCAGATGGCCGGTTGAGAATAAAATTATGTTCCAAAACAAACCAACAGAACATGTAATTGGTCACCTTGTCCTACGGGTATAGCCAAGTTCTGGGCATCTCTGTTTACGAAATGTCATTATTCATTAGTGTTGACGGACACCGAAGGCATTCTATGTGATTTCACTGATGACAGCGACATTTTGCAAGCAACAAGTCTGGATAAATGAGTTTAGCAAATGACCTTTCAGTGAGATAACAACACACGACCTGCCGTTCGCACTGCCGTTAATATGGTAGGGAAGACGGAAAAATAAAAAAGTCATGCCAATACGGTAACTCAACGATGCATGATTTAGGTTAATCTAGATCATTTCCATAAATAAGGTTTGTTTGTTTGTTTGATTGTTTGTTTTTTAAAAATACTTAAAATTTATGTTGCATCAAAAAGAACTTGTTTGGTGTAGTGTTGCAGAATGAGATTCATCTTTTTTTCGCCAAATGACTTGTATGGGTGTATGTCACCACAGCTTCTACGGATAACTATTACGCACCTGTTAATTGTGCTTTACATATTTGACAGATTTGTCAAACTATTATTTATTCTTAAGCAGGAGGAGAATAATCCTATATGAGATCGGCAAAAATTGTTCTATCACAACCAAAATAATGATTCATCATTCAGTAATATTAACTACTGTTCTGACAGTCACTACTTGCAGTAATCGGACGAATGACCGTCGAGTAGCTGGGGTACTCAGTTGCAACACGTTAAGCCGTCTGTGTGTGTGTGTGTGTGTGTGTGTGTGTGTGTGTGTGTGTGTGTGTGCTTCTACGTGTATGTGGTTGTGTATGGGGAGGGAGAATTAAGGATACCTTTCCAAAACTCAACTGTTCACAAGGACTTTCCAAATAAAAGTCTATCCATTGCTCTGGGTACCTAAATCAATGTGAACACTTTTTAATAAAAATCTACACAAAAAAAAGATTCAAGCACGTATTTCATCATTTGCTCACTCAAAGGATGGCCATTTATCATCGATGGAGACAGCGTCGCATTTTCTATCTAGTTCTCTCAGACCCAGACCCAAATTCAGCATTTTTATGGAAAACTGCAGTCATTTTGATTGATGAAATCTAAAGATGTCTAAAACAATCCGGGAGATCCCCAACTGTGGAGCTCCTACGGGGTGCTTCACTACAGGCATTGTTATGTTGACATAAGGGGGGAGCTTCGTGAGAATACACGAAAAAATCGCGATTTCGGTGTAAAAGCGGGCAGAAAAGGATTTCTTTACATTCATTCGTGCAGGCAGTGGGAAAGCAGGAAAAACTCTCTCCATTTTAGTTGTAAACAATACCACCTCAGTTTCACTTGACTCGTTCAAAACATCCCTGGGCTATATGGCTTAAATCTGAAGAATGGGTTATTTCTTAAGGTGATTGACTTTACAATGTTCCTTTTAAAAGTATTCACTTAAAATTCAGGGCAGTGAATTTTGTTTTTAAAATTCACTTCGGGACCCTGTGGTGCAGTTAATTCGTGCCGTCTTTGATAATACACTGATAATAAATATATTGGATTCAGTGTTAATTCTGGATGCATTTTATGAGGAATTAAAGTGAACGAAGAGCCAGCAATTCGTTGTTATTTGCACAGCTTAAAAATTACAAACGGAGCAATAAGATAATTATGTGGTCATTTATTTGTCATTGGAGAGACTATGACTGACGTGATTCCAATTATTTTCTGATGGACTCAGTGTTTTTATCTCTTATTGTCTTGTTTACCATGATCCATGACAGCAGGAAAAATGTCACCTGCTTAATTGTCTTAAATTGTTGCGTTCCATTATTAATAAGGGGAGTGCGCCATAGACCCACCATCGGAAATATCTTACTTAATGTCGCGTCACCCAAAGGGAGTTTTAATAAATCTTCCCCTATTTAACTGCGTTTTGCCTCAGACTCCTCGGGGCGAATGGAGGCCGTGTCAAGATTGCGTTTGTCTGCCAGTGCTTAGGACCAGCTGCTCCAAAAAACAGACAAGCCCTTGTCAATTAGCCACTGACAAGCAGGTCCTCGGATCGCCGGAGGCACTGCGGCGACCAGCAGTGTACAGTCCCAGCAATTAGTATCCATTTCTGTCGGGACCTCCATGCAGCGCACAGACACAGCACGGTCAAATGGTAGGCTAAAGCATCGCGGAGAAAACGAGATGGCCCTCAAATCGTTGTCAACAAAAGTTAGGCTACGGCTATTAAAACATGGGTACCTTACTTAAAACTGCACCCTTGGAGTGCAATCCACATTTTACATTTCGCAAATGTCAGGCTTTTAGACCAACTCTGCGAGAAGGAAAAATAAATTCGCAACACAAACATCGCTACACGTATAATGACAATTCGTAGCTCGATTGCTCACCGCGGGCCTTTGTCGCGAGTGTCACCGCAAGCAGCTGGTGGGCATTCCGAGTCGTCGTGGCGCTGGCCTTTGGCCTGGTGGGGGATGGACCTCTGGACAGGGCGGTCCAGCCGCTTTAACAACTCGCTGATACTTCGGGTCAGAAAGGCCAAGTTTCCAGCAGGACAAGTAAAGTCCTCGCCAGCAGCAGCTGAGTTGAACAAAACGGTTCCAACCTTGCCGGCCCAGGGAATCATTAGAGAAAGCGTTTGTTTAACTAATTAGCAAGCTGGGCAGCCAGGGGGAGACTTGTAGGACAAGGCATTTACTTAGAAGAAGATCCAAAGTTCAAAGTACAGGATGGGGACACGGCACCGTCGCCTGTGTAACGCTCTGAAGTTCAAGAACAGAGCAAACAGCACATGCCAACAATGGACAACGCATTCAACCGCCGAGCAAAAAAGAGACAAGCGATTGCGTTAAAGGGAGAGGAAAGATCCTGTGTTAAATATGGGAAAGTTTGGGGAACGGGTCGACGGGTCAAGAAAAGTCAACAACAGAGCAGTCTTGATGACAGAAGGAATTTAATATCAAAAATACATAAATCTTCAAGTGAGGGCAGCAGTACAATGGGCACAAAACGGGCGAGTGTTCAAGTCAACACTGATTTGTTGTTAGCAATAAGAATGGATTGGTCCAAGTTGTTAACATTTAACACAAAACGTTAGCACTAGAATAGGAGTTATGTGAAATAAAGGGGGCTCCCTGTAGGCCACAAGCGTCGCCTGGTGAACAAAGAGCGCTTATCCTTGCGCAGCCTTGTGATATGAGAAAGACTAGTGAACAGGGCCACACAGCAGTCTGCTTTTCCATGAGCGATGCTATTTTACTGCATAATAGCATAAACACTCCGATAATCTACGTTGTCAACTTGAATTAGGCTAAATTATACGCGTTCGAAAACGAACTAAACAGATTTAATGCAACTGACCGGTAATAATAGAGCGAGAATTTTCAGTAGTGACTAGCACGTTTATTAATGAAAAGCTGTGAAGAGCTTGAATTACATTATATGTCTGCATATAGCCCTAGAAGACTATGCATACACTGCTTTCCCACCCGCGCGCTGACCACGCATTGTGTGCCATCACCATTGACGAGAACTCCATGTGACCTTGGGCAGTTTCTCAGCGCTTCGCTAATAGCCTTCTTCTGCCTAACCCTTGTTAGTTCCTGGCTCTGTCCCCATCAACTCTGAATTCCATAATTCTTCATAAAAACGCATTATTAGGGAAATCCTTCCTTTTTGACAATTTAATAGTGCAAACTAATCATGTGCGTGACACCGACCATTCATCCAGTCATATCAGGGACAAAGAGTGGGCCTCTTCGCTGGGCCGCCCGGAGTCCGCTCTATTTTCAGAGCAAATTCACAATAAAAGCATTGTGACTCCTTAATGCGTATGTTTATGAAACCAATCATAAGTGTATGAAGTTGATTTTTTACCGAATTATGATGTAAGCCACTGAGAACTAGCGAACAAAGACTAAGTGTTTACTACTTCAATTTGTTAAAAACAAGGGAGCGTCACATTTCAAAACTACACTGAAATGCATGAACTGAAATAAGACAATCAAAAGGGGGCGGGTGTTACTTCTTAAATCTAAGTTATGAATTCTTCTCTGAATCAATTTAGCGGTTTCGATGCAATTTCTGCAACATTTTCCGGTGGGACTAACAAGACAGAGAAAATGGATCCTTCGAGACCTCACCTTTGCGAGCGCCTCAATAAAAGAGACATCAGCCTCGCGCTACGGGCGTATAATTTTTAATATATATGCAATAAATGTTCAATTTGTTTTCTAAAATGACGGGGAATAATTTCGTCATATTTTCAAAGTACCCGTTATTACCATCGATGCTCTCACCCCTTACGTTTTATAAAGTCATTCTCAGATCATATTTGATAAGCCAATAACCGTATTGATATGCTTTTTTAATCGCAAAACTCTCAACGGGGCAGTTACAAATTTGCCTTATAACATATATAATATATAAGCCTGCGTGTATCAAACTGTCATTAATTAATTCCTTACTTTGAAGTTTTTTATTACGCAAGACGTTTCTTAATTGCTGTAGTCCCATTTCAATAAAACCATTCTTGGTTGCTTAAGTGCTTGATATAAAAAATTCATTAACACTTCAAAACTATAGAAATTTATGAAAGAGCAGACCATTAACAACGTTTTTGGGATATTATTTGAGGAGAGTGAGAATTCAATTAGAATCTAAGGGGCTCTGAGTGAAGTCTTCGCTATCAATACCTCAAAACCATAATGTAAGTACTAATTACATAAAACAGAAAAAAAATAGATTTTTCAGTAAAAATTAGCACTTGACAAAACAAAGGGACAAAGGAAAACGAAAGATACAAATACTTCACAGACAAAATGCCCTCGCAAATGTAGCATTCCATTATGTTCAGAGTAAAGTTGTAAGATTTTGGACGAGCCCAGTTCCACAATATTTTGTGTGTCCTGGTAAGAATCAGGTTACGAGACTGACTTTGAACGAAGGAGGGTTGTTGGGGCAAAGACTGCTAAACTTGCTGATGTTTCACAGGAACAGTAACTAAGGTGATCTTGGCATGAAAGTCTGACGGCAACATTATCATCTAAGGGTCAACGGTGGTCAAAAGCACATAGTCCTTGGCTGTGATGTCAGTGTATTATTTAAAGCGGCACGACAAAATAAATAAATAAATGGGTTCTGAGCATGGCAGTTCATGAACTGTCGATCAAACACCTCCCGATGAGTGATACTATAGCACAGTAGCAGTGCATTATGTTTCTCAATTAATTAAGTATAAATAGAAATAAAGCAGCGAAGGAACATAGACAGAAGTCTACTGCGGAGAGGAATAAATACGGTAAAATGAGCCACTATTCATCCTGCTCAACCAGCAGGCAAATGTATGCAAAGCATACATGTAAAGAAGCCAGCAGGCCCAAGCGCTTGTATCTCATGGCTAGGAGCTTTCTGCCTGGATGTCTTCCTACATGGTGCAGATGTAGTCACTGAACGGCCATGGTTTTTTCAGTTACCAGATCAGAGTCTGGCTGAACACTTTTCCATATCCTTTAATAAAAATAGCGAATGATGGAAATTTTGCTCCCTTCAGGTGAATTGCAGAGCGATGTCAAGGCATACGAAAGCACTTCTAACGGCTCATTGTGTCTAACACAGAATTAAGATACATAATTTTGGCATTTCCTTTATTTTGGAGGTTACTTTTAAAATTAACGCTCCAGCCTTAAGCGGATCATTTTATAATACGACAAACAGTACATACAAGGCGAATTGCCATTCTTGTGGCATTTTTTTTACTTGATCATGTCCTAAAAGCATCATTTAGAAATAAAATGCTATCGTTTAATGTAGTCTGTTTGCTCAACATTCCTTTAATTGCCGCTGAATGGGTGCAACCGTACACAATAGCCCGTGTCAATTAGTCATTTGTGAAACGCCTCTGCGATTTGTGTCCACAATCATGAGCCTTCAGACACCAAGTGACATGACGGTACATATTTACGTGTTATTCTTACAGAAACGCAGCTGAGATAATACCTTAACAGTTACAGTTTCTCTTTTTTTCTTTAAGGGTGAGAGGACGATACTTCCTCGATAAAACGGATAAAAGTCCTTTAAATCCAAGTCACCAGAGAATAATGAACTCCAGCACGACAGAAGAGAACACCTTAACTAAAATGTGCGATATTTTATACTTCGGATGAGGTATTAGGCTCTTTAGGCCTAATTTGATGAAATTGTCAAACAAGAGTTAGTCATTTAAATTGCTAAACGAATTCGACGTTTAATATTTCCTCAAGGTTTATGACCCATTTTGCTCAGTGTGGTTGGATTGGTAACGGTGAATGTGATTGCTTTCACATTTACATTTACCTCGATTTCAAAGACCTAAGACCTAGCCTATTTGGATTTAAAAGCTGTTTGATGCTTGTGAAGTGTTTCTTTGACCACCGGTCTGAGAGAACTCTGTTTGAAATCGATTTACCGTGTCCCTTCTTCCCACTTTTATGTGGTCTTTTCGCTTGTCCTTATTTTTATTTGTTTCGCCCCATTCTGTCCACTGTTTGTTTAATTTCTTTCTGTGGACGCGATACAGCTGCGGAATGAATTTGGTACTTTTACCGATAACAAGCGAATTCTTTTGATGATGGCCTTTGATTTCTCTCTTCTTTACACAGTCTTTGAGTCTGACCTGTCAATCCGGCTCTTTTGTTGGGTTCTGGTTTCTATGCAGATTCTAAGGAAAACGCACGGTCCTTGGTGATGGATTCGTTTTGAAGTAGAGAGAGGTTAAGGGTGGAAAAGTAATGCTGGAGTTTAACGGTTTCCTTAGTAGCCGAAATGTCTCGTTTTGCCGAAATTCCAGATATTTTAGATTCCCCAGCGTGACGCCAGCTTGGTAGGATATTCTCTACTTAAACTGTAAAAATGCTCCATTTGTTAAAACAATTAGCGATGTAGCCCCGTTGGTTTCAATAATCGAATGTATTCGCTCTTATTTTATAAACAAGATCCCTGGTGTTTTGTCCAGTGGTACGATCTTACACACCCGGCAGATGAGCAGTACCATAATAGTTTATGCTCTCCGGTAGTCTACATCTGTGTTCTTTTGGCTGTGGCCAGCTGCCGTTTTTCTCTGGGGTAGCACTACAGAAATTCTCACTGCATCACAACTCCAGAGCAGAAATTCCGGAGCCTCTCTAGTACACATTAAAAAACTGGAGTAAAATTAAACTGCACCTAAATCAACTATATAAACGAATTTCCCTCCCTATACGCGGATGTGTTGCAAAACTGAGGCGAAATTCCACGGTCGGAAAACAAAAGTCAAAAATAATGGGCAGGTTATTCACTCCTCCTTGGCGTTTAAATCTACTATGTGTTGTTATTTGCTATATTTCCACAAAATTATATCCAAGTTTATTTGTGAAATATAAATGTGTTAATGGTAGGATATGGCAAGTGATTTTATATCGCTATTC
The DNA here is from genome assembly GCF_902362185.1 of Chanos chanos. Lineage (NCBI taxonomy): Eukaryota > Metazoa > Chordata > Actinopteri > Gonorynchiformes > Chanidae > Chanos > Chanos chanos. The sequence goes on along the minus strand of NC_044495.1, from coordinate 32,864,086 downwards.
CTTTGAGAATAATATTTAGAACTGCCTTGTCACGTTGCGTGATCGTTAGCGCGATGCAGCGAAAAAATGATCCCAGAAGAAAAAACGCAATGTAGCTCTTAGCTTTACGCACCGTCGATTCCAGAAACATTTCGCTTTACATGAACAAAAAAAACATGAGCTGTGAAGGTTTCCTACCAAAAGAAATGATAATTATTCAAGAGGTGAGTATAAAGAGAGAGACATAAAAACATACGTAAAAAATCGAAACGCCCAGACTACTTACAGTATAGCCATGTTTCTTTCCCGTTTCATATCCTGTCATATCCTGAATCTGGCTACAGTAGCTTTTGTCTCCTCTATTTCTCGGAGATTCACTTAAACAAGTGGAAAGTTTGTGTCCTTCTGCGCCATTTTATACATGATGAGCCGTCAGTAATAGGATTATTAAACAAAAACGGTTTCAGGCGCTGGCGTTAACCTTTTTTAATGCCTAATTAGGTTTTGCAAAGAAATAATTAGATTTTACATCGCTTACATTGCCTGTATTTTCAACTGACGCAGAAACAATTCCATCATTATATGACCTACTTGTCGATCACCTAAACAATATACATTTACCGTCACTGTATACAAAATGATTTTAAAATACGCTGTGATCAAATATTATAGGCTACATAAATTAATTAGGCGTTCCGTAACTGGCTGCACTGCTTTAACGGAGCGGTGTTGCGGATAGCGCCCCCTTGCGTTGTAAAACCATGTAACACAGATTGCCTGTGTATTTGTGTTACATGAGCCTTCTTAACGATTTTGATAGATATTTCTACGTCCAACTGGTGCGCAAATGCCTTTTCCCGCGGGGTGAACTGTACAAGAAAATGCGAATTTGTCATTATGCAAAATTCTTATTTTTATCCAACAAGCTAAATGTTCAGAATGTTTCATATTTGTGCACGAAAAGACGTTCTTAACTTGCCAAAGTAACCTCAGGTTAAATACCATGAGAGAATACAACTTCAAAAAAACTTAACTGTCTATGTTAATCCTTGATTTCCGTCTGTTTCACGTCCAGCATGGAATAGTTAAGGTGATGTCTAATGTATGTTGCACGTAAAAATGTTTATCAAACGATCCATGGATCACGTGCCTCCGGAGTCTGAGGCTTTAATTAAATTGCGTGTGCTCTGCACCATATCTGAAGGGGAAATGAACATAGAGGCAGAAATTCGTCCACAAACGCGGCTTTTTAATTTTTTTACAATGGACATTTATCAAATATATGTGGAATAAAAGAGTAGATAATCTACTTTGTCCAAGAAATTTATGGTCTCCTGTTTCGTCGAATTGCTTTTTGCAAATTGTTTCAGGGTCTGTTTGTTGTAAGATACAGACAGACGACACAAAAGAATACACCAGATGACAGAGCGTGATATTTTCACGATATTTTCTGTTCTTAAGTCTTTGCACCACCTGGTGGCTGACGCTACAACATGTTTCACAAGACATACCAAGTCAATGGTATGTCAATAGTCTTTGAAAACGCAGATGAGATTTTTAAAATTCTTTTATAAATATCCGCATTTAAGATGTAGAATATTGTCGGTGAGGCTTGATAACATTCTCACCCGACCCACTAGCATCTTGATGATCAGTTCCCCATGTGGCCCTGCGTTGGTCTAAAATGTACAAACCAAGTATTTAACAAATATATAACAAGCACTACATGTAAAGGTTGTGGTACCGAAAATCCAGAGCTTGTTTATCAATTAGTATATTTATAACAACAATGAGAAAATTATTGTTATTGTTGTCGCGTCTTGCTTCGCCATGGCAACATCACTGTGCCTCTTAAGTCGTGCCTCGCACTTCTAGCTTGCAAAGCAAGGAAACCGCTGAGATCGCCTCTCTGTTTCTTAGTGTTCTATCAGCCAAGTTAACTCCACTGCGACGCCGTAACCATTGCTCATGTCTCCCACCTCTCAGGTTCTTTTCCTGTGAAATCGAGCAGCCACCCTCTTCTTCAGTCTGCAGGACTTCCGGAGGGACAACTCGAGGGCGAGGCGTACTCTGTGCTGGGCCATTTCCTTGGATTCAAGGTGAATTAACCTTGACGTTTCTGTGGTTTCGGTTGCACTCGTCATTTCATGTTGAGAACAAAAATCTTCCCACGTCGATTCGGGCACATTTGGCACTTAGAAGCGAACTTTCTGGACAGTTTTGTGTTCTAGCTATACATAAGGGATCTTTCCTATATGGTTTATACACGTAAAGGTGATGATAAACTATATCTTGATTACAGAGAGCACAGTAAATACATACGCGGCAACTCGTTGTCCCTCTGTCCCCCCATTAGAGAACAATTTCCCTCTATCAAAATTATAGGTTAAATGATTTTCGCTGACCCCTTCAGCATGGACACCGTGAACATAATGGGGAGACATTTCGTTAGAAGAGTTACTTTAACAAATTGAAAGGGTCTACACTTCACGTGTGTTTGCAGTTCTAGTGCTACTTCAACGGCGTCCTAACGATTCATGGGTGACAGATATACGGACATGTGTCGCTGACAGACAGTAACCAACACCCAACAGTGTCGTCACTGTGGTCTTCCGAATGTTGATGTACCTTAGCTGAAGCCAAATACTTGTCTCGATATTCTCCCTCTCTCTTACTCGGTGGTAAGTATTTTGTTAACTTAAAATTTAATAAATGAAAATAGCCTAATGAGGGAAACGTAGAACTACTAGGCCTGCTCGGAATTTGGGAATAGTCTTTTTTGTTATCAACTTGTTAACAGCGTCATTCACTACATTATCAAACTGCCCGTGATCCACAGTTTGCACCGTTTCCAGTTCCTAGATCTTACAGTGAACATGACGGCATATGACATAGGCGCATATTCAGTAAGAAAGTATCGATAAGATGAACGGAAAACTATTTCCAAACCACTCCGAACAGCTTCAGGTATCTCGTGGACTGCCTGAAACCTCCTGACTTAGGCGTTATTTTCACTACATGAGCATGCGTTAGGTTAGACATACCAACAGATGGCGCGATCGTCGTAGATACATTAAAATAATGCTTATTTCTGTCAGTTATTTCAAATGATGACCCGTGCATCAGTAGACTGGTTTGGTTTGTTCATTTCCACTTTCACAAGAATAATCTTCGGACGTATTACATCTATTCCTTGTAGATGTGCCTAAAACTGATTATTCTGCACTTTAAATAGAAAAAACTTCAATAATTTCTTTCAAAATTAATCTCTTTCTCCTGTCTGACTGCAAACGCCAATAATGTGGATCTCGGTGGAGTTCTTTCTTATTGGTTTTATGCGCCAAAATGATTTTTTTTCTTCAAAATCAGTTAAACACATGGAAGGTAAACACTTGTGTTTAACTGTATTGCAGGAATAACCAATGGATTGACGCAGTGTTCATGTCTTTCAGCTACATCTAGAATGATACCATGGACAGTACTCTCACTTGTGCCTCTCCCGGTGGTTGCCATGGTAACAGTGCATTTCCGGTCAGAGCTGTTCATGCTCTGTAGGCAGGCTTTTGCCAGGGTGCTGATGTTGTCACGTGGCAAAGTCTGTGTCAGCAGGACTCATGCTTTTATATTCTCTAACTGCACTCATGGACAGGCTGACAGCGTGCTGGACACCTTTGAAGTTTACGCCAGCACTCACCCATCATTCAGTATTGGACCAGACAGAGGTCAGATATGCTGTTGACATTTACTGAAGTCTGCATAATCTCCATTTGTTTTATTGTTCCCATCTATACGACTCTGTCTTTTTACTAGTGTCCTGTCATTCACCAGTCATTTACAGCTGAACATGAGCACGCATTTGACCAGTGCTTTATTTGTTTAGTGATCCTTAAGAGCTGTTTTAACCAATGACTGCTCTCTGTTACTCTCAGGTGAGTTTGTAGAGGAGGTCGTTAAGCGTCTGGCACCACTTAGGGTTCTGGAACTGGGGATGCACTGCGGCTACGTGTCAGTTCGAATACTGCGCCAGCTCCCATCCACTGGCAAGTTACTGACTGTGGAGGTGGACCCCCACACTGCGGACAAAGGGGAGGAGATCATCCTAGTGGCAGGCTTCAAACACACTCAGGTGAGAGAGAAATGTCAGTAGTCATAAGGTTTTGTTCTCAGATTTCCCTGATGTATAACGGACATAATCACACAAATGGTTCAGACTGTATCTACTTAGCCTAGTTCTTCATTAAAAGAGTTTGTCAGAAAAAAATTTTTGTCAGTTTGAGTGACACCAAGGATCAGATCTGTTACATCATATATTAAGCTTCATGACATCTTACTTTTTATACTCATCTTTTACTATATGAAACGTCTCTGTATGCTCTTTTCTCATACTTCCATAATTTAACATTTGCCACTTTTTTACCATGTGCTATTATTTTGTCTCCAAATGATGTGTGAATTTATTTAAAGATAGTCGATGTATCTCCCCCAGTTTAAGGTGCTGACATCATCATCAGAGGAGGCCATATCTGCTTTGCGTTCTCATCTTGGGGAGAAGAACCTGGACCTAGTTCTCATGGATCATGATCCAAAAGAGTACCTGCCTAGCCTGCTGGCCCTGCAGAGAGAGGAGCTGCTCTCTCCTGGCTGTGTCCTCTTGATCAACAATGCCCTTGACACAGGAGCTAAAGCCCTGCTGGAGTATATCAGAACCAGTCAAGCATGTTTGACTGTGGGCAGACAGGTCCAGGGCATGATGGAGTTACAGTGGGGCAAGGTTGCCTACCCTGAGGGGACAGAGTGCTAGGTCAGCATGAGAGTGTATTTCAGAAGGAGATGGAAATCAAAATCCAAAGTATGAATTGAAACAAAATCACAGGGTAGTGAGTGACATGTGGGACCTGAAATGACTAAATAAATTTAAGGAAATGTGAGATACCATCTTTGGCTTTAGGGTTATGAATAAATGCTATAAATATCTGTGTTTTAGGAATTTTTATATGTATATTATCGGGATTAAATTTATATACCTCAGTTACTCATACAGTGGCTACACACTCACTGGTCATGTCTCTACTGTAGGCATGATCTATGTCTGCATTCTTTGTGGTGTCCACTTGGGGGCAGCAAATTATTCTTTCTGCCGAATCTCTAACCAATCTGCCATATCTCAGGATAGAACTATGCAAACTCTTTGCTCAGAACGAAATCTAATATAAATATTTTTTCTTTTGCTTTTTTGTTCCTTTCTTTGTTTGTTCCATGGACATAAAATGACAATGTGGTATAGATGTTGATACATACCTTGACTGGCATGTACATTTGATGACTGTGTGATGACATTGTGACCACTGAATGACTAGAACACATTAAAATTTTCTTGTTTTATTAAAATGTAATACAAAAAGATATGTACAAAGTGCTGTTTGTTTGATATATTAAAAATAGAGCACTCAGTGTTTCCCAAAAATATGATACTGCAGAAATTTCTTTACATCCTACATTTTGAAATCAATAATTTATGGCACTTTTACACATTAAACCTCTTCCGAAGAATCTGTCAGGTTAATGGATGGTAAGATTTTTTTTGTCATTTTTTTTCCAAATATCAGAAAATTGTCATTATCATTTGGGTAGTATTTTGGTTTGGCATTGCTCCACAACAAAGTACCAGTTTCACGGTGTAGTTTGGTCAACAGAACTGACCATTCCTGAAACAGCTTGAAGCTAAAGACAAAGGCAAATAGAATAATTGAATAATTGCAGAATTGTGTAAATGTTACATTTTCATTACGTATAGTATCTACACAACAGAAGTCTGAAATAATAATAAACATTAAGAACTGCTCAGAGACTAGGCAGAGTGGAGGAAATAATGATGCTCTTCTTCTACTGTTGGGGAATTTTGCACATTCCTTCTCAGAGACAGGGCTGAATTCTGTTAATGTTTAGTCTTCACAGGACACAAAGAGTCCTTTTCCTCTTGTCTAAATGGTTTATCCCACTGGCCACACTAAAGTACAATAGCACCGCTTGACAGAGCATACGCACCGTGAGCTTTGATTGGAAAACTGAACAAGGTGAAAGATAGAGCTGAAATACGGTCAATGAAAGGAACACTGGCTCATTGTCCCATTATCTCTCTTGTATCCACTGTCTGCTGTGGAGTACATGAAGTCTATCCCAGGAGAGCACTAAATATGTTTGTTTTTTTTGTCCCTGATTAGTCTTGGCCTGTTCCAGACAGGCTGTGGTCATTGAGAGATTAAAGTATGAAAATGGCAGCTCATGCTCCTGGCACTGCGGGGGTCAGCAAGGGTCAAAGTTCACTATGGTTTCTCTGACCTCCTTAGTTCATCAGTCATCTCTGCTCCCCCATTATGGAGTTGGGTTGGAGCAATGCATGCTCGGTATTGGGTACTGTTTCTCAGTGGACCCCTGGTGGCGTGTGGAGGCGGAGTTTCCATGAGGAGGTGTGTCCAGGCCAAGGGATCGGCGATAGGCTGCCGAGAGTCTGTAGAGCATCTCAGCAGAGGGGCGTGGCTGGGCGTCGGCTTTCTGTGTCAGCAGCATCTCAAATAACGTGCTCACCTCCGACAGCAATGTTCCACCAAGGGGGCCATCCTTTTCAGGTGTCTTCCCGAAGGTGGAGAATGAAGTGGAGTCTTCAGGACTGCCTAGGGTGGAGCACTGACCATCTGGGGATGGGGGCCCATCAGGGACAAACAGGTTTTCATGGTAGTCACCTGCCAAAGGCAGAGAGAGACGAGCTATCCATCCAGGATCTGGGAGATCAGAGAAGACATCACCTAAAGAAAAAAGAACAAATTTTAAGAATAAAATAGCCTGACAAACAGTGACACAGAGTGAAAGAGAGCAAAAAATAGGGCTTGGCTGTTGATGTATTGTACTTTAGAAACACAAGTGTAAAACATTCTGCAATAAAGATGAATGTACACTTGAAAACAACAACAACACATTAACAACAAATAGTGTCTGTTAGTTCCTCTGGGAATGAATTAATCTGTGATCATGGGTAAAATTATCTATGTCCCTCAATATTCTGAACAATACAATGCATGAGACAGTTGCAGTGTTGTGTTTTGGTAAACATTTAAGTGAATACATTTAAACTGGATACACCAAAATACAACAAGGCAGTGTGTTTGGAATTGTTTTTCTTCAGAATACAGGTCCGTGCAAGGATGAAAAACAGGATAAGAGGAAATGGCTTTGGAGGACTGTATTTATCCTTGTTTTAGTGATGAGGCATTTCCTTCAACCGCTGATTTCCTTAGACTTCGACATGCTACTGGGGCTTCACACAAATTAGCACGTACATTCTTTAGAAAGAATAACTACATTTTTGTTGGTGTCTCTCTCTCTCTCAAAATATAACACATTTCAGGTCATATTTTGTGTATAAAACCAAAGTTTTTCTCCCCGTACAATCATGAACATTACAGTTGTCAGTATCTCCCTCGGGTTTAAAAAATATATGCTAACTCATGCAACAATATGGTATTTTATGGAAACTAGAATTAAGAGCCTCTCTTGTCTTTTTTGCTAAAACACATTTCTACAGTAAGTCACTGAGTTAAACATTCTTGAAGTAGATAGAAAGAAAAAGCTATAAATGGATTAAACAAAAAATGTACTGACCAAAAGGATGAATGGATGAATTAAAAGCAAACAAATGGATGAAATGAATGAGTACCACAAAACTGGGAATATCCAGTTGTGTGTTATGACCCCATTGCCCAAGTTAAAAGTAGCAGTATCTGGGTGGAGGGCAGGACCGCTGTTCTGTTGTCAGTGAATGACTGGGCTTTGTGTTCAGACCAAACCCTGCTAACTGGATTCCCCACTAAAGGTAATCAGGCCTTTGGCACAGGGAGACCCCTGCTGTGGTCCACTAGCCCTGTGTTCTTCCTTAATCTAATCACCAGCACACCCTCTGCAGCATGTGTGTGTGTGTGTGTGTGTGTGTGTGCGCGCGCACACATGTGTGTGTATGTGTGTGTGTGTGGCTTGCTTGGGTTTTTTTAGAAGTCTCTAGTGTACCTCTTAAACATGTCTGCTTAAGCGTACCAGTGCAGTGCCTTTCTCCCTCTCTTTTGTGTGAGCAGGGATCAGTCTCTCTCTACGTAAGTTCTTCTGTCTCCCATCTTCCTTTGTGTGTTTACTCTGCATATCAATGAAGATCATTTCAACCTCTCATCCTCTCACATATCTCAGTTTACAGAAAACACAGTTGTCCATGCATTTGGGGAGCAGTGTTTGTTTGGAGTATGTAAGCAGGTAGCATTTGGGGAGCAGTGTTTGTTTGGAGTGTGTAGGGAGGTAGCATGCTCAGTATATTTGTTTTTGAATGGGAGGCAGTGGCTGCTGACTCTTAGCGGTTAGCGGGGGTTAGCAAAGGGTACTGAGATTCCTGTGGCTCTGAACCACACGTGAGTCATCAAACAGTCCAACGCTGAAGCAGGCCCTCTTCTCAGACAAAGCTTTCATGTTGTTTTTCAGATGACCTCCAAAAGAGGAGCAAAGTCAAACCGTTTTGCATTCAAATGAAACCTAACTCAAAAACAAAGGGGAATGGCTCGACTTTGCACAGGAACCAGGAGACAGGGAGAAAGAGAGAGAGAGAGAGAGAGAGAGAGCGAGAGAGAGAGAGAGAAAGAGATCAAAGGAACGCTTAAGACCCACATCAAGGAGAATATATAGTCCCACTTAAAACTTCGAGAGACTGTAGTTCAGTCACTTTATTAGAATAAGCTAAACTGTTTGCTTCTCTTTCTCTCTTCCTCCTCTTCTAATACTGTCACTATCTCATTCCAGTTTCCATTTTAAGCCCGCGACCAACGGAACTATTTTTTGGGGGGGCAGATTCTGTCACCCGCTCTGTTCATATTAGTAATTTATCCGGTATGCGCGTTTTAATAAATGGGCAACTGAACCATTTCATTTTATTTTATATTGTTACCAAGTAGTCCAACCACACTCAAAGACATTCATTTTTATGTCAATATATTGTCAGTGGATGGAAAGTGGTAGGGACAGGGGGCATAGAGATGTGACGACACCGTAACCCAGCAGTCTGAAGCGAGCGTCAGAGGTAAATGTCGAGGAGTGTAAATGAGTTGTTGCAGTCACATTTTCCAGTTACGTTCCAAATGCCAAGATGCCACTTTACAGTTAAGTTTTTCCTAATTTTTTTGAATTTGTAACATATGCGATAATTCTGATTCTATACAAAATGACAAAGCATCTCAGATGTGAACAATTAATCTTAATTTTAAGAGGATGACCTTATTTGGTACATATCGTGAAGACCCAAAAATCGCCTGGGCCACATTTTGCCATTTCTCCGGAAGGTTTATTGGAAAGTGGAGAGCCTGCCATCTCTTCACCACAATGTTTTAGCAGTCACGTTATGTTTCATCTCTCCTTGTCTCCTTATCATTACTTTTGCCTCTTTCTCTCTTTCTTTACTGCCTATCGTTTCTCTCTCTCTCCCTCTCTCTCTCTCTCTCTTACGTCCCTCTGGTATTTCCTCACTGTGCTGCTTGTTAAATGTTAATTATAGGGGAGGAACTGGTGGGGATCTCGTTAATCCTTCAAAAAACAATTAAACTTTGATTAGACCCAGGCGCGCCCCTCAGATCACATGAAGAAACCAACCACAACCAAACCACCACAAAATCGGGCCGTTAGTACTACGGATGGCAACAATGTGTTCAACTTTAAGTCATATCCACAAATGTTAACTGAAAAGACCGTAGTTATTCCGTGTGTGTGTATGTGTGTGTTTTGAATATGTGTATGTCTCAAATTATTAGATTAACCGTCTCAAAAGCAGCATTAACACAATGGCACTTATAGTTATTTTCTATTCTATTTTATTTTCTACTTTATTTCCAATTCAGAAAACTTTCCAACTCTAACACATTTAGTATGTATGGTCTATAAATAACAGTGAGCAAAAATGCTTACAGATAACACAGAACAGTAGACACAAAAATCACAGCAAACAAGATCCCACTGTGATATTCTTATGACAGCTATATTACAGTAATGAAAAATTTCCCCTGACATCTTTCGTCACGTGTGACCTATCACAACTCTGTGTGGTCAGATCTGTCCTTTCTCACATGCAGTGATATGGATAGCATGCAAAGGAATGTAAGAGTGAAAGAGCAGAGCTCAAGGGACAGTACACAGACCATGGGACTGCTGTGTTCAAAGACACGGTGCCGAAAAACAGACACACACACACACATACACACACACACCCCTTTCAGGTTCAGTTTTCCATTGTGTTTAGCTGCATATGTATAGTAAATGAGACCTCTAACCTGACAGATCAGAATGGCCTACGGACAGAGAGATGTAGAGAGTCTGTATGTGTGTGTGTGTGTGTGTGTGTGTGTGTGTGTGTGTGTGCGAGAGTAGGGTGTGTTTCTGTCTGTGTGTGAGTAAAGGAGGTAAATCTACACTGATCAAAACTGAAAGGAATCACTGAGGAGTACTGAGTCACAGGTTAGACAGTTATGGATAGACGCTGGGAGTGTCAGGCAGAGAGCAGACGTTTTGTGTACCTGAAGGGGTCAAAGAAAAAATCTTCATGAAGAAACACAGACATTGTCAAAGAGCAGCCCAGCTCTCTCTATTCCTCATCTTTGACATGAGTAATACAGTACTAAACAGAGGGTGCCTTTGAGAATGGCTGACTCAACCTTGATACACACACACACACACACACACACACACACACACATACACACACAGGAACCTTTTTATGTGACACCACTGTGTGAGATCACAATACCACCACCGTGAAGCTTTCAAAAGGAGCTCAGTGAAGATAAGCATTAAGATAAAGATCTCTCACTTTGACCTGCGGCAGCTCAAAATTTTTAGAGCGAAGGAGTGAAAAAACAAACTCTCTGGCTTTGATTTAGGAGAACAAAGATGGCCCCCCTGAAGTCAGAGTGTGACGATGTCCAGAACAATTCATGGAAGGAACTCCATACCAAGATTTACGCTATACATAGATTACTGTGTGGATCAGCTTCAGGCAAACCACATTAGTTATTTTACACAAAATGAGGTGAAAACCTGACATAATCCAAAAGTTATTCCTAGAATTTTGGTAATGTGATCTTTGTACTTGAAAAATGGTGACACCTTTTAAAGCTACAGCATAGCAAATACCCTCAAGTGTTAAATGTTGAGGAAACAAATTTTTAAAAGGTGTCATGAAAAGAAGATAAACTGTCCGATAAGTAGCGCACACTAAGATGTGGCTCATACACTGTAAGTTCTCGTGTTTATAATATGCATGTGATAAAAATTATAATGAGAAACAGGGGTGAAATAATTTATGAAATTTACAGACAATCTGTTCTTTGGGTTTGGCTCAGGGTTTCAGTCACAGTGACAAACCTCAGCTTTCAGGGCTGCATGTTCACTGATAGACAGTAGCACAGCAATTAAAGTAACGTTGAGAGCAAAGAATTGCTGAATGTTAGACTCCAGTGAATTTAAAACATTTCAATATACATCTGGCACAGTTTCGATTCACTGTTAAACCACATTCTTTGCTTACCAGAGTCATTTAGTAGATTGTTGAGGCCCTCTTCCAACAGGGGATCAACAGGTGAATCTCTGCCTGCCTCCCAGTCCACATCTCCTGCCTCGCTCTCACCGTGACCACTGTCTTTGGTGCTCAGCCAATCGGCATCCTGAGTTCCCATCCTTGGGTAAAGGAAAACAGAGAGAAGTGAATTAGTGAAGTGATTCCATTATTATTATTATTATTATTATTATTATTATTATTATTATTACTATTATTATTATTATTATTATTATTATTATTATTATTATTATTATTATTATATGCTGTAAAAGGGTTACCAAAAGACCAAAAGAGTTAAAAGACCCGTAAATGAGTAAAATATGAGATTGTTTAATTATGGGTGACAGTATTTTTCCCTTTCTGTCTCTCTCTTTGTCTCTCTCCCACTCATTCTGTTTCTATGATGCTGATTTGTGAGTCAGGTCTGTGAAACAGGCAGGGTGCTGTCTTAACCTGTCGTGCTAATCTCACGCTGCTGCCACAGATAACACTAAGCAATGACACACTTTTACTGGAACAGTCATACTACCACTTCCTGTTACTGTCAGCAAACCCCCAGATCCCCAGATGGCACATGCCTCACAACATTGTCTCCTCAAATATAGCTGTCATAAAGTTCACCCTTTTATTCCAGTGAAAATCTTCAGTATTACAGTACTTTGAGGGATGAGCCCAGGACAAATCAATATCACAAACCAATTTCACTTAAAAAAAAAAAAGGTAGTAGACCCGGATGCTCACCGTCCTCCACGGTGGGAGTACTTGTTGCCGCGGAAATTAGGTCGAGGATGAAACTGGCCTTGATGCAGCAGAGACAGGAGCTGAGAAACCTGCTGTATAATTAAAATAGGGACAAATTAAACACTGACACTAATTATCAACAGATAATGACAAAGAATTCATGAAACTGAGCACTTAGTAAACTTTACATGCAAAGTAGTACATGGGAGACATAAGGTGATTAAATAAGAACTATAAATTCATGTGGTCTTTGTGATTCTTCAGTAATGTTTGGAATATTACCAAATGCTAAAACTGGTTAATGAGACCACACTGTCTTTAGATCTGAGCTGGATAAATAATGCAATACTTTCAGAAAGACTGTATGATCAATTGCAAAACACAAATTTGTAAAAAAAAAAATATATCTTAGTTCCAAAAAAATGGAAGGAAAATTTAAAAAGCCCACAAAACATGGTATTAGCACAAACTGTGATGGACTATCAGCCTTTGAAATGAAGTGCTCAGTATCTAACCATTTCACATGCCACTTCTCACAAATTCATTTCATCACGAGCCCATACACGTTTACACTGTTCACAATTTACAATCTCTTTGTTATGGGACCGGATACAAGAGAAGATGGAGGATTAGCAGTGACCCAGCGGAAACACCGGACCATTGTGATATTGAGGTGAAGAGCTGGAGGGGGGTTGAGGCTGAGGAAACCATTTCTACGTAAAGCTATTCTTCTACAGACTGTTTCCTTCCAGGATGCATCTCAGAAAACCAGCCTCAGCCGAGAAGGACGTTTTCACTCCTTTCCTATGAGGCCCCTCCAGGTCTCTCCTTAAGTGCCAACTGGGCCAAGTAGGTGGGGGAGGTAGGTAAGAGGAGGGGGAGAAGGGGGGGGGGTGTTGATAGAGCAAGACAGAATTCACACTCTTCCTGCCTGGCAGCCTGTATTCACGTGAGGGCTAGGACCAGTGCCAGGCCCTTTTGTTCTTAAAAACACACTGGGCCACAGGAGGATGGACTGGGTGGACCCATGTACAGAGGATGCATGATTTGACAAGCACAGCAATTCTAAATTTTTGAAATAAGAGCTGTTGAGTGGTTGTTATTTGATTTCTTTTTGTTTTACAAAGGCAAGGTCAGTACGAGCAATTTGTTACCAGCTGCCTTCAGCTCATGTCTGTCAAAGGAGTATAACCTTACTGTGCAGACATATCTTGATTTAAGTAGGTTTTCACCCTCAGAGGATAGGCTGGAATTGAATCTGTTCAAAGTTTTCTTTTTTGGTTTCCTTTTTCTTGAGTGTGTTATGTGATATGACTGAGGATTGGCAGAGTTTTCTCAGAGGGCAAATGAAGGGTTTGGGTTACTGTCTGCGAGAGAGAAGAGCCTGAATAAACTCAATGTTTAACTCCAACATCATCTGTCAGCTGTCCCCTCAGGCTACCATAGATATAGACCAGTCCCAGTTACACAACAACACAGTGAAAAGCAAAGCTACAACACTCTTGCGAACTTGAACTTGCAATTGTAATTTATAATTTAATCATCTTACATTTGCAAATTTAGAAGCCATAATTGAATTTCCTTTCACACAAATAAAATTAATGAGCTCTATTTTTTTTCACCAGTGTTTATGGGTAATTACTCTGCTGTCATCAAAGAACCATGCCAATTTTTTTCACTCTGCACTATTAGTGTTTTTCTGCAACTAATTATCTGACTGCTTCAATTTAAATGGAATGCAGGAAGGTGAACATTCATAGAGAACCATGATAGAAAGAGTACTGCACCTACATGTTTGTCCTGACATAATATTCTCTGAACTTGCTATCAAAGACTTTGAAAGGCATCATTTTTTATTCATCTTACTTGCACTTCTGGTGAAGCAGATGACAGCTCAATGGGACAATTCTCTCCAAAGGCGGCCATGGACAGTCGCACCAGGTTCCTCAGTATCTGTCTGTGGTCTTGTCCCTCTGCCTTTCCTTGGCCCTCTGAGTGCTTCTGCCTCCTTAGTGTTGCTTGGCTCATAGGAGATTGGGTGATCACAGGTTGTGAAGGGTCAGCTGGCACATGGTTAGCCTCTGTGTTTCCATGGCTTCTGAGAGTGCTGGTTTGTGAGTGTGATGATGAGGAAGAGGATAAATTTTGGGGTTTACGGAGGGTCCGGTATGATGTGGCTGGGGTGTTGGGAATGGAGGAATCCAATTCAATGCTACCAGGTTTCCTGAGTGTCTTGTTTTGGGTAACAGACAAGGTCCCGTTATCCTCTTGGTAGATTTGGTTGCGAGCCATTCGAGCAAGAGTTGGTGACAGGCTGAAGCGGTCATCTGTGTGTGAGTCCACAGGTACAGGTGTCCCTGAAGAGAGTGGCTGAGATTCATCTTCAGGAAGGTCCTCCCTGCGACCCCTTAGAACAGGAACCAGTTGGATGTCTGTCTTGCGGATATGCTTCTGTGGTCGCCTTGGGTGGCGTGTATAAGTGGACTCAGCCTCTCTGCAGTTGTAGGCATGGTTATCCCGTTTCTCTGGTCGACAGAATGTGGTGATTAAAACCACTGCCAGAAGAAGCAGCATACAGGTGGCTCCCAGGCAAATGGCCAACATCATTGTGAAACTAAGTGGACCCTGGTTGTCTGGGGACAAATTTTTAAGGTGGTCCAGGAGGTTGATGAATGTCACCTCTAGCTTGGCCATAGTGATTAAAGATGGTGTACCCATATCTGAGACAGCAATGTCAACCTTGAAAGCCTTTCCAATCAGCTCTGTGGCATTGGTGGTATTGACATAAAGTTGCCCTGTGGTTTTGTCCAGCCAGAACAGTCCAGAAGGATTCCCATCTACTATGCTGAATTGGAGCATTCCATTTAAGCCTGAATCCAGATCACTTGCCCGAATGGTTGTGGCCAAGAAACCCCCAGGTCTGCTCTGTGAAGTTTCATTGGTTGGTTTGTGAAGGGAGCTCCCTTCAGCTTTGTCTCCAAGCTCGGTTACAATCTCACCTTTCTCTGCATTCACTGGGATACTCAACACAGCTACACCATTCTTGGGCAATGGCTGATCAATGACAGGGGAGTTATCATTGATATCCTGGATCTCGATCAACACTGTGGCACTGCTGGTAAGTGGTGGATGCCCATGATCTATGGCCTCTACAATGAAGGAATATATCTGGGATACCTCGTAGTCTAAGGACTGCTGGACAAAGACAGCCCCACTAGTTGGATGAATGCTGAACATCGTAGTGGGTGTCCCTAGTTCGTTTGACTCACGAATAGCGTAAGATATCCTTCCGCTGAGCTCTAGGTCAACATCATGGGCCTCCACAGTCAGAGCATGAAAACCACGTATATTGTTTTCTGTGAAGGTGCTTTTGTAGATGGTCTTGGAGAACACAGGTGCATTGTCATTCTCATCCAAAACATGTACAGTCAGATGCTTGATACAAGAGAGGGAGGG
Source organism: Chanos chanos (assembly GCF_902362185.1). NCBI lineage: Eukaryota > Metazoa > Chordata > Actinopteri > Gonorynchiformes > Chanidae > Chanos > Chanos chanos. The sequence continues at coordinate 32,848,278 of NC_044495.1, read as the reverse complement.
GTCACCATTGTCACGAGACAGAAGAGTGAGATTGTATTCCATTTGCTTCTCCCGATCCAAAGTACCATTGGTGACAATCATGTAGTTGTCTCCATGGATTCGTTTGAGTCGGAAGTGCCCTGATCCATGCTTTATTTGGGTTTGCACTTCCCCGTTTGCTCTAGAATCTGCATCCGAAACCATGACCAGTGCCAGAAATGTCTCATTTGGTGCTCCCTCAGAAACAGTCGCTACTGGAGAATCTGGTGGTTTCCAGGTTATGTGAATTCGAGGTGCATTGTCATTGACATCACGCAGGTTGACCTGCAATTTACAATGAGAGGGAATGGCATTAGGCCCTAAGTCCCGAGCCTGGATGTCTATCTCATAGGAATGCTTCTCTTCATAATCCAAAGGCCCTTTTACAGTTACAGCACCAGTTTGTGGATGAACACTAAAAAGTTTCTGCACATCTAAAGGTGCATGCTTACTGAGTGAGTACTCAATCTCCCCATTTGCACCCTGGTCAGGATCTGTAGCAACAAGGTTGAAGACAACAGTCCCACGGACTGTGTCTTCAGCAATGTCTACTACTGGAGCACTGTCCTCAAACATAGGACTGTTGTCATTGGAGTCCAGGACTGTGATCTTCACTTTTGTGCTGCCAGATCTGGGTTGGTTTCCCTTATCCCATGCCACCAGGGTCAACTCAAAGAAAGACTGTGTCTCTCTGTCTAATTCTTTGATCACCACTAATTCTGCCTGCTTGGTACCCCCAGAGGTGCGGACGTCTAGAGCAAAGTGCTGGTTGACAGATAGGGAGTAGGTTTGCAATCCATTAGGCCCAGCATCTGGATCTATAGCTCGATCCAGGGGGATGCGCATCCTGAGTGCTGCTGTTTCAGAGATCTCCACTTCCTGCTGGGGGCTTGGGAAAACTGGGCTGTGGTCATTCAGGTCTAACACCTCTATTCGGACACGTAGGAAGTGAACAGCACCACCCTTCCGGTAGAGGACACTAAAGGCCAACTCGCAGCGCTCCGCACCACGGCACAGCTCCTCCCTGTCCAGCTGGCTCAGTGTTGACACCACCCCGTGTCTTGCCGTCACAACCACTGGCAAAGACTGTCCATGAGCAACGACCTGGAAGTCCTCCAGTGACCCCATCTCCCCTCTCTGACGCAGGTCGTCAAGCAGACAACCAACCTTAGTTCCTGCAGGCTGCTCTTCCCAGACCTGATACTGAATCATTAGGGGAGCTGAGTCCAGGTATTGGGCCTCCAATAGAGGACACAGAATAAGAGCCAGAAGGATGGATTGAAACAGCAGCATGACTGTATGTGGAACAGTCTTTGTGTCGTATCAGTCCCTCTCTTCTGCTCTCAGATGTGCATTCTAATGCACAAAACTCAGTCAACAACAGATTATCCTTATTTTGTCACTAATTACAGCAGTTCTATTGGTTTATTTGCCAAATATTTAAAAACAAAATTGTAACCAATAGAAGAGAAAAATTTAACTGAAATTAACTCTAAAGCCACCTCTGAATAACTCTATTGATTAAATCTAACAATGGTGAAATCATCATGACTTTAATTAATCAAATATTCTTCACAATGATACATCACTAGTGATCACAACACATAATTAATAATCATGACTGGTTTTAAGAACATCAATCAATCTACCAAATCCCAACAAAATTTACCAGCAAATACTGGCGCTGTCACTTTATATTTAGTTTGAATATAAAAAACAATAATAAACCTTTGAAGCCAAGGAACCACTAACTCACATAACAGGAAAATGTTCCAGAGTACAAAAACTTTAAAGATCACAAATTCTTTAAATTCCTATTGTGACACAGAAACCAACAAAGATAATGAATAACCATAGAAATCCATCAGTCTCACTTACTCCCAGTCCTCTCCTAAAGCTAGACTGACTCACATACAGCAGCTGCCTCCAAGCCTCCCGTTTCCTCAGACTTTAGTAAGTAGAGTTTAGAGTATGGAAGCGTGGAACTTTGGTGCTGTGATGACACATGACCAAGGGTAAGCTTTGGGCCAATCAAAGAGAAGAGGGAGGAGTGCAGGATGCTGGAAGCACAACCCCTCCCTCAACAGAAAGATAGTGCCCTGAGGAAATTGGGCAGGAGTTAAAACAACATCTGACCACTTTTAAAGAAACATGATCCTGCTTCTCTCACTTGCCGCCTCTAGCTCTTCACATATCTTGGACTCTTTTTTTCTCTGTCTGAAGAAATGTATCGGTAGCAATGGTCTGCAGTTCCACTCCTCATGAGTAATTGGCATAGTACCTAAAGTGAAAGCCCCTGGGGGACTAAAGGTTGAAATCGAGCTGCAGATTTTAACCCTGAGTGCTCTGACATGCAGTCTGGATGCACTGCCATTATCACAAACCCAGATATCCACCACTGATAAAACACCGAAAAGACAGGGCGACACCCCCCCCCCTCTATGTTTGGCTGAAATACGAGGTGTGTTTGTGTTTGACAGAGAATCCCTTGCTTAATCCAACTGAGGTGTTTATGAGATGAAGGCAGGAAACTTGCAGGGGATTACAGCCAAAGAACAAACTACTCATGAGGAGTCAAATGCCTGAAACGTTACCTCGCAAACAACATTTAAAAGAAGTACACCTGACAACTCAACTTTTATTGTTATTGTTATTTTAATGTTATTTTAATACTATTTTATTGTTATTGTTTTATTGTTACCACTGTGACCAAAAATGGTTTATTTTTGGTTACTGACGGAGTTATGCTTTTGGCCGCTCAAGCTTGAACAGATGGATGTGTGTGTTAAATACTTCCAAGGCGGCAATTCAATTTCCGTTGACCCGCAAGAAAATCTGCATATGGTTTTCATCAAAAATCAGAGGCAGTTATCACCTGTTCTATACAATACCATGAATTTTTATTTTTGTAATGACAAATGTGCATAAAGCTGATTAAATGGAAATACACACTAATTGGATTATAGGTAACAATTAGAAAACATTAAACTAAAGATTTACCAATGAAATGTTTCATGCTTAGTGCAATGAGAAAGAGAACAGAGAATAAAGTTCTGCTGTTATTGAGGGCTCAGGGCCAGAGAGAGGAGGATGGAAAGGAGGAAAAGTTCAGAACACCACTTCCCTGTTCATGTAGGGGTCCATTAACGTAAACTATCCCAATGACTCTGCAGGCCAATAAAAGCTTTTCCCAAGGAGATAACACCAGACAGGGTGATAAGTCAGAGAGAGGGGATGACCCTGATAGACAGCTTTTCTCCCACTTAGTCTGAATTTGTGTGTGTTTGTATGGTGGAGGGATTCCAAATGTAAGGGAATATAACCAAACTATTCTGGCAGAGTGCAGTGTGTATAAAAGGAGGACTGGGGAAGTTTGCTATTACTGTGAGAGCCTGGGTATACGTATGGCACAGGGAGCAGAGGTCACCCAATACCATCAGACTTTATCAGCTAAACAAACACAGGTTCATTTTCACACATAAACTATTCTTTTCTCTCTTCTCTCTCTCTCTCTCTCTCTCTCTCTCTCTATCTCTCTCTCTCCCTCTAATCAAGTCCAGGACTGCAGGCCCTCGGCTCTTTCCTTGCTCACTTACCTCATCTCTTCAACTCTTAGCTTCTTCTTCTTCCTTTCCTCTCTCCCTTATCCCGCTTTCTTAACAAATCTCTTCCCCTTTCACTCTATTCTTGGCCTCATGCTTTCTCTCTTTAACAATCTCTCGTATGCTTATCTATTCTCTGGAAAGTCCTGATGTGACCCATAACATCTATGTGTTATAAAGTGTTTTGTTTCTGGGTGACACAGATTCCCCCAGAAAAAAAAATCCTCTTGGAGAAATTCTAGTAAAGCACCACTTTAGCATTACTCACTACCACATGTAACATGCAGTTACTGTGGTTTATTTCTCTCTCTCCTCTGCTCTGAGCAGTTTCCATCAAATTAGAGAGGGAGTTCCCCACATGCACCTCTACTGAACTCAGTGACAAATCTGAAGCAGAATCAAGCAGAAAGTGGAGCACAAGTGCCCTCTTGGTTATCGTTCTATATTAAAAGTCAGAGTTAGTCACTGAATGGTACTGAGGTTAAGTGAATGTGGAGAGTGCATTTTTGTATATGTTTTAGCTATTTAGTTGTTCCTGTTTTTGTCAGTAACTTGAGGACACAGGGCTATGCATATGCTTATTAGTACTTTTCTCTGAGAAAGAACTAGTTTTTAGTGGTCATCAGTAATCCCAGACAGACAGTGTAAATGTAAGAGGGTTAATAGAATCAGGCAGTGGTGTCTCTTATTGGAGTATCAGACCACTTTACACTCTCTTTAAATACACACAGAGATTACGAACATTCTATTGCATTACCGTCTCAAACAAAATGTACTGTAAAGAAGGCTATGGACATGCCTTCTTTCTCTGTTTCCCTATACTCTTAAAGCCAGACCTATGTACTGACACATATTAAGTGTGTCACATGAGACCCATTTTCAGAGGCATTGCTTTAATTCATGTCATCTGGTCACCACATTCTTGTTGTGAGATTGGCGTGTGCCTGTGTGTGTGTGTGTAGCTTTTCGCCTGTTCTCATTATACTCTTTTTAACACATCGTTGACTCCTGCCTCCTCGACCATCTCCTTTTTCTATGATAAATTTCAGCTCCTTTTCCAGTGTATAACTAGATTTAAGAATCCACACATTATTGTTGTTCACAGAGACAATGGACCATGACACGTAAAAAACAGGAAAATCTAAAACAGAGTTAAATCAAGAGGCAGGTTGTTATTGTTGTTGTTGTTGTTATTGTTAAGTAGACAAAGGATGCAATAGAAATGCAAGAAAACAGCAGCTTCACTGGAAGCTTGCCCTGTTGTCTGATCTTAACTCAACTGAGGAGACAGGCTCAGGGCAAACACGATGCATTCCTGACTGGCTAAATGCTTATCGTCCATCTCCAAACGGATACTCAAACAAACTATGTGGATCAGATAGGCACGTTGCTCTCTCTCTCGTCTGCAATTTCTGTAACAAAGAGCAGCTGATTCCGCTGTGGAGAGTTTATGAGAATAACCAGTGAATTGAGCATTATAATGTTCATGTCACGTATTTACTTACTATAAAAACGTCAAACATCTTTCTTAAGTATCAAAGTCTAAGAGGCTTCAATTTTTTAAAACAAGGATTCCACAACAGACTTACAATCAAATGTAAGAAGATATGGCGATAAATAGATCTGGAGGGAAAAGATTAGAATGGGGGAGGAGGGTGGTAAACAGAACAAAAAGCAGAATGAGAATGAAACTGAGCATGTTTCCTCCAGCTGCGTGCCTGTGTCCACACACCGTGTGTTTGGATGTGGAAATGCTGCTCTGAGCAAATCAGAGCCCCTCTGTGGCCCTAAAGGTGGAGCAGTTCCCTTCTCTCTCCCTCTTGTTTTCTTTTTTCATCATTCGTGAGTCAGACGGGGCCAAGGCCATACTCTTACCAGCTGTCCAGCTTTCCTCTCACACACACACACACACATACACACACACACACACACACACACACGCTAACACCTAACACAGTCCTGAGAATATCAAAGGGTCCTGATCGACTCTCTCCAGCTCTGTGGTTTAACTCTTGTTTTCTGAGTTTCTCTCCTTGTCCAACCTTTTTCTCCTGCTTCTAATGTGCTGTGCCCTCTCTGAATCTCTGTTCTCTTTTGAACATACACACACAGAGACTAAAATTTAGCATGGAGCTAAATTTAGAACACTTAATTTTCAAGGTTTGTTATAAGCTTAACTATTACTATTGTCCATTTTTAACACAAGCTTCACCGTGAAATATTTTCAAGATCAGTTTATAGACCAGATATCACTCAGTCTCTAAAATGTTGTATACTCATACTCCACTGAAAGCCATGTGTTTCAGTCTCTAAAATGCTGTATACTCATACTCCACTGAAAGCCATGTGTTTTCATCACCCTGTAACGGGTGGTCAAGGGTGCTGATTTGACCTTCTCCTCCTCCTTTAGATGCGGCAGAATGACGAACAACCCAAACAGGGCACAATACAACCCATTAGTCTGCTCAGGCCTCAGTGACAGACAGAGGGATGCATCTTAAAGACATCTCTGTGACAGTGATTGGGTGTGTGTTGACCTCATGGTGATGAAACCATGAATAGGGTCTCTTAAAAAACCTTATTTGTCACTTCATTCACTGCTCAGCCCTGTACCCCACCCTGCAGTCCGACAGCCATAAATACTGAGAGCTGTGGGAGGACGTGTGTGTGTGTGTGTGAGTGTGTGTGTGTGTGTAGAGGAGGGTTAATGTTTGTGTGAACGTTAAGGGCAGGATGTAGCTGGACCATTGACCTACATGTTAATGGTGAGATCTGCATCACCAGATTAGTGTGGAGGGAGAGGGAGAGAGAGAGAGAGAGAGAGAGAGAGAGAGAGTTAGTTCAAATTCTTTGTGGGAGAGGTCCTTGAAAAGGAGACGGATAAAAAGTCATCACACTTCCCAAGACTCTTAATGTCTCTTACACTAAGTTGAGAAGCTTAGCTTACAAAGTAATATATTTGAGGAAAATTAACCATCAAGTACACAAATGTTTGTTTCTGATCTACCGTTGCCAAAACCAGCACAAATGCAATTTTGAATAGCACTTTTATTCTTTTAAGAACAAGTCTGAGACAACTTTAGTTTGTTTTGGTTGTTCAATTCATACTCAAGCCTTAGCAACACAGTCTTTTAATGCCTTTGATTAGAATCTCCCAGACTCTCCATTTACAGGTCAACACTGTGTGAAGGGACCTGAGCACTAGGGCTCTGAAAGACCTGCCAAATGTGATCAAAATCCCGTGTGTCAAACCCTGAGGGATACAGGCAGACCCTCAAAGCACATCTTTCTCACACTCAGGGGTGCCAACCCGACCGTAGTAGCCCAAACCAAAGGTGATGACACCGGATCGTGCAAACCTTCACAGGCCCCTGCAGGGTCACCCCTGTTAGCCAACCCCACTGACCTCATTAACCTTGTCTGCATTGTCCTCATGACTTTGTTGGAACCCAAGGTGTTTGCTGACTTAGTCTCACCAAACTTCTGCAACTATGACACCCTCTTCTTTCCTTCAACATGCATAAACAGACAAAAATACACACAGACTTAAATCCTATTGACACACTCACCTCTCCTTTAAACACACACCTACACACACTGTCTCCATTCTTTTCTCTCCCTAGACATAAAAACACAAATGTTGTAAATAAATAAACAAATAAAAAGACATTCTCCACCTCCACTCTCCTCTCTTCCTTGCATACAGACATGCACACACACACAGACACACACACATGCACACAGTCTACCTCCACTCCTCCACCGCCTACACTCTCCTCTATTCCCTGCCCTCTTTCACCCTCCTTTTCTTTTGCGTCCTTGAGTGTGTTTCCTGTGACAGGAAGGAGCTAAATCCCATATGCTGGGTTTTTTTTTTTTTTTTTTTGCTGTGGTCCAAAAACATAACTTCCTCTTTAGTTCAGGTCTGTATTGACCTGAAAGAGAGAGAGACCTTGTCCATAAGTTGGTAAGATATAGGACAATAGAGTGTGTGTATCTCTGTTAAAGACTTTTGCGGTCATAAGAGATATTACTATTGTTATTATTATTATTATTATTATTATTATTATTATTATTATTAATAATAATAATAATAATAATAATAATAATAATAATAATAATAATTCATTTAGAGCCCAGTATCACTATTTATAGTCTCAAAGGACTTTACATGTCTATAATAAAGTCAAATCAAAATTATATTAAAGACTTCTTTTTTTAAGTCTGTTAAAGAATTTTGTGGGTCATAACAGACCCTTACCTGACCTATTATAAATTCCCTCCTCATTCAAACTTTCCATCATAAAAGAAAAAAAAATTAATACCGTCCCTGAATACAAACTCTGTTAGCCATGAAGGCTTTGACAGGAAAACTGCTCCTGCACATTTCACAAGGAATATTGGTCATTTGTGCACTTCACAAAAAAAATATTTGTCTTTCTCTTTACAAAATCACATGACTCAAAAGATGCTAAAATCCAGCTGATTAAGGTGTATCCTAAATGCAAATATGAAGACTGTGAATTTATATCGCATCATTATCAGATGATGAAAGAGTGGTGGAGAAAGCTCACTCTAAGAGGACTTTGTCAAACTCTCCTGCAGCTGCAAAACTCAAAATGTGGAAAGGACTGAGCAGACAGCAGAGAGGAAACGAGGTGTTTGGGCATCACAGAGTGGTGACATGCAATATTTAACAAGCTGCTCTCTGCATCCTGACACTGATAGGAGCCAGCCAAGAGAAACGACCAACACATACTCACAAACCGACACACACACACACTCACACACACACACACACATACATTCACAACCAACATTCTGCATACATTCCAAAACACAACATCACTATCACGTCCCACACATATATTAACTACAAGCTACTCACCATATGTGTCTGCAAATATATTTACAACCATTTTACAAACATTTATATAGATCCACACCAACCCATACGACCAATGGTGAGATGTGTGTGAGTGAGGAATAGAGATAACAGTGAGTCAGCAAAATGCTTTCATTTCTCACCATTTGACTTTGTTATTTGTTTAAGTTCTTTGCTGACTATTTTTTTTTCAGTAATAAAACCATATTGGTCATGAGAATTAACACATAAATGTTTGGCCTATGGGGCAAACTGTGATTTTATCATCTCTAGATTCCTGGGTAACTGATTAATAAAAAGAGGATGCATCAATAACTTTTTGCAAGTTACTTTATTGACAATCTGCATAAGAAAAGAGTCTTAAAGTCAAGTGTTGCTAAAAACAAAACCACTTCCTCTTGTTGCTTTTTTGTTGCGAGGGTAAAAGGAGGTCAAGTTTGACAATGGACTCTTCCGTTGCTCTTTTCTCTGTATTGTTTTAGGAGGCAAATGCTTGAGTCACTGTTACTTTTGCAAGTTAGACAGTTCTTATAGTGCAGAAGGGCTGATTGCAAATAAACTTCAAAGACTATAAACAGGTCACGCACACTCACAAAAATGATCTTACTTATATCTAGTCATTACACTACTATTAAGAGGTTACATTTCCACATTTGTGACGGAAATTACTTAACAAACCTCAATGAATGTTCTAGCTACATTATTACTTTTAATTCCAATAAATAGACACACACACACACACACACACACACACAGAATACAGGGCTGCCGGCTTAGTTTGAAGTGAGATTCGGTATCGGTGCATTTTATGAGGAGGGCGTCTGTGACATCACTCACTGCAGGAGTCAGGGCCATCTCTCCTCAACAGCCAGGAATTTTGTTTAAAAAGTTCAGCAGCCAAATTCACAATTTTAAAGCATTTATAGATGAAAAGCCAAGACAATAGTCAAGGTCAATGATGAATAAGTATGGATGATCAGCATACTTACCAACCTCCAGACATCACAGCCTAAATTGGGAGACCAAACCTAACCAGGGTATCTGGGGATCTTCCCCCAGAAAATTGTTAATTTCAGAGACTGTTTTCCTGCATTTTACTAAATTTATGGAGTCATTTTGTTGCTGAAATGAGGAGTCGGGAAAACGGGGGGAAGGGGCATTGAAAAATGGGATTTGGAGGGTTGGAAAGTAGCTCCATGTACAAACAGTAAAATTGTATGAAAAGTAAATGAAGGAGAAAAACACGTTCAGAGACAGTGGATCCTGCAAGATACTTTTGTCCAGGAAACAGACTAGATTTTATCAAACTAGAAAGCCCGCCTAGAAATAGAAGAGAGGACGCAAACACAGAAAGAAAGTACATCAATAGGATCAATAACACTGGATGAAATATTTTCCTCTGTTTAAAGTGATAAATGGTCCAGTTAAATTCGAACACTGGACCATTTTGAACTCCTGAGTTTATGTACAGTGCTGAACTGTATGAGCTGTACAGTATGTGAATCCCATTCGCGTTACAGGGTTTGTATGAGAGTATAGAGGCTCCTCCCACGGGTAAGGACTTGCTTTAACTCAGGTGTGCTTTGTTGTACAGTAACTTGTAGCAGACACTCAACGCCGCGCCGTGCGTCCTGATAACTTGTCAGTACAGACGCACCGCTGTCTGCCCGACTGCTGATAACGTGCGGCGACGTTATCGGTTGTAAATGTGTTTTTCACTAAAACAGGAAATTGACGTGTGGTGTGAGAGCGTATGAAAAGTGTCAGAAGTCTCTGAGCCAGGAGTCATGGATTTACTCAATAACTTTACGTGAGAAATGACAAAACGCGGAAACAGCAATTAGCTTAAGCTGCAAGGGTAGTATGGGGCGCCATCACCTGAGAACGACTGACACCTACGCAGACTCCGATTGCTCTCGCAGGCTTCCCTTAGCTAATAACTGACGATCTGCAATTAACAAGGGTGTCTCTGGGACTTTATAGATAAATACCACTTATTTTTCGCTGTTTTGCTCCTTTGCTACTCGCTTTTTGTGCTACAAAGGAAAATGTCATCCTAAAGCCTCGCAGTGTAACTGAAAGGTGTTTTTTGTTGTTGATGTTTTTTGTTTTTTTTTTTCCCGCAAATCTTATTTGATGAGTGATAAGCGGGTTCTTTTCTATTTCGCAAAGTGTAATTTCGTTTGTACTACAAATATGAGATCGTTTTCCTTCTTAAAAAAACCTTTAGAGGTTAAAATCATGTGAGTTTGTGCTTTTGTAAAGATATCCTGTGCCTACGGGTGCCCCTCGCTGCACCCTATGCACCCATCCCTCCCCCCAAACGCATCGCAACTTGTTGATTCGTCCACATCATTACATACCAGATGGGGTTCAAAAGACGTTGCAAAAAGAACTGGGACTTTTACTTGATTCAAGGAAACAAATTCCTCCTTTCTTCTCCCAGATCTCAATGACCCTCTAATGTCTACCACTTTGTTTGATACGTTAAATGAAGACCAGCTTTTTCCTGACCCCCCACCCCCCTTTTTGCCCTTAAAACTTGTCACACCACAAAGTGATCTTAAGAGCTGCTGTCTTTTCACAATCTTACAAGAGCAGACTGAAACAAACTGGCAGAGCAGCAAACTCTGAATTCAAGCACAAGCAAAAATGACTTGAATGATGTGACTGATAAGCATGATCACATGAGAACTTCAGCTGATGCCTTCAGATGCACAGTAAACAAACATCTACAGATTCTCCACTCATTTAATCTAGAACTGATTTATGTCAGAGAGTGACATACATTTTTCACAGTACAAAAACCAAAGTATGATTCAGTAAGAGAGAGAAGAATGAGAACGAGAGATCGATCTCACTTCAAAGCCATTTACTGTTTTTTGTCTCCTGGGGAGTTTTCTCAGTTTAGAGAGACTGCATATTTGAACGTTTGTCATGACGAAGACTTCCTGTAAAGTCTTTTCATATTCTCCGTCTTCTTGTTTGATGGTCAGATAAGAGAAGAATTGGAATCGCTTGTTAAATGCATTCAGGGGCCTCGTCGTCAACTGTCTGATTGGATCTGCAGGTTCTCCAGAGCCTGCAGATGGATTACAGTGTGTGTCAGCATGTCCATCAGAACCTCCACACGTAGCTTCAGCTCTTTGTTCTCCATCTGCAGTTTGTGGATCTTTCTGCGCAGATTGCGAGTTCTGAATCTTTCCTGTGAGTTCTGCATGGACTCAGAACTCACCCATTGGCCATTTGAGAAGGTAAGGGTTTGACCTCCAAGGGTGAGTGTTGGTGGTCCAGCATGGAGGCCCAACTCATGGAGACGGGAGTTATAATCAAGGACGTACAGGGTAGAGAGAGAGGCAACCTGACGGACTGGGCTTTTCTTCGGTTTCCAGACACGCGAACATTCAATGGTGGGCCCACCAAGTTTATCCAATATCTCCCTAAGAACGGACATCTCTAGTCAGCGTGAGACACCCTCTGTCTGAGTGGTGGTTCTGGGAGACATAATTTGGAAAATTATCATACCAGGTATACTACTGTATAATTTAGGATAACTGTAACTTTCTGTTGTTACGGAAACCGATTCTTCAAGGCAAATGGCCTCTCACCTTAGAGTGCTAAAAAGGTTACTGTCTCCGTGTGGTCTGATAGGTTTTAGCTGCGGCTATGTTGTTCAGATATTATACTTCCTCCATTTCATTCCTATGCAGAAGTGTCAGCGTGGACATCTTACCAAAGTGTGAGCATTACGGCGACGTAGCTCATGCTTACTACTTACAAGGCAAATTCAATAATCATCCCGTCTGCGTGTATCCCGTTAGATGGTTATAACATAAATTAATACTAAGATGGTATCAGGCATTTGCTGTTTAACCATGAATTAAATGAAATGATGCCAGGTAAAATAGCTCACTCACGTTATTACTATACGGAGCCGTGCCGTTGCTAAGTAACGATAAAGTATCCCTCATGGTTGTAATGGAGTTTACTGTTTTCCATAAATTAAGACATAAATATACATAAATCTGTCTGTGAGACGCACTTTGACTGTCTCTTCTCCATGGCTAGCTAAATCACACACTGCTTCAGAGCTAAACAGAATTTAGGTTAATGAAATAGTAAACGCGAATAAAAACCTGCATGCGGATTAATAAAAGGTGTTTCTGAAAGCTGACAGTGGCCAGTGATTCCAAAATCATCCAGATGAGGAACTGATTTCCTCTCCTCTTTTATTTCATGTGGAAAGCATTATTTCTTCCAGTTAGCCATCAGAAACAGCCAGATGCTAAAGCTCTGCCCTACTATTACTGCTCTTTTCCTGACAAGTGTTTACCACAGAAGCCTCCAACACAAGCACATACGTCTGCAAGATGTGTCTTTGTTGCTTAAAAAGCCAATACAACAAAAAATCCAACAAAATGCAGGCTGGAAAAAACAAAACATTTTTTACACTAAGAATGGACATCATAGAAGGAAAAATTTGTTTTCGTGTGCATGAGAGGCCCCGTTGGTATGTTTACTAGTCCATTTACAAACATTCCCCTTGAAACAGGGACGCATTTTCTCACTGTCCTTTTTATACGCTTTGACTATATGCAGTAGTCCTTGGTCTAATATTTCAGTAGACTTCTTGCACATAAGGTTGAGGTGAAAGATGCTTGATCAGAGGAAATAACTGGTCATTCCTACATATACATCTCACTCATCAAATGTAAATGTAAGACTACGATAAACTTAAGTGCTCCCCATTCTGTCATTCAGATTGGTATTCTTACGTGCTTTGGCGTCACTTTGTGGTGATACAAGGAAATGCAATCAAAACAAAGTAATGTAAAGCCCAGTTCGATCTTCAGGCTAGCTCTTCGGGGACTCAAGACTTACCCTCATCTCCTCCTGATTTTAAGGTTAATGCTAGTTCCCTCACTGTCACCTTGTAAAACAGAAGAAGCTCTAAACGGCTGACATGAGTTTGCCTTCATTTCGATCTCATTCCAGTAGTCTGTGCCAATCATTCACTAAACCGGGGAGGGGGTGGTCCAGCAAGCGGGTTAGTTAACTCAGAGGAACCAGTACACCTGCTAATAGAAGAGCAGGAGGTTTACCACTTACTCTGAGTTAACCAACTCTGAGTTTCCACTAAACCCGCATTCTGGAATACCCCCCAATATACATACTAGAGATTCACTCTCAAGAAAAACAATGATGTTGTTTCAGAATCAATTAGCAAAAAAAGATAGTTAAACCTCTCCAAAAAATATATCCATTTCTGATGTGAATACACACACACACACACACACACACACACGTATATATATATTATATCTATATCTATATCTATATCTATATCTATATCTATATATATATAGTATTTTATTATTTACTATATTGTCAATATTAGTCTTTTTCTACAGCAAAAATATGCTGATCCAGTTGGTACCAAGGAAAGAGGTCTTGAGGTCTTCAGAAGTGCTAGTTGCAACAGTTGAAATTGTTTTATTACATAGGTACACCTTCAAAATAAATATAAACATTTAATCTGATTTTAAGTGTTATCATTAATATTTGCAAAAGACACACACACAAAGATGTAATTAACCAAATCTGCAATGATCCCTTTCAAAAGTAAACAATTTAACACATGAGTAGACAGTGATTTAAAAAAAAAGAAAAGAAAAAGGGGGGGGGGGGGGGAAGCATTAGCATATTAACCTACATATTAAATGTTACTATCAAACCACTACTTGACCCTAGAGAATGCTAGATTGTCCAAAAATGAAACAAGGTCACAAACATTCAACACAAACAACAATAACAACAACAATGACAACAACAGTAGCTCATTTAGTGCTCACATCCTGAGCTTACTCTGTGAAGATCAACAGAACACATATCAATGGTTATGTTATTTATCCACCACAAGCATCAACTGCTCCTTTCAGAGGAACCCAACCGTCAACATTTCTTATCAAAACACATTTACATAGTCAAATACAAACAAATTTAAAGGTGTGCTTTCAGAAGTGCAAAATATATATCGTTAGGTGCAACATTTTCACTATCTGTCTGAGTTAAAAGGGGACATGTTTTTTAAGGCAGAGAACACATAAAAAAGAGTGACTGAAGAGTTGTTTTTCTTGGCCTAGTTTCATGCCACTGTTACAGAAGCACCAGTAACCGTTACAGAAGTAATATCAGATCATTATAAATAGGACATGCTGATGCTTATCTCATTTTTGTTTTTTGCAAGATCAGTGTGGTTGTTTCATAATCATCACACTCACCACAGCATATACTCCAACTACGCTGAAATGACAGGTACATATTGATGTCTATCTACTAACTCCATGTAAAAAAACAATTTTAAAAAAATCTCTGAATAGGAGATCATACTTCCCTCATTTTGTGTAAAAATCCCAAAAATGGCAGCCATAACCCTTGAACTGCCATGACCCTTAAACTGTTCCTATAACTCCGGTTTCCTTTGCTTATCTCCTTGCTCTTCCTTGGGTTCATCAGGCTTCCTTGACCTCAGATAGCCCCAGAATGTCGCTGAGTAGATGGGATATGTCTACACCAGCATAGAGCTGACACATGGTTGAAGCCACTCCCAGACCACACAAAGCTATCAGCGCCCACTGTACTTTAGCACTGAAATATAGGGGCTCTAGTCTGAGGGTGGGTAGAAGAGAGAGAGATATATGTGTGTGTGTGTGTGTGTGTGTGTGTGTGTGTGTGTGTGTGTGTGTGTGTGTGTGTGTGTGAGTGAGTGAGTGAGTGAGTGAGAGAGAGAGAGAGAGAGAGAGAACATTTGAGAGACAAATTATATTGGGTTCTTATTTTCTCTTTTTTACAGACATTGAAAAGAAAGAATAGTATATTTATTTACATGAGATATCAGATAAGCCTGTCAGCCAAGGCTTGAGCTAAGCAAGAGTGCAACTGCACTCCCTACCTTCCCATTGCAGACTCTGCGTAGCCATGGAAGTACTTGTATCGTCCATAAAGGTAAAAGAGCCCAAGGAAGGCAGCAGCAGCTTAGAGGTGAGAGGAACAGAAAAAAGAGTGTGAATTAATTCCAAATTTGCAGAAACTTCGATTTCTGAAATTTCTAACTACAGCTGTAGCAGAACTCAGGGTTAGGGTTAGGGTTAGAAAGTTATAAAGTGCGCGGAGGTTATGCTGAAAAAATAAATCTCTAAAGGAACAATTGGTTTATTTAACAAACATTAAAATGTGTTTATGTGCTCCTTTCAAACTCTTCACACGGCCTTCGTAAGCACTGTTTTAATCCCTGTAACTTTTAGGTTCTGGTGTGGTGACATACCAGATAATCAGATGACATCCTTCACGACTCACTCATACAAAACCCCAAATCAAGATTGAACAAAGAATTTAGCAGTTCTCATGAATCTTAAAACATCGGTCTCTCAGCAATACATTTTCTGGCATCAAACTGTTCTGCTTAAGCTCCTGTTCTAAAAGGTCCATTACTTCCAGAAAGAGGAATAAAGAGCTTTCAGTTTAACTGGGTTATTGAAGTTGTCACAAAGTAAGCAAACTGCAACAGTAACCCTGTTTCCGTAATAGTTCTTTGCTCTTATCAGCAGCACACACACACAGATGGAATTTCCATTTTGGCAGAATATGTTTTCACTGTATTTGATTTAATTTCCTTGAACTAGCCACACACATCCTTTCCATTTGTTGGAAGAAATGTGTGTGAGGGCAAAAGCTGAAGCAGAGTAATGTAGGGTGAGAGTGGTCCCCTTTCAGTTGATTCACTCAGTACAACACATATATTATCAGATATTATGCCTTTGTGTGTCCGGATCACAGGCGGTACCTATGGTTTGCATTCGTGGGCACAGCCTACGAATACCTGGTTCTACCATTCGCCTTGCGCTGGCACCTCGCACTTTCATGAAGTTTGTCGAGTGGCGTTAGCCACGCTTCAGAGTCAGGGCATACACGTTATGGCCTATTTAGACGACCTGGCTATAATGTCACGTTTGAGGGAGCAAGTCGAAGAGCGCACACTGCTGCAGTGCAAGCTCAGCTTCAGAATCTGGGTTTCTCAATAAACATGAAAAAGAGTTCTCTGATTCCGAGTCAGAAATTCTCTTTCATCGGATTGGAAATATGCTCTCTCACCAGTCATGCGTATCTGTCAGAGCGCAGAGCGAACACATTTCACAGCCGTCGTGCACATATTCAGTCGGGACATAAACTCATGTTTCGCAAATACCTACAGCTGTTAGGTATGATGACATCAATGATAGCAATGCTACCGCTATGTCTATTATTAATGCGCGCCTTTCAGAGTTGGATATTGTCACACCACCGTTATCTCCAAAGGAGAATTATGGTGACCTAGACCTGCGTGACAACATTGGGGCCGTAGAGGGAGCCTTGTCTGCTTTGCCAAGGTTGTCCAATAGAGAGGCTACTTATCCGCAAAGTGGTGAAAACAGATGTTTCCATGACGGGCTGGGGGTGTGGTCCCCTGCTCAGGGATGTCTCCACATCAATTATCTGGAGCTGTTGACAGTTTTCTTCCCTGTCAAAAGCTTCCTACCTGTGCTGAAAGGCCACCATGTTCTGATAAGAACAGACAAAACAATGGTGGTGTCATACATGAACAGGGAGGGTTACGCTCATCTCAGCTCCTGAGGTTAGTTCATTCTCTCTTGATGTGGAGCAATCTCTGCTGTCGCTCAGAGCAACACATATCTCAGGTTGCCTAAACCCGGGAGCAGACCTCTTCTTCAGGGGGGCTCCCCATGTCAGAGAATGGAGGCTTCACCCTAATGTTGTGTCACAGATATGGGATCGGTTTGGCAGGGCCAATGTAGATCTCTTTGCATTCAGAGAAAACAATCATTGCCCTCTGTTTTTCTCATTGACGGATCACAACACGCCGCTGGGAGTGGACGCATTGGCCTGGCCATAGCCGAGGTTTTTCCTGAATGCCTTTCCTCCAGTGGAGCTGATTTTGCCCACTCTGGAGAGAGTGTGCCAGGAAGGCCTATCTCTGGTCCTGGTGACCTTTCACTGGCCCTCGAAGCCATGGTTCAGGGAAATAATCAGTCTGCCAACAGGGGAAGCTTGGTGCCTTCCTCTCCGCAGAGACCTCTTATCCCAGGCGGGAGGAGAGGTGGTTCACCATCGCCCAGAGCTGTGGTGTCTACATGCTTACCCACTGAATGGTAAATGGCTCGGGGTTTGCCTCCCAAAGTTATTGCTACTATACAGGCTGCTAGGGCCTCCTCTACCAGGAGTTTGTCTTCGTATAAGTAGTGTGCATTCGAGCAATGGTGTCATGAATGGAGTCTAACTCCACTTCAGTGTTCCATTGTTGACGTTTTAACATTTCTTCAAGAACTGTTGGAACAGGGCTAGTCTTTTTCCACCTTAAAGGTGTATATGGCGGCTCTATCAGCTTGTCATGTTGGTTTTGACGGTGTTTCACCAGGTGCGTATCTGCTTGCCATGCACTTCTTGAGGGGTGTGTGCCGTCTGAGGCTGGTGACAAAGCCCTCTGTCCCAGCATGGGACTTAACTGTCGTCTGGGAGGTCCTGTTTGAGCCCCCATTTGAGCCTGTCTGTAGATAACAGATTTCTCTCATATAAGATGGCCTTGCTCCTTGCCTTAGCTTCAGCAAAGCGTGTGGTTGACCTCCATTCATTGTCAGTGCACCCTTCATGCACTCAGTTTGCGCCCGGGGATTCTAAAGACACGCTGCATCCTAATATGGTGTATGTGCCTAAGATCATGGCCATGTCTTACAGTTTGCTAGCTTTTGATCTTTTCCTCTTTTATCCTCCCCCATTTGTGTCAGATGAGCAATGCCGGTTATGCTTGTTATGCCCCCTGCATGCACTTCACACATACATTACACACTCAGGACTTCCGTTTGAGTGACCAGGTGTCTGTTTGTTTTGCCAACCCAGTTCGAGGCAAAGCCCAGTCTAAACAGTGTCTCTCCCACTGGATTGTGGAAGCTATTTCATTGGCTTACGACAGCAAAGGCATGAAATTACCAACAGGGGTGCGGGTCCACTCCGCAAGTGGCATGGCTACCTCTTGGGCGCTATTCAAGGGCATATCAGTGGAAGACATAATGTGCAGTGACAAGCTGGGCCTCACCACATACATTTGTGTGTTTTTATCGCCTAGATGTCGTGGCCTCTTCTTTGGTCAACACTGTCCTTTCCTCTGGGTCAGGACTGCACTAACATGTTTTTCCTTTCCCCCAGTTCGGCTTCTGCTCGGTGAGGTATGAATACATGTCCCATAATATATGTGTTGCACCGAGTGAATCGACTGAATGGGAATGTCGAGTTATGCATACAACCGCTGTTCTCTGAAGAGGAGGAACAAAGTACAACACTCCCCTCCCCGCTTCGCCGTAAGGTCTCAGTGAAGAGCGACTGTGGAGTGATTTGGGTAACATAATAATATAAGGGGAGGGCGGAGCCTGTCCTTGTCACCCTATGTTACTTGCTTTTTGGGCATGAATAAAGGTGTCTTCAGCCAGACATGCGATGGCATGATATCACATAATATATGTGTTTTACCTTGTTCCTCTCCTTCAGGGAACAGCAGTTATATGCATAACTCGACGTTTTGCATTTTGCAATATATTTACTCCGTTTTTATTGTTGTTTGCATGCAAATATGACAAAGTGTATTTTGTAGTAGTGATATTATTAAATCCTGTGAAATAGGGAGGTATGTTATATGTAATGTGGTCTTCTCACAGACAGTGCATAATGTTCAAAGCGGAGCATCCTACAATATTGAGGAAAAATAACTTCACGTTCTTAAAAGCTGATCATTTCTTCTCATGAGCTGTGTTGTATTGTCCAGTAAAGAAACTGATCTCTTCGTTTATTTCTTTTATTGTCGACTAAATCATCTCACACATCGACAGTTCTCTCTTTTGTTCAGTATTTTCAGTGTGAAGCTAGACATCCTTCCCAACAGTGCATCTATGTCACCTCTGATCACATGGACATCATCTTTTATTTTACAAGTTCTGCTTCAAAAAGTCCAATACATGGTAGAGGGGTTCTCTATCCATATGCATAAACCCTTTTCGTTGTCATTTTCAACTGTGTGTTTCTTATGAATAGCCTATTGTAAAGACTTTCTCCTATGAAGTTTCAGGTACTTCCTGTAACGATCACCATTTTCACTTTTTGACCATTGATCTGGATTGTTTCTCTACCTTCAGGATCTGCAGAATAAACTGATTCATCTGAGTCTGAAGTCGGCGCATTCACTACCCTAAGAGGCAGTAAGTGATCTGTTATTTTTTAACGGGGGATGGCTCAATGGACACTGACACTACTCTATAGAGTATATGGGGGGAAGGCAGGTTAACAAGGGGGACGCATTTTGGTCATTTTGCTAACAAGGTGGATGGCATCCCCCCTCATTTCCCCACAAATCGCCTACTCCTAATAGGCTTCTCTTTTGATTTTGATTTCATTTCAGGTTTGCTTTTGCTGATTTCTTTTTCCTCTGTTGAACTGTTCTTCTTCCTACAAACGCGTGCATAATGACCAAATTTCTTGCAGCACAGACATTTAGCTGTTCTGACTCTACATTCATCTAGCTTATGATTGGACAGCCCGCACTTGTGACAAGAAGGACCGCTGTCAGCACCGTCCCCGTCTTTTTTTAGAGTCCCTCTTTCTCTGTGTCCCGCGCGCGCTGCACGTCCGCTTTTATTGAAGTTCACGTGGCTATCTCTGGGTTTACTGCTTTCTGATAGCGCTTTAGATTCTATGCAGCTTTGCAGCTTTAAAAAGTCTCGCTACTTTTAGAATTCCTTCCAATGTGAGCCTTTCTTCCTGTTAACAATCTGTCACGAAATCTCTTATCTGCACACTTCTCCATGATTCATCTCTTATCACGTCAGGTTCGGGTGCGTCGAAGTCACACGATCTAGCCAATTCTCTCAACGCATTAACGTAGACATCAATTATCTCTTCCTGTGATTGTGTTCTTCGGCTAAATTTATGCCTTTCGAGCACTACATTCTCTGAGGTGTAAAGTAGGTTCTCAGTGCTTCGACAGTTTCAGCATATGTCGTTTTCTCACCTGGCAAATCTGCAAAGATTCGTTGCACTGGCGCTCCTATACAATGCAGCCAAGCGGCTCTTCTCACCTCGTCTGTAGCATGTATCGTTCCACTGGCTATCTCAAAAAAGTTGTACGACAGCATCCACATAGTATATTCTGTGTATAAGTCTACAGCTCCTAGATTCAGTGGGGTCGGCCGTGATATTTGTGCATGTGTATGTCCGGCTACTTGCGGTGCAGGAACTTGTCCAGCAGCGGCATTTCCAGGACCGTCAGCAGCAGAGCCTTCTCCACGTTCAGCGACCTCCATCTTGCTGCGCAAATTTAGGTTACTAAATTAACGAGTTGTACGTAGGCTTTAGTTTCGTCAATGAACATGAAATCCGTATCGTACTACTTGCCACTTGAATGTCTCTTAATTCATTTCAGTCCTCGTCGCCATAAATATTGTATTGTCCAATATGCCTAAAGAAACTGATCTCTTCGTTTCTTCCTTTTATTGTCAACTAAATCGTCTCACACATGCAGACGGTTTATCACACAGATTAGATGCGAATAGATGCGAAGAATCATCGCGCGTTACAAAAACACATATACGCTCATTCACGAGCACAGGCACACGAACAGTTTTCTTCATCAAGTAAGGTAAAAACTTGATAATGACTGTTTGAACACCGATTTGTGAACAACACATAAAATAGGCTACTTGAAGGTCTAGGCCACCATTCAGAGAAATTTTGTGCATTTAGGGTGCTATTGTTCAGACGCAGCGTTTATAAATTAGACCTCATTTACGCTATCTGCAACACTATAATCTATAGGCTACCTAGCCAATATCATCGCAAGCCTACATTATCCACATTGGTGGAGCCAGTCAACAATATGTCACTTTCAGTTTCACATCAGCAACAATATACATCAACAATATGTCAGCGTTAATTTAATATCATATAAATAACTTCAACATAAGCACATGGGAATGTAGTTTGGTGCGCTCACCTTGGTTGAAGAAAAGCCCAGACACCCACAGTGTGATTATGAAAATTGGGAAATATTCAGAACAGTTTGCTCTAGAAAAAAGACAGAAAACAAGCGATGAGAAGGTTACTTTAGGCAATGCATACAACCTGATAGGCTAAACACAATATGCTGCTCTAAAATAGCTACAGTAAAGACCGCTACACTGTTACAACTATGTAGTGAACTCACTGTGCCCGAAAGATTCTCTCGAACTCTGGGGGACCCGATGTGTTTGGAGGCGAGACGGAGTACTTGCGTCTTGCATAGATCACTTGGAGAGAGAAATAGGCTGAAGGAGAGCAAAGAAATTCCATTGCAGTAAAGCGTCTCAACTTAAACAACGAAAATATAAAACGAACGGGTCTACATTTTAGAATTAACTGAGATGTTTCGGTAAAGTGAAGAATATGCCGAACTCATCTATTTCTTTGTATGATTTAGACGTGTTGCAATGCTTTTCATAAAAAAAGCAACGTTCACAAAGACGCACTATGAAACAAAACAAACATCTGAAAGCTTCATGAAATGGGTTATGCGTTGCATTGCGTTCGTATTGACACGATTTTATAACCGAAAATGCGCAGATTAAATTTCGGACAGGATTTTTCGCTTGACGCGAGTTGTAATCTCCAAACATGCGCACGCTTGTATTTCTCTACCCCACATCACAGTTACGCATAATGATAATCGCTAATCACTAACGCTTTCAATACAACAGACATCCTCTTAAGCGAAGCTCAGACCTTCATATACATTATTATACCCTTAACTCTCATTTGAATTCTACATTTTCTTTGCTGTTGTGAAAGGCCATACGGAAGGTTTACTTCAAAAGAGAACTACTTCACCTTGCTCGAGTACTCCAAGCACGGTCACAGCCGCAACGAGAACAAGTCGGTCAAGCATTCTGCTGTTGCAACTAAGGAGGATGCGGTAGTTTGTCTTTTTCAAAATGTCATTCGATGGAAATAAGCAGTGTACTTAGGAACGCAAAATGAAGGCGGAGCGCGACACCAGACTATAACAGCAATACTGGCAAGTAATCAAAGCGATCACTAAACGTATTCGTTAAGCGGGGAAAATACAGGTTAGAGTACAAAAGGGCTGTTGTCGAAAAATATCAGTGTTATAACTACAAGTGAGGATGAACTGATGCCAGTTATAATTACATTCCGTAACTAATTAACACGAGCTGTCGGCGGGAGTAGCGAGACCGGGGCCAGGCACTTTTCACTCCTGGGTGTTATCTCTTAGCCTCGGTGCGTCTTGCAATTCTAACTACAGTGTTAGCCTATAGGAACGATTTAAGTCGTGGGTAGAAATTTACACGATATTGGTCCTCGAGGCTTATTCGAAAACGAGGAAACCGTAAAATACACGCTGTCAGTTTCTGACATCAAACCATATCGTGGAGTTGGCGGTCATAGGCAGCGGGATGGGTTACGTTTTCGAGCGTTTATAGAGGGATAAAATTGAGAGATTTTCTAACATGCTCAGCTTATTTGATTTTTTAAATTTATAGACAACAAATGAACATTACTTTATGCAAAATAAGGCAAACCATCCTAGTTTAAGACATGTAAACAATTCCATGAGAAAAACTATCATGAATTAGTATGCTGTCAAACTTTGTGGGGCCACCGTCCTCATCTGACTACTTGAGCTTAATTTTTTGCTGGCCACCACACGGCTTCATGTACTGATTTGAGTGTAGGCTTAGCTTAAAGCTATATCTTCCCTCCTTTTCATATAAATGTGTGTATTGATGTAGACATCCAATTCATAAAAATTTACCTACTAAACACTGAACAGAGAAAACAAATTCTAGCCTCTGAAAACCGGAACATGAGACTCATCTCAACTCTTCGTGTTGCGTTCATCAACGGACTACGTAAAGGTCCAACTCATTACACAGCGCCCAGTAGTTAAGTTGTAATAAGCAGTGTGACAACCAGCCCCGTGTGAGAAGTATCCATGGTCTCCACAATGAATCGATATAAGCTAAGGCAAATTGTTTTGATCCACTCACTCCAGTCATCAGCACAGTAAAAAAATACAGCCACACAGTCTGTTTCTAGAGAACAATATTTACATCATACTCTTGCTTTACAGAGAACAATAATAAAAGTATAAAATACTTACAAAAAATTTGCAACAATGTACATATAAAAATAAGATCTATCTTCTCCTGAACAAAGGAAAGGCATACATACAAAAAGTATATAAATACACATAGAAGCCCCCTCACTTACACTTGGATGAACATTTCTGAAACCTAAAGGTCCAGCTGATGTGGTTGTTTATGCCAACGCAAATGTACTGTCTGCACTACTCTTTCTTCAGAACCAAATTTTGAGGCGTTCACATAAAAAAAAAAAAAGAAAAAGAAAAACAAGACAGAAAACGTAACCCTTTTGGCTCAAAATGATAAAAATGAAATTAGAGCTAACAGGCAAGGGTTGTGGGTTTTTGTATTTAGTGTAACATGTTTGCCAGTCACGCTAAAGAGACACCAAGGTTTAGTTGCAGTTTGGTTTAGTGTTGTGAATTTTACCTTCAAGCATCATCGCTCTGTATCAAAGATCATAGTACTCTCCGTGTACTTTCCGTGTGCTGGAAATGTTTTCTTTGAGACTAGACTCCCACTTGCAGAAGAAAGACTTAATCTCATACCACTGTTCATAGATTTGTGCACTGATATTTGAAAGAAAAAAGAAAGTCAGTTTTGCAAAAAAAAAAAAAAAAAAAAAAAGAGCCACTGGTGCAGTAGCTGGGTTAATGATATGACAGTAATGCTTTGTTAAACCATATTACTTGTCCATGAGAGTGAATCGATTTTGAGAACAGTTTTGACAACACTCGTGTCACTCTCTCTAAACAGAGGATACAGATGACTACCACTGGTTTGTGAAAGAGAGAATATACATCTAAATCTGTGTGTGTGTGTGTGTGTGTGTGTGTTTGTCTGTTCACCCATTGCGTTTTGCTGGGATTCAGTGGTTTTAGTTACTGAGCCACAGGTTCAGTAGTTACGTTTTTTTCTTCTTCCTCTTTACCGTTTCATTTTTTTTTTAGAAAATGTATTCATTTTTTAATATTTTGTTTCCAGTCCTGGGAATACTCATTACACACAGGCTTTTGGTCCTGCACACCATTCTCTTGGCATTATGTACACCTGGTATACACACAATACAGAGAACAGCCTCCTGAACACAGCAAACCAGCAATCACATCACTGTACAATCTGACTGTGTCCCAGTAATTCATTCATTTAATATGCACAGCCTCTTTCTCCCTCTTCCCACATACCCATTGACTGAGACTGTTTCACAACGTCTGTGACTGGCTAATCAATATGAGTCAGTTACTGATGACTGGCCAGTAGCTCATCCAGGTCATCCATCCACTCTTGTGTCTCTTGGCTCTTAAGCAAAGAGTCCACCAGATCACTCTCTACTGGGAAACTGGGCAAGGTGCCTCCCGACTGAGCATTATAGGCAAACTGCAGCTGCTGATTAGCTGTCCTGTTGACTTGATAGGCCTGGCTGCAGGGCATGCCGGCTGTGCGGTTAGGGACCTGTCCCCCCTGTGGCTGGCCAAAGGCACCCAGGTCAGGTAGCACTTGCTGGGCTTGCGGAGGTGGCTGTTGCCCTTGTTGGGCTTGCTGCTGGTTTGGTGGGGCTAGCTGCTGGTTCATAGAAGGATTGCTGGTCCTTTGCTGTGCCATGTTAGGTATCATCTGCCCAGGGTTCATGCCCCCGAGGGCCCTGGCTCCAGGACCATTGCCCATACCAGCCTGGGCAAACTGGGCACTATTGGGCAGCTTGGCCATCCTGGGCTGCATGTGGAAAGCAGGGTTGCCAAAACCAGTGGGCATGCCACCGTTACTGGACGGCGGCTGCGCACCCATGCCCTGCTGCAGACCTGGATGCTGTTGTTGTTGCTGCTGCTGTTGCCAAGACTGGGCTTGCGTTGGCATCGCACCCTGAATACTGGTTGGCATAGAGCTGGGTATGGAGTTAGGCATGGCGGCGTTCATGTTGTTTGCCAGGGCACTGGGCATGTTGTTGGGGATCCGGGCTAGCTGTTGCTGTTTGAGCAGAGCGGCGTTGGGCTGGCTCTTTAGGTGCTGCTGCTGCTGCGCTAGGACATTTTGTCTGTACGCAGCTGATATGGCTGACATCTGAGGCCTTTGTTGAGGTGGATGTGAGGGGTGCATGGGCATGTTGCCATAGAGAACCTGCTGCACGTCAAGCCCGCCCCCACAGGACGACAGGCTCATGTCTGCTTGGCTGGCGGCCGGAGGGGCGCCTGCGGGGGGGCCTCCGCCCTGACCCACCCCCATACCCATCATGCCCTGTGACTGAGGGAACATACGCTGTGTCCCAGGGTTGGGTCCTCCAAGAGAGCTGACATTCCCCATTGGTTGAGATGAACCTAGAGTACAAATAGGATGGTTGAGACAACAAATCAAAGAAGAGACGTATCAACACATTGTAGCACATTTAGTATCATTCAAAGGATAACAGAAAAATACAATATGTAATAATACCGTATATCAAATAAGCAAACATCTCATGGCGCTAGGAGGACATTTTTTTTTAATTTCATAAAAATTAAAACGTCACATCTCTCAGGAACTGAAAGGGGGGGGGGGTGTCAGAAAACAGGCAAGGGGATATGGAGACAAATTCTTACGGACTGAAGGGCATTCTAAGGGTGAACTCTGCTGCTGGCCTACAAAACTCAACCTCTCACGACCAAACCATACTGTTTGTTGTTTGCTATTCAAATGATTTCAGTGGTAAGCACATTTTACATGTGAGGCTGGAGGTTTGAAAACAGGAAACAAAGACCTGCTTGTGTGACATGCTTGGATCAGTTGAGTAAATAAATGGTCAGTCAGAAGAGAAAGGTGGAGGGGGGAGGGCTGGATGAACTTTCAAATCAGCTCCATTTATGACCTACAGCGATCTGTACTGTTTCTCCCTTTTGGCTCTACTGATTTTCTCTCCCATGTCTGTTAGCAGATACTTTAGAAAGTCAAAAGGTTATAGTCTTTATGTGGACAGCCTAACAGGTCTGGCCCCTGGCCCAAGAAGAGCTACAGTTTACATGGATGGCACTGAAGTGTGTCCGTGACCAGAGAAATAATGTTTCATGAAACGCAGTATGAACAACATATGCTCACAGTCAGTTAGCAGCCTGCCTTCCTGTGAACTGAGTGTCTTACCTGTGAACTGGGAGACTTGCTGAGGCGGCTGGAATGGGTTCTGCTGGGCAGACTGGTTCGGTTGGTCCTGATATTGAGGAGGAGGTCTGGTCAAATGCCTCTGCAGCTGCTGCTCCTGTTGCTGACGCTGTTTCTCCTGAGGCGAAAACACACAAAGAACACAATTTAAATGACTTAATTATCACATTACATTAAGTACTATACAAAACAGTCTACGGACTATTCATATGGTGGTATGACTGTGCAAAAGATATGAGTCTGTTTCAACGAGTGTGCTGGTCAGTTTTATCAGTGGGAATCCCTGGGGTGACAAACAGTTCAAAATGATCCTCTACAGATAGCAAAGAGTAGCAGCAGGTTTGCACAATCTCATATGTTCACCCATGAGCAAGTGTAAGCTCAGTTCAGTTGCCTATGATGCTAGTGCCCCCATGAGGGCCAAGTGAACACTGCAGAGGAGTTTTAATAACTTAGTCACACGTGTGTCCTTGTGAAAACTCACAATGCAGTTGGTGTTATATACCACCACCTTTCCAGTTGGTCACAAACCTCAGCCTACACTCATTTACAGAAATGACAGAGCAGTTTTAAGGGTAACCCTGAAGTGACCGGGCGGCACCTGACCTGGTCTGCCATCATCTGCCTCTGGATTAGCTGTTTCTGCTGTGGCGTCATCATCGACATTGCCGGCTGCTTCCGCTGTAGGTTGCTCAGGTAGGCTGCGTTGCCATGGTTACCCGCCATGGCATTGCCCCCCGGTTGCGTTGTCATGGTATTTCCAGGACCAGGGACATGAGGGCCTAAAGGGTAAGCACCGGGTTCCTGCAGAATCAAGTAGTGAACAAAAGAAAAGAGATGACAGTGAGTAAATCCGTCCACTAGAGGGCAGAGTACCGACACAGTACAACCCTCAACAGCTCACAACAATTCCAGGCAAACTTGTGGAGTGAGTTCATATGAGGATGATGGCTGGTGTGGGTTAATAGCAGTATTGGTGATCACAAAGAAATGCTTAATGAGTCAGAATGCTAAACAGAGGACACAATGGGTCCATGCAAAACAATCCACTGAGCATCTGAAACACTGGGTTTAAAAACTGCAGACAAAGGGACATTTGGAAAATATGAAACTGTTGAGGCTGAGTTACACACACAGTACATGGGTGTGCGCACAGATATTCTCTCTCTTTCTCTCTCACCCACAGACATACACACACATACACACACACCAAACAATGCAGAAAGATGGAAAAATCCACACAGGGAAACACCTCAGCCTGACTGCTTTCCATGATATGCTGACAGGTGAAGCAAGACAAAGATAGACAGACAGGTGACAGAGAGTCACAGAGAGAGAGAGAGAGAGAGAGAGAGTGAGAAAGAGTGAAATAGCAGAAGAGAGTTCTCGCGATAGAGGAAAAAACCCAAGTGGGTTAAGCAGCTATATTTAAATAGGGAGAGTTGAGAGAGGGAGGGGGCTGATCCTAAAATACTCCGAGCAGGACAGCAGCCAGGGGAGGGGGAGAAACGCATGAAAGACTGCTTTGTCGTCCCTCTGTCCCTCCCTCCATCTCTCTTGCTTCCTCCCTCCTTTCTCTGCTGACTCTCACACGGCTGTAACCCCCACTGCCTAACCCAGCCCCCACTCCTGTGTAATCGTGTGTGTGTGTGTGTATCTGGCACTGGGCCTCTTCAGCCTTGGGGATGGACACAGTTTGTCTGGGTCAGGCAGCTGGTTGCTAAGAAGCATAGAGTGGGCAGTCATTCTCTCTCTCTCTCTCTCACACACACACACGCGCGCGCACGCACAAGTATTTGCACATGCAGACACAGACCAACAGACATTCAAACTGTAGTTTGGTGTCATAAGAAGGCCAAGCCATACACAGACTCAAACACAAGCACACACAAATATACATACTCAGAGACACACACACAAAACCACTGCACACAAACAGACACCCCAACACACACACAGACACACAAAACTATTACACACCAATGCAAGCTCAGACAATCCTACAAAGGAAACATGCCACTTCTCAGATACCAGACAATCCTTATTATGTTTTCACCTCAACATTTTTGATGTAACTCCTTTTATTTATTTTACCCAAATTACAAGTTTGCTTTGAAATACTGGAAAAGCAATTTCAACATTTTTAAAATACTTTTAACAGCTGGAGTACCAACTGTTTTAGGACTGTCTAGTACAATGGCTGAGGTTCATCAGGAACACTATGATTATAGACCCTTTCACACACAAGACTCAGGACATTTCTAGACTCATTTTTCCATTATATCCCTTTTCACACTCGCACCTCATTCCCAGAATACTGCTGGAACAAGCATGTTCACATATGGCATGACAATCCTGGAAAGTCAGGATGTGACATCAGCATATGCAGCAGAAAATGCTTTGTTTTGAACAAAATGGTGAGTGAACAGATCCTACACAGTGCTGATTTGCTGACAATATTATGAATTTACAACATGTTTTGTAAACAACTAATGTTGTTAGATGTGATTCTGGATTCATAAAGACATGTTTGTGACATGAGAAAAGCACTGGGTGATAAACTGGGGAGAGGCAGAGACGAACACAAAGCTGCCCTAGACTAAGAGCACGGAGGTAGGTCATCAAAACCTCATCCATTTATCCAGCAACGTTACAGCATTGTTCACACTTGAGTCTACCTGAAACATTTCTGGAAACGTTTCTAGGTCTGGTAACAAAAATTGCCAGATCAACTTCTATTCTGACTCATAGTCATACATGACCCCATTCCAGAAAACTGCTATTACAATTACAGACAGAACTGCATGTGTGAAAGGGGTTACTGATCATGTCTCATATCTTATTCACACTGTAGTCTTCCATTAAAAAATGTGCTTTAATCAAGACTGCTTTAGTCCACACAAGATGCAACACCACCAGGCGGACGCTCGGACTACTAGAGTCACAGGAAGCCTCTCTAACTTGGAGCCAAGCTTGTTACCTCCGCCAAGGAGGTTATGTTTTCGGTGCCGTTTGTTTGTCTGTCTGTCTGTCAGCTGGATTACGCAAAAACTACATTTTCATGAAACTTGGTGGAGGGGTGAACAATGGGCCAAGGAAGAATTCGTTAAATTTTGGAGAGGATCAGACTCGCGGGGTGGATCCCCATATTATTTTCCACTTTCATTACATTGCGAGAGGGCAGAATGAACTGAATGTGTCGCACATGCGCAAACTCGTAATTACAGTGAATGCTGTGCCGCGACTGAACATACAACAAAACATAACAGCCACCTCAGACATCACTGCACATACAAATGCAGCAGGTATGTCAGAAATAAGCAATGTCTAAATTATCCTTACTGTCTATTTTCCAAGTCAACATGAACAAAATAAGCCTTTTGAAAGCTTATTGTGGGCTTGCATAACGCTCATAATCGCTAATTGTTTCTTACAATAATTTAGCTTTCCCAATCATACATTCTGATTTTTTTTTGTTCTAATAGTTTTGGAAATATATCCAAACATATACAGTGGTTGCTGTTGCAGATTTGAATATCAAAGGGGAGCGGACCATTGGCCTTGGCGGAGGTCTGCGCTTTCCTAGGGCCATTCTAGTCATAGATACTAAAGGCAGAAAAGCCTTTGTTTCAGTACGCATGTGTATGCCTGGAAATCGGTCTTACTTGCTATGTGCTCACTAACCTATGTGCTCACTTTGAATTATGTTATTCACTAGTGCATTTGGATTAGCTACTCTGCAGAATGGCAAAATGAGCACCACTGCTTTCCAATGCACAACAGAAAACATCTGTGATCAACAGATGTTTTATTCACTGTAAAAAAAGTAAAGTAAAGTAAAGACAACATTGTTTTTGATATTCTGACATGCAGGTTTTCAGGTGTGTGATTAGGGTGAAGGTTGTAGAGGTGTGCTGCTGGGTTAAATGCATGTGTGTTGAGGTAAAGAACTTTCTTACCTGTGCATGTGGCATGTGTGGGGGTCTAAAAGGCATCCTCTGTTTCATCTGCTCTTGTCTGATTTGGGCTAGGCGAACTGCCTTGTTCTGGTTCTGTGTAACTACTGGACCCCTTGGCTGTCCTGAAGCCCCTGCCTCATAGTGGGACAGAGGCTTAGTGTTACTATAGTCCAGCATGGTTGGCGGCCCCCCTGCGTTGCCTGGGTGACTGAGAGTGCCCGTGGGTGCTGCATGACCCAACATGTTCGGGTGCCCACTTGGTTGCATGTACCCACTGGCTGCGCCTGCTTTGGGGGAGCCCTTGTTGGGCTGCTGGCCGGGCAGCAGGAGGGGTTTGGAGTTAGGGAAATCCTGGGGGTAAAGGGAAGGGCTGGTGGGTTTTTCCATCCCAAAGGCACCACTAATCTGACTCTGAGACGGGGCATTTTGGGGCCAAGGGGAAGGGTGGAATTTGGCTGTCTGCTGCTGCTGTTGCTGCTGCTGCTGCTGCTGCTGCTGTTGTTTTTGCTGTTGCTGTTTTTGAGCTGGATGCTGCTGCTGACTCTGCATCATCTGAGCCCTTTGCTGCTCCCGTGCAGCAAGCTGCTGCAGCTGCTGAGCGGGAGACAGGTCTTTGGGTGGTCCCGGGAGCAGGTGGTTCTGCTGCAGCGGTCTGGGGGGCTGGGCCACGGGCTGCTGTTGCTGCTGTGGAGGCTGAGGTATGGGCAGGGCTGGGGAAGAGGCCGTGGAGGTGGCTGTGACAGGGGAGCTGGTGTGAAGCGGGGGCCCTGATGAAGTGGGCCTCACCTGGGGAGAACCGGTCCGAGAGTCTTGCTCGAACGCGCTGGCCGGACCCGGGGAGAACTCGGCCTTCACCACGCCTGACAGATCCGGGGGCAAGAGGCTCTGGGGCTGGCTGGACGGGGCCAGGTCAGGATCCTTGCGGTCCTCGAAAC
Source organism: Chanos chanos (assembly GCF_902362185.1). NCBI lineage: Eukaryota > Metazoa > Chordata > Actinopteri > Gonorynchiformes > Chanidae > Chanos > Chanos chanos. Next base: position 32,816,517 of record NC_044495.1, on the reverse strand, counting down.
CGTCGTTGAAAATGTCTTGGATGTCTTCGTAGGCCACTGAGCGATTGAACTCCTCCATTAGCTCAGTCCATTCCTGCTCGTTAAGATTAAGGTCAGGAAACAGGCTATTGTTGCAGCTGGCGCCCCCTGCAGGCAGCATGCAGGGCAAAATGTCGTCCACGGGTTCCTGTTTCAGACCCTTCAGACGGAACTCCTGGTCCGAAGCTCGTGATCCCGTGCCACCCTCAGACAAACCGACACCGTTCTGCTCAGCTCCGCCAGGGCCGTGGGCCCCGTTCTGCACTAGGGCGTCCGTGCTCACGCCATGTTTGGTGTCCATGGGCGACACAGGGGGAATGGTGCCATTAGACGCCCCATTGAGACTCCCCATTGGATCATCTATGCAGGCCTTCTGGGACGGCGGATAACCATCAAAACCGTTGACCTGGTCACGACCCAGAGGTGAGCTGGCATTTTCCAGCTTCCGTTTCACAGTTTCCTGTAACTGCAGGAGAGATTAACAGAGTGACGATCAGATTTTCATTCAGCAACATTACAATAGTCATTTACAACCATTATGTTCATTTAAATGCTAATTAGATACAACGTTTACCACTTCTTAGCCATTTTAGACTTGATACACAACTACCAATGGACTGACTGTGCTCGGTCCAGAAAAAAGGAACAAAATATGCAAAGAGGCTAAGATGAACAATGCAGCATAATTGAGTCTATTTCCAGGAATAGCAGCATGCTGGCCATGCCATCCAACAATTATGGTGTAATACAACTGTCATGTCCTCTAATCCACCAACAAACATATTTTGGTCATTCAGATAAATTCTCGTGTATTAAGAAATAATTACAGGCAGATCTGCCCATTTTGAGAACAGATCAAAGTCTGTTCGTTCAAAACTATCTGGTCTTCTCCAACTAGAAGGTTCCAGATGCTTAAATTTCCAACAAGTACCCTATTTGTGAGAAGTCTGATCTCACAGCGTTTGGAAAAGACAAGACAGATCTGCATTTCGTAACTACATATGGACCTTTTATCACCGTCACAGTCCAGAGAGGGTATTCAGACTCTTAACAGACCGTTTCCAATTCCTCCCCCAGGGCTAGACAGGCAGAAAAGACAAGGTTGGTCATCTTTAGCCAATTTACTTTGACTATACTAACTGCCCAAAAGCTTCAGCCTTTATGTCGTGGATGCATAAAACCTGATAAGTCAGCACAAACGATGAGCAGTGTTTCACTTTTATTCTCCATGCCATCTCCACTCTAGTCTAGACAGAGAAATATTTCATAGCCACGCCTTCACCGTCCTTTTATGTGGAGAGGAATGTTTGCAACATACATTGTTTTATCATGGACGTTATGTGTGCCATAGGGGAATGAGAGCAGTAGAGCAGTCAGCAGTTCATTTGGTATTCCACACATGGTCGTGCTGGCGGACTGTGGCGGCAGCTTGATCTGACTAAGAGTTGAGCCCTCGCTCTAGGCTGAGCCAAGCAGCTTGTTTGATCCCCCTCACAAAAAGAGGAAGGGGGAAGAGTGAGAGAGTGCGAGAGTGAGAGAGAGAGAGAGAGAGAGAGAGAGAGAGAGAGAGAAGTATAAGCATAAGCAGAGAGGTGACTAACTGCGGGGCCTTCTAAACCTGAAAAACTGGTCTCTGTCTTGCAGCACACATCATCTGTGTGGCAGTTGCTTGCTCAATGGTATGCACAACACAGCCTTACTCTTCTTCTCTCTCACTCTAAATTTCCTTACCATTCCTCTACTGTTCTGTTTGTTCTAATGTCTGTTTTTCACAAATACAAAACTTACTTTTTCTACTGCTTCTTCTCCGCGAGTCTCTCACTCCCTCTTTCTCTCTGCCTTCATGACTCCCCCACCTCCCCCCCCCCGCCCTCTACCACCACCACCATCACCACAGGCTCAAGCCACATGAAACTAATTACCATGTGTATAGATGCACAGACCACAACAAAAGAGCCAGCGCCACTGCTGTGGAAGGGTGCGGGAGCGTGCCGAATTCCAGCCTAGGCGAAGCTAAAGCACCGCCTGCCTTTGAAGCCCCCGCCACCACAATAGCCCTGCCAGACCTCTACTGCAGGAGCAGGGGTGCGAGCTAAGGGTCCGATAGAGAGGGTTACCGAGCCCCAGACGAGTTCTCCAAGGACGTGCTCACCACACATAAACTGGTCCGGTATAAAGTGGAGATGAGCAGCGTCAACTACCAGTTATTTGTTTGTCTCCAGCCACAGAACTGTGGTGAGCAGTTTCCTGAATTTGTGACTTCTATCAGATATTTTGTTAGTGACAAGATCATCCTGAGATCTGACGGGTGAAGTTACAAAAGCAGTCACTGCCGCTCTGTAGTCTCACACACGAGTTTTAGAGGGGTGAAGAGGGTGCCACCCGTGCAGATGACAAACTGGACTTTTCTCTGTTTTTACGCTACTGTTTCAACTGGTTTTGCATGGCCATTCAGCTTTGTTGTTTTATCCTCCGTTCTGAAAAACTTTTATTTTACACTACTTTGTAGTACACATGAAAGTAACATATTCCTCACAAACTGATGAAACTCAGTGGCCTAGTGGACTTTTTCTTTTGCGTTGGCCACCAAATACTGCTCTTGGGTCACTTTTTATTTCAGACTGGGAGAGAAGTGCAGTGACCACCAGTAATCAACCTCAGTTCTTCTGCGTGCTCTCCCAGCCATGGTTATTTGCATATTAACTGGAGACTTCTTCAGCTGTTGCTACCTGCACCCAGCACTACTTGTCAACACAGTTGTCACTCTAGGTCTCAACTGTGTGTCTGTGCATGTGTGTACCTGGACCATATTAGGCGCAATAATTATGATAGAAAACTGTGCTTCGTTGACATAGGGCCTAAGCTAGACACATTTAGCACACTTAGACTGTATATTCCCACAGCAACTAAAATCTCTTTTCAGTAGAGTGACACTCCTAAAAAAAAAAAGCCCTGGATTTGAACATTTAAAACATTTTTTAGGGGTGGGGGTGGGGGGTCCTTATTTTGGCAATCAATAAGTGTAAGTGTATATTTCAAAGCTGATGAAGGGAAGGAACTATTGAAATTTACCATCAGTTCAAGGATCTGTATCCATTTAACCGAGATCACAACTACGAGATAGGCTATGTGTTGAGTGCCAAGAGGCGTGGAGCAGTTTTTCTGAGTCATTAGCTGTGGGTTGAGAGAGACAGACAGAAAGAGAGAGAGAGAGAGAGAGAGAGAGAGAGAGAGAGAGAGAGAAGACAGAGAGTTTGCTAGGACTGCACTTTAGGCAATCCTGTAAACTACTGCGAACATGCAATGAAGAGAACTGCCCCGTTCCATTGTGAAGGACCATTGAAAACAGGAAAAACACAAGGCTGAACTAAAGACAGAGACTCTTAACACAAGCAGCAGTGGACTCATAGTTATCCTCGGGGCACTGAGAGTAATGGTGAGTCACTACGGTGGGGGAGCTGTGGGGGGAAGGGTGAGCTTAAAAAGACCTGACTCATCCCTAAAACGCAGCTACAGTCCAGTTACACCCTCACTGTCCTACTCCAGTACAGCTAAAGCCACGCTACTCTACTACACAGTCCAACTCTAGTCCTTCAACTGCCTCACTGTGCAACATGCTCCAGTCCTAGTACAGCACCACTGCCTCTCTGTAGTTTAACTACTCTCATATCACAGCCATGCTACAGTTACCTAAAGCCCAAGGTAATCAGATCACACAGTGAGGAAAGAATTCAGTTTAAAGTTACTAAATACCAACATGTTTCGATGTCCAAATTGTGCGTCAGTCGTTGAATAGACAAAACTGTGTGTTGATGGGAACAGTGGCAAAAGTTATAATGGCACATGACAAACATGGAAAAATTGCAGTGGGAAAGAGGAACGGTGGCCATTAACAGTGATTCCAGAAAAACAAAACCCAAAAAACAACAACAACAACAAAAAAAACCCAAAGAAGAACTTCAAAAATGACCACAGAACTGAATCTACACTCCCAGTGCCAAGGTTCAACAAAACCTTATTAACTTTATCATGCAAGCTTCTCAAATCTGACAACTGTGATAGGGTTACTGTTGAGTAACCATTTGCATCGTGTAAAAATGGAAGCAACACACGACCACATTTTGTCGACATCTTTGCCAAAAAGAAGAGTTACTCTCTTGTGCTTCGGGCTTAAGTGAGCACAGCACTTGGTGTCAGATTAAAAAAAAAAAAAAAAAAGCACTTACTTGAGCACAACAAATAGTTCTTCAATTAGATTATTTTATTTTATTCTATTACCTTTTTGGTGGCTCTGGAACACAGAACACAGCTGAACACTGAACGGGATAAATTTAGCAGAACGATAAGGCCCAAACTGTAGGCAAGTGCAGTTTTAACTAGTGATCTACACTGGATGCATTTTTATGTCTTGTATCATCAGCCAACAGCCACCAAACGACATTCTAAGTCCAATCCTGCGTCAGACAGACAAAAGGATCGAGTTTCTGAGCAGGACCTACTTTAAAGCATGGTGGGGTGTTAGTCTATTAATGATACTTTAACCTACTCTTTGGACAGGCTTTTTATCAGTTTGGCAAAACTAAAAACACACTGGGGAAACAAAAAAAAACCCAAACAAACAAAAAAGCACCACCACCACCAACAAAACAATATAACTCAAATGAGTACAAATGTTCAGTTAAATAGTTCTTTCACTTGGGCAGTTTCAGTGACAGCTCACATTACAAGTAGTTTGCTTTCTCTTGTTCAATATGTGTTATCGAGAAGACACAAAGTTTTGAACGAGCTGATGAAAAATTTAGCCAAAATAATTTTTTTAGTGCATGGTTGACTGTCTTATTTCATGGCAGCTAAATTACAAATATTGTTAAAAAAAAACTATGAAAAAAATATTAATGAAAGGGTCACAGATCAATGCCCCAAAACACTTAAAATAGGAAATTAGCCTAATACTTATTTTAGTGTGGGATGCTGACATGGAGCCTTGGTCTGAATCTATAATGAGGCCTGTCAACATCTAGTTAGAGAATTAGTTGGTCATTACAAAAAATAAATAAAATGTTGCCCACAGAACAAAAACCATCAAGAATTTTCTCGATAGACAGAGTAGCCACAGAAATCAAACTGAAACAGTGACAGCCTTGGATACCAGTCCTGGAGACTGTGGATCCAAATCCAAATCAAACGAAGTACACTGTCATCCCTCGTCAGCAAAAATGTTTTTATTGTTCTGTACTTTACAGGGAAGCCTGTATCAACACAGAGCGCAAACAAGAATGCACACTTTATTCTTTACAACCTTTTATTTACTGAAAATTGGGACCTAGATTAGTGAGACATGGCACCAACACACTGTACTGCAACAACTATACACACTGGCAACAAATCAGCTGTTTTTAAGTCTCGAATAAGCAGCTCCGTCTTAGAATATCTGTAAATTAGGCCCTGTTTTCTTAGTCATATTTTTCTGACAACAGATCTGTCACCCACTGTCACAATAAAGGCTGCCGAGAAAACAAAAAGGCTGGAAACCATGGATACCAAACACTCATAACTCAATGCTGGTCCGGGTGTCTGTGCCACTCAGTAGAAAGGACCCTAGCAAAATGGACAGAACAGAGTTTATTTTCAAGCTACCCTGCCCTTGAGTGTGTGTGTGTGTGTGTGTGACTGGAGGAAACTTGACCCAGCTTCTAGTGAATTATGATAAGTTTGCTAGAGTATTTGATATGTTTTTGGCTAGAACTGCTCCTTGAATAGTTAAAAATCTGCTTATTCATTGCTGTTTTTCACAGTGATTTGGGCCCATGCATAGTGACCAAAGTGTGAATTATAAGACAGTAAAATCTGTTTCCACCGTCCAACAGTAAACTGGCTACATCAGCGAGTGGTCTTTTGGGCACTGAATATAAAGTGTAAACGTTTTTTCCTGAAATGATGCCGGTACAAACGTCTACGTTTGCAAAACAAATCAATAACTTCTGATCGATCGTGGAGAGTTATGGATAGCCCACCAATACGGATGTTGTGCACTGTCAACAACATTCTGATCATGTGACATCGACCACCCAGCACGCGCCCGAAAGCACGTTACTGGCTGTGGTTTGCAACTCCTCATAAGAAATCTACGGACCCATGAGTGGCAGTAACGGTACTGTAATTTCACTTGAAATAACGCTCCAGGGGAATATGCATGGAAATTTCGTCGTGCGTTAAATAAATTGTGTTTGCTGGTTTCCGAATTGTTGGGTTAAGTCTCAGAATAACAATAAAAATAACACGGCAAGTCAACAAATCATTCTTGTAGCTCTCGGCATCAATCCAATCAGCAGGTTTTCAGTCACAACAACTTACCGCAATCAAAGTGCTGTTTCGGCTCTGTTCTCCGGGGGTCCCACTATCTGCAAGGTCTGCGTTGTTACCCCCCGTTCCTGACCCCCTCTGTACCGACTGGTCGGTCGGTGGCTGCGGCTGTCTGTGCTTATTCGACCGTTTGGCCTTGGTTTGCAGGCAGCGCTGGTGCAGTGCAAAGGTCTGTTGTCTCTCCATCTCCAGTCGCTCCATTGCTGTACTATCATAGCGGTTCTGACAGTTAGTGTGATGCCGCCTGATTAGTTCGATTCTTCGGCGAAGTCGTTCCATCACCGCGCTATGTCGCGGCATAACAAAATCCCCCATCATCAATAACCGTGTTATTAAACTCAGGGCTCAGATTTCGGCGCTTCGGACACTGGCAACTTATAATGCTGATTCTGCTGCTTCTTCTGTGCGTGGGCGTCTGTACCCCTTTACAAAACACAGCAGACTGCCTCCATTTTCGCCAGTACTTGTCTACTTTAAACCCTATTACAGCAAACAAAATCGAGGACTATATAAGTTAGTTATCCTTCATTAGCCTATGTGTCAGGCAGTGTATCACAAATTTAAAACCGTGCAATCAAAAACCGCATAACAAAGTTACTTTACTTTTGATCAATAGGCACAGGAACAATGTGGAACACGGGAGTATATTCGATTTCAAACTGCAAGTCAGTCTTAATAGTGAATATTATAGAAAAGGCCAGCAATATTTAAAAACGAACATATTTATCAAATCTTAACTTGAACAAAGTTAATAAGTTTACTTTGAAAGCAACTGATCACTGTTCAAATCAGGCCCCATGGCAAAACGTACTGAAGGCCGGTGCATTATGAATGAAACTGTTGAGATTGTCAACAATACATTCCCATCTTCGCTTAAAATCATACAACCAAGTAGGTTGCTACCATTTAAAAGTTAACTGAACAACAACTTATTTTTTTCACTGAAAGAGAAAACACCCCATAGACAACCACTACCATTAAACTTAAGAGTTTCACACTTTCAGCCACGGAATTCGCAAGCTACTAAACACGCGCCGAATAATATCCCAAACTCAGAGTAAGGAAAAATACACTTCGATACTGATGTTAATGCAGTTAGAAGTCTACAGAACTGGTCGCTCCTTTGGCTACCTTTGTAAATTTGCCAACCAAAGTGTCTTAGTAGCAACTTCAAACTCCTCGGCTCTTACCTCAAAGTTTTAAGATAAGAGGTTCTTAAAATTGATTCGGTAAGTTACTCTTCGTCCTACCTCGAAGTTGAAGACGAGAATCAGTTCAAAGAAATACATCCATCAATGGAAAAAGTATTCCATATAAACAACAAGGTGTGTGGTATTCAAACTGGAACACAGCTTAACTTTTGTAACTTTTAAAAGTGGCTAGCAGGCTAACAGCTGATCCTCTATCCTAAACCTAGAGATAGCTAGATAGCAGCAGTGTGTGTAAGCTACGGATGTAGCTAGCTAGCTAGCTAACTAGCCCTATAACAAAGCATGATGCATTCACTTTCATCCAAATTTATTCTTAAAAGTCTCTCTCCCCGTGAAAAAACACCAGCCGATCCAGCGTCCCAGTTTAACGGCTGATGAAAACGAAAAGGCAGCTCCAAAAAACAAACTCTACCCTACGGTGCTATTTCTATTGTTTTCCAGTGTACAAGCAGTTCTTCGTCGCCATCTTGAAACAAGTTTTTTTTTTTTTTTTTTCCTCTCGTTTTTTCTAACCTTTGCATCACAGATGCAGGAGGCGTCATAACCAGACCTGTTCCAATCCCCACCTTCTTGATATGATTGACATTGAAACCAAGCAATGGAAAACTGTGAATAGTATGTTATAGAAAAACTCGTGTAAGAAAAAAAAATGTATTGACAAAATCTCTCCTCCCACTCACTAACTTAGGAAAGACTCGGTTTTTAAGTTTGTACTCACATGGTAATAACGGTGTTTGTGAATAATGATGTCATTTAAAAGTTTAATAGCTTAATGAAGGTTCATCGAATAAACTTGTAGTATAAAAAATGTATCCCATAAACCATAATTTGTGTAGAAGACATGTTTTTATGTTCTTTATCAAGACATTTCAAACATCGCTTGTTTAAATTTTTTTTTTCTTAAATAAGATCCCAAAATTGGTGATTCACTAAGCTCTGAACTCACTTGCTCAGTTACAAAAACTAGGCTATAGTTTGATATCGACTTGTGATCCATTTGTATATTGGTTACATGCAGAGTCAAAGCGCCCACTTTTTGACACTAAAAGACCAGTCTGATATCTCTATCTATGCTTCTCATACTACTCTACTGACCAGTACATGTATTCCCTGTTATTTTCAAGCATTGAAAACAATATACTGAGCCATGAGTTGTTGTCTGAGGTTCACACTCCTACTCAGAATGCACCTACCGAGGGGGTTTAAGAATCCATATACTGTAATTGTATATGTATGAGTATGTGAATGTATACATGAATGTGTGGCTGACAGAGAGGCTTCCACCTTCCGCCTGTTCTTACAGCGTGTCCCAATCTCCTGCTGTACCCTTTACACTGGAGCTGTTTCTCTCAGTGTCTGTCTGCTCACCATTTTACATGGTGAATATCTTGAGTTTGAAAAGAGGAAAAAACATCTCTTAGATCCTCAAGGGAAGCAGGAAGAAGCCCCACACAGCTCCTCCATGCAGCCCAGGCCTGTGCAGTGTCGCTAGAGCTTGGAAACACACACACACACACACAACTCTGCGCCAGGCCTTTAACTGATTCAGATTATGTAAAATTGAATTACGCAATTCAAGCATGTCTATCTCTCGTAGTTACCCAAAATAACTCACTTTGTAAAATTAACTCCAGTGCAACTATTTATTTCCCAGGATGCTATTTTTAGACCATTCACTGAAACCCAGTGAGTAATAACGACAATCCTGTTTTCTCAGGAAATCTCGGTAAATCTCTGTGAATGTGTCCCGCCAAGCAGTCCAAGTCATCTTAGCTTCTTTCTTTTTTTTAAACACAGATATGATGTAATGACAGGGACAATATATGTACAGCAGTCTCAGCAAGCACACTGATTCTTGGTAGCACTGAATGCTTTCAAGGAAAAGATCCTCCCTCCTCCCTTGAAAGGATGTTTTGCCCTTCTTTCCCATGTTTAGTATCACTAATGGGTGATTTGACCATGTTATGGTTTCCAGTTTGGATCCAGTATTTAACAGGCAGAAAACTTGATGTACACAGACACAGTCGAATTTACATATTAACAAAATGCCATAAGAGTGGTTAAAACATTTCACATTTCCTAACCACCATAGGGTCACAAAGTTTAAACAAAAGTTTCGTAATTCAGATGACAGTGTTCTCACTGCGCATAAGATGTTAATTCAATGTAAAGGGTGTCTTACAGATGCTCAAAGAGTTAAAGAGACTAATGTCAAGATTCTACCACTGAATGATAATTACACAACTTTACAACTTTTATTAGACCATTTATTTTCAGTCATTAAAACAATTTAGCATTGCCCAGACACAGATAACTGAAGCTCAGGTACACACTCTGTCAACTGTCTTCTCACGCATACTGTATCTCAATCATGATGACTGTCATGACAACAAGAAAAACATTTACTAATTAATCCCAACATTAAACACATCGTTTCTGAGACATATACAAACAATCAAACCGTTATCGGTAATATTCTCAACAAAAGCTTTTATTACATTCCTACTGTAGTGTAGGAGACAGGTTGTTTTGTGAGTTCATGAGCCAAGTAGTGTGCATAATTACTACACACTGCACTGCACAGACAGGAGGGGATCTAGGCAGGCTTAATTTATGACCATTAAAAGAAGGAGGAACAAAAGACAATTAAGGTGGACATTGTAGCTGTGTCAAACTGTGTGAGAAGGGTTAGGAGTATTGAGGGGCACAAAGCTGAAAGAGGACCTTGGAATTGGAAATGTTTTGTTTAAACCATCAAAGAGGAAAGGGATCTATTTGAAAAAGCCATTTTACCCTTAAGAACAGGGTTTCGCTCTCATGTGACATAACCCAAAACGTAAACTGCTGAACACGACCTCATCCCAAAAAGATAATAAATGAGTCAGAGAAGAGAGTGAAAAATAAAGACACTTTTGAAGTAACAATACAGATACTCTAAGATAACAAAAAAAAACCCTGAAACCTGATAGTGAAGCTTTCAAAATCAAGGTCTCCATTTCTGTGGTTATTCTCAAAAAAATATTTCTTCAATCCAAAAAACCACACAACCCAACCCAAAACAGATGACATTTGAATAGAAAAACACACCACCCACCTCAAAATCTCTTAATTCAAATCCATTTATTTCTGTTTTGTGAGTAACATAAAGGTAGACTTTTTTTTAAACCCAAAACCCTCCCCCCAAAATACAGCTTCAGAGTCTTATGATGCACTCCAACTACCACCACACAGACTGAAAGTAGCTGTGAATCACTTTCCTCAGCTTTCTCTCTCCTCTATAACTTAACATCTCAATTCCTCAAACCCATCCATCACTCTCTAAATCATGGTGAGATGCAAAAAAAAAAAAAGGAAGAGTGGAGCCTATGTGCTCAAGGAAACAGCACAGATATCAGAAATTAGAGAAGATGCTACTGAGACAGAGAGAGAGGGAGAGAAAAATACTTGACCACGCTGTGGTGCCAACAGCAGAGCAACATGTTCAAGCCTATGTGTGTGTTTGTGTGTGTGTTTCAGTTACCTTTGAAAGTGCCAACTCTTTTTTTAAGTCTTGGGGCAGAGCTCAATCAAGGTGTCTGACCTCCTGCCTTTGGATGGTATTTAGACAACGGATGCAGATTCACCAAAATAAGAGTAAAAACAAGTAACTTTAAATGGATTGATTCAGGTCGAGGTTAGCCCCCCATTAGTGCCTTTTTTCACGTCTTAGGGGTAAATCTTTAGGGGCAGAAAAACAGATGAGGTAATGACTTCAACAGCTTGTTTTACACTCTGGGAGCTTCTCTCCCGTGTTCATACACAGAGAGACACTGCTTTAAAAATGAGAACTTGAAATCTTCTTCTATGTTCAAACTATCACTGAGTTTTCACGTGCAGATTAGTGGACAATGTGGAAGTGTTGTGCAAGGAAACTGCTGGCTGCTATTGCTGTTACTGACGATTGGCCAGTCACAATGTGATGTCACAGTACGTGCCAAGGAGCTGAGTGATTCACCAGTTGGGAAGTAGATGACTGTTTAAACCAGGGGTGGGCAATTCCAGTCCTGGAGGGCCGGTGTCCCGCCGGCTTTTGTTTTCACCTCTTAGCTACCTGTTGATTTTCACTTTGAAAACAGGTGTGCATGCTCTTCAGCCAATCAGAGACTACATTTAGTTGGTTGACAAGAAAAACAGCAGGACCATGGCCCTCCAGGACCGGATTTGCCCACCCCTGGTTTAAACCCTCCAATCAAAGGGCTGAGCAGGAATGCTAAAATGATGAATCATCAAAAAGTATGAACGCCAGTTTCACAGCCTGGATACTTCACCTTGGTTATCAGCAAAGGAATGCGCTCTCCCTCTCTCTCCCTCTCTCAATAAAACCTTTTCAATAAAACCTCTCTCTTTTGCTCTCTCACACCCCTCCCCCCCTCCCCAGCAAACTAGCTTTCCTTCTCCAATGAAAATGCTATCCTTAAACTACAGCCTAGATTAATCCAAAACAAGAAATCAAAATTGTGTACAGAAATAAAACAATTAGAAAAAGAGTTCTGGAAAAAACAAACATATTAATATTAAAAACAGCTCACAGTGCATTCACAGAAAAAAACAAAACAAAACCGGCCAAACCTTGCAATCTACACATAAGGCAGCACATGCTAACCTATAAGCCAAACTGACATTCTCCTTCCACACAATGCTGAGCTCCTTCAGAGGGACACTGCTTACGCTTCACAACTGTGTGAGGGCTCCGCTACAAACTTCACTCAACTTAAACACAAAAAATGGACAGAAACCATTACAAAAAAACCCCCTCATGGAATGGAAAAAAAGGTAATGAAATCTCTTCATGGGGTTTTTATTTTCTTTAACTCAGATGTACACCAACAGTGTAAAGCACTGAGTTCACAAAGGTGTTAAGCTGGCAACAGACTGAAATTTCATTTTTTTTTTGTTACACCTTCAAAAAAGAAATAAACAAATTTAAAAAGAAAACAACAAACAAAAACAAAACAAACCACCTCCATATGGCCATTTGATTTATTCTCTGATTTCCCCTTTGATGCAGATAAATGCATGAACCTGTCTACCTATAGGCTGGCACAATGCCAGGTGTGTATAATCTCTCTGAGCTGTAGTGTTCCCATAATTCCTAGTTGATGAATACTGTTTGGATGGTTGAGACAGGCAGAGGAGTCTGTGAGCGACAGAGAGCGGAGGAGTTTAGGAAGTGGGAGGGTTGGGGGGAGGGTTCAGACAGTTAGCGTCAGCTGCACAGTTAGGGAATGATAAACTTGACTTCTTTCCTTTTAGTATAGCAAAGTAATAAGTTTCTATTCTATTCATCAACATAATCTTCAACATCATCATCATCATCATCATCATCGTCGTCGTCGTCGTCGTCATGATTATAACCATCGTCGTCGTCAGTCCAGTTCGAGTTGGTGATTGCTTTTCCGTTGCTCATGCAGCAGACGGCTGATTCTTGCGCTCCTTCTGTTGTCACTTCAGGTGAGGATGGAGCAGAAGACCAGGGGCCAGGAGAGAGGTAGGGAGGAGGAGAGGGAGGATGAAAGGAGAGAGGGAACAGGCCCCGGAAAGGAAAGGAGAGATGGGGTTACGGGAGATGGGAGAGTAGAGGGAAGTCCATCAGTCTTTTCTTGGTTTCCTGTTTCTGGGAGACCTTCTCAGAACGTCCTCTTCCTGTTTCTGTGAAGATGCAACGAGAAGAGAAAGAACAGTGAGATACTAAAGTCACATACACACACACACACACACACACACACACACACACACACACACCTTTCAAAGACACTGTGTGTTAGTTTGCTCCAAGACACATTCCATAAAAAAATCCCCATTAATCATGTTTACCAAAGGCTGTAGGACTGAGATCACCATATTCTCCTTATAATTATCCAACTCATGTTCACATTAGAATACATAAAGTAAACCATACTATCACAGACTAGCAAGCAGAAGGCTTATTGACAATAACAACCACAACAACAGTTTTCTAAATTTAATTCTCATTGTGTGAACATCTGTTCCTTTGTCAACAGTATGCATTTTACCTAGATTGTATTCTTTTTTTTTCTGTACCTCAAAGTGAACTTTTAAAAATCACTTAATCAGCTGCCAGTGAACACAAGTCTGCACCGTAGATACAATGCTTAGAACTGGAGTGCCTGTACACGTACTGCAATGAGAGAAAGCTAGACTCCCCTCGCCCACTTTCGTCTAGAGTATTGTCATTCTGCTCTTCTTACCTCATCCGTTTTATCATCATCATCATCATCATCATCATCTTCCTCCTTTGTCTCTGCCTCTTCCTCTTCCTTAGCCGCTGGTTCTTCAGGGCTTTCCTCAGCATCACTGTTCTTCTCCTCTGATGAAAAGTCAAACAAACAAACAAACCCAGTTATACTTGGCAACAGTATTTTAGCCGAGCTAAGTAGAGAGGAGCCTTTGGATTGGGTTCAATAGGAGTGGGCAGATGCTTGAAAGAACAATAACGGTGTTGGAGCAGAGTCTTTAAAGCTTTGTGCTGACTGGACAAACCTTTTTTCTCCAGCTGTGAATCAACCAATCAGCTAGTCTGTCCATTTCTGGTTTCAGATTTTTTAGACATTTCAATAATGTATGTTAATGATACGTATAACGGTTTTCTTCTTTTTCTCTGAACGGTGCACATTGCATTTTTAAAGACGTGCGACAGGGAAATATTTGGCTATGTGTCAAGCAAAATAATAACGTCGTTGGGAGACCTGAGAGCCATTACAGTGACACTATGAGAGGGAAAGGTGAAGAGTAAGAGGAGAGCAGGACGAAAGAGTTGCGTGAGGGAGGAGAAGTTAGATGAGCTGCACAGGCCAACTGAAGAGAGCAGCATGAGGTACGTCATGTCAAACAGTCTGAACCAGTTCACAGAGCCTTCACAGTCACTACAGACTAATGTTCCAATAGAAAATGCTGAACTCCGAGTTTTATGTTGAGGCTGTGTTTAAATTTGTTCAATTTCATCTCGTAACGTTTAAAAGGCAGAACAGGTTGTGTGTTTCATTGCCTTGTGATATGCCTAATGACAGGAGGTCTTTCAAAAGGAGTATATTTTGCTGAATGTTTCAGAGAGAAAGGTCTGACTATTGTCCAGCGCATTCAGGTTGGCTTTGGTTGTTGTTTTTGATCATTTTAGGTTGGGCAAATGCAATCTGTTTTTAAAAACCATGAGCGGGTGCAAGCCAAAAAAGGCATGCCTGTTCTTAATCGAAGAAAAGATGTCAATACCCTACAATAAAGCTCAACTATGACACAGCAAAAGCCATGTCAAGTCTTCACAACCAGGCAATGTTCATCACTCTGTCAAAAAGCAACACACTCTACTAGAAATCAAATGATCATTTTTGTTAATTGTGAATTAGGTAAATTGGAGGTCTTCAGCTGTCAAATACTGAATTATGCGCAAACTTTCATTTAGTTTCTGTTACATTCTGAAGAGATCATTTCAGCTTAATTCATCACCACATGGGGGATATTGCGATAGGGACAAGATACAAGCTGGTTTGTGAATGAAGTTGGAAAATCAACATTAGTTTTATAATTTGTCAGTGAATTACGCAGCTATTTGAAGTAGCTCAGCATTTAAAATGTGTCTGACATTGGACAATTCTCAGAAAAATGATCACAAATGATGACTGAGCTGTAATGCACTTTTTTTTTGAAGAAACAGTTAGGTTTCAGTGTGGTCCAAAGAGTGTGTGTTGTGGATGAGCGGGATAACCTGTGTGAACTATTGCAAACTCAAATGACAGTTAAACCGTTTTACAGGTTGCTGTGAGCTACACTGTACAAACCCTTCATTACTATTACCACCATTCAAGAATGGTCCATTGTAATAACAGCATATTCATTAAATGAGTGCGAGATATTTAATTGTGGCTTACCTGTCTGCTCCTCCCCCTTCGCCTCCTCCCCCTCCTCTTCCTCCTCATCTGCCTTCTCCTCCTCTTCCTCCTTCACATCAGGCTGTGGTTCATCTGTTTTCTTGTAGGATGCAGCCGTATCTGGCTTCTTCTGTAAATGTGAGGAAAGAGCAGAGTTATACTCACATATGACGACCGCCATTCATTCAGGCTTGCACTGTGAAGTCATGTGACCTCTAACGTAAGAAAACACTTCCCACATGAAAATAAGCCATAATGAAGTTGTGACACATTTGCACACATGTATACAAACACACTCTCTCTCTCTCCTCCTCACCTTGCCCGTGCAGCAGAAGACGATGAAGAGGACGAGAGGAAGAGCCACAGTCAGGACGTAGATCACCCAGAGCCAGGGCCGCTCCTCTGCCGCCGTAATCATGTTGGACACCAGGCCAGGCTGGAAAAAAACCACACACACACACACACACACACACACAGTCAGTCTAGCATCACACACATCCACTAAACCATACAAGGGTCATATAGGATACCAGGTCAGGCTAGAGAGACCACACACACATACAGAGTCAGTAGAACCCACCCGCCTTGCCAGCACACACACACCCCTACAAGTATCTTTTAGGATACCAGGCTAGCCTAGAGACCACACACATACAGTCAGTAGGACCTCTCTAACTCTCACACACACACACACACACACTCACACAAACCACTTAACCATACAGTAAACATGGGACATACTGCAGTACTCAGTCATTCTGTGTCTACAAAATTGCAGCCAGACAGAAACACGGGTTCATCAGATCAACCCCCGTGCAATCCACCTACTCCCACGGAAAAATTCTTTTAACAAAGCTATCCTTCTCCTAGCCAGCAGGTGGTGGTCACATATTCAACTCCAAAACTCATGGAACATTTTTCTCACTTACTCAATCTCTCTCTCTCTCTCTCTCTCTCTCTCTCAGACACACGCATACACACACACACGCACACGCACGCACGCACGCACGCAGAGAGAAAACAGCAGTGTGTGTGTAAGCAGAGCATTGTTATGTTAGCTGTTGTAGTGGGAGGGAGAGACTTTGAGAGTGAGGCTGGTCCTTAAGCCAAACACGTCAGGAATGCGTGGAATTCACCTTTGGAGAGAAAAAGCGTCAGTGCAGCAGGAATTCTCATGAAAGGTGGCCAAATACAGGCTAATCTCTGCAGACACTTAGTAACTATCCAAACTTAGAAACCAGCGCTCTCCCGCCCCCTCAAAAACACCACTCAGGCAACACAGAGCTCCTACCCAAAAACTCTAAAATTAGCCCTGTGCTTCATTCTCATACCAGTTCACACTCGAAAAGTTACACTTCTGCTCCTGCACTTTTTCCCTCCTCCAAATCTACATTTCTGTTCATGTTCTCTCATTTGCCTGGCTTAGCATCTTTCTCATTTCAGTAATCTACATTTTACTACAAAGGAGTAATAAAACCAAAACAATCTGGAGACTCTTTACTTTTGTTGCAAATTCTTTAGATTTTTAACAATAAAAGACTCCGAGTCGAACAGTGAGAAAACTTTGGCTCAAGGCAATGAACACAATTCATTATGCAACATCACAAGGACAACAGCAAAATCAAAACAAACCTGTTCTAGTTAAAGAAGAAACTGTTTATCTAAACGATTTAAACTACGATGACTGATGTTGAAAAGTTTATGTAGCTGACAGACGCTCGTCAGAAAACTCTCGTCCGTGGGAGTGAAAAGCACATGCAGTCAGAACCAATGAGTCTACAGCACAAAGACAAGGTCACTTAATGACTCGGCAGAAAATAAGGCCATGCTGCTGTTTTGCTAGAAAACTATGGAATATTTTTCAGGAATACCAAGAAGATTTACACCCCATAATCAGACTGCTTACTCCACCTCCAGATTATAAAAGCATATGAGTAGATACTGACTTCGTCATATTTTCCCATCAGTTCAGGAACGCAGAGGTTACTCTGGCGAAAGGGGGCGGGGAGCATTGAGGAGCTGCGGTTTGTGTGAGAGTGTTTGGGAAGGAGAACAGCATTAAGGGGTGGTGTTTAAAGCGTGTGTGTGTGTGTTTGTGTGTGTGTGTGTGTGTGTGTGTGTCTGGGGACAGGGGGACTGTCCACGCCCTGCTGAGGAACGTGTCTGGTTAGGCTGGATGTGTGGCAGTGTGGGAAAAGCCTGGAGGCTCTGAGTGGAAACAGGCTCTCAGGAGTCACACAGTGACTGAGACCAGAGACTCTGCTAAACTAATCAACTCCTACAGTCCCACTGAAAACCACACTGCAACCCGTTACCATACACAGCACTGCAATGAATCTTCCACAAGTCAGGGAGAGTGAGAGAGAGCAAGGAGAAAAAAAAAAAAAAAGACATGATGAAGGAGAAAAAGATTGAAACCACCAACAGTGTGGTAAAAGGCAGTGCAACTGAGTGAAAGGTGTATATATAGACAGATAAAAACAACATATGTGAGAGGAGAAGAAAGGAAAGAAACAATGAGAGGATTAAAAAAAAAAAAAAAAAAAGCGCCTCACCTCTGCAGCTCCCTCAGCCGCTTTCTTCAAACCCCAGCCGTCGTTGGCCCACTTCTCCGCTGTGTTACGGTCGGAGGTGATGAAGAAGTTGTCGAAGAAGATGTCAGACGACATGGACCAGAGCTCCAGGCCAATGGCGCTGAAGGGAGTCATGCGGAATGGGTGCAGGTCCTCAAAGTAGTCTGGGTTTGGAATCTTCCTGGGCTTCCACACACCCTAGAAAATCCACCACAAATCGAATGTTCTCTTAGCCTCACTAACAACCTGCTCATTTCATTTGTACCAGCATCTCATCGTGTATGCCTTCTATCATATGCAGTTAACAGCTTATTAACTCCCATAATGGAAAAATTATTATTTAGTTAGATCAAGCTAAAATAAAATTGGTCCTCCACAGGAACGTAACACATGGACTGTTCATCCTCCTCTATTGATGAGTGGTAAGACTGGGTTTGACTGGCTGGTCAGGGTACTGGAAATGTGTTTTGATTTTGCTCTTTTGGGGTCTGCGGTTACCTGATAATTAGGATTGTCAATCATGGGGGGCTTCCACTTGCCCTTGTAGTTAGGGTTGTCAATCATTGGCCTCTCCCACTTTCCACAGCCGGGGGCGGATTCGCAGGCGGGGTTAGGGATCTGTGGCGCCTCCCACTCACCATCCATATCCTCATCCCTGAAAGAGAGAGAGAGGGGGAGAGAGAGAGAGAGAGAGAGAGAGAGAGAGAGAGGGTGAGCAATTTCAAAGACTCATTTCCATCTTACTAATCTTCTTTCTTCCTGCCCTGGGGATGGGATATAATTGAATTTGGACAGAAATCTGGAGCATCAAAGAGTACAGCTTCCCTCGAGTTCACAGGGCTGTGTCACAAATCGAGCTTAAAAACACCCTGAGCTTCAAGTTATCTGGCTTTGCTAAACCACCGGGTTCAACCTATGTCGCAACTGGCGAATGACGAGTTAAATCAACTCATTTTCGTTCAACTCAGCTACAATATTTGCCCCCATCAGTAGAAGGGTGTAACACAGAGCGCAAAAAAGGAAAAAACTGGAGCAGTCTACATTGGTGAAAAAGAGCAATAGAGTATTATGGAGGGTTTTGGTGAAGAAGAGCAACAGAGTATTATGGAGGGCTCTAGTGAAGTGAAAACTGTTGTAAAAGTAAAAAAAAAAACAACAACAACAAAAAAAAAAACAGTACGGTTACTGCTGCCAAGACAATGAGTAGGTGTGGGGAGAAAAGGCACACCGTGTAAATGTGCAAATTCCAATGTCAATACTCACTTACTAAATAAGGATTCAAAGCTTTAAGCGTGTGATAAAAAATTCCCTCAGGATGCCCCAGACTAAGGGGCACTCCTAAATGCAAACAGGAGAAGAAATGAGAGGAGGAAGACAGAGGAGTCCTACATCCTCTGACTCCACCCTGGTGAGTAGGTGACTCTGAGTCATAGTTGTCCTGGGGAATTCCCTTCACAGTGGGACTCCCCTGGCCTCCTCCTCTGACCCCGCCAGCCCTGTGTAAGGCTTAAAGAAGCCCACACAAGCCAGTGGTAACAGTGATAAGTTCAATTTAATTTATCGCTTTCAGCTTGGGTTCTCTTTCTTTCATTATTTGTTATTTTAACAAAGTACATTCTGATCCTTCTTTTTTCATTACTTTTATGTAATATTTATTTCATAATATTATTTCAGTTATGTAATATTGTCCAAGAGTGTTAAATAATCACATGTACATTCTTACATGAGTGTCAAGTTTGAAATGCCAGAGTTTATGTGTTCTCAGAGGCCCTGGATTCAATTTAAAGTGCTCTGAGGCAGGTCAGGTTTGGAGTGCAAGTTGATGTAATAACCTTCTCAGTTTAAAAAAAAGAAAAAAGAAAAAAAAAAGGAAGACCCTTCCCCTTTGGGACGTGAGAGAATCTAAACTCTCCTATAACAATGCTAACTTATGAAACCTCGATTATAGTAAAACATGGAGGCTGGAGGACAAACATAAATGAACCCTGAACCCATTCAACTTAGACAGGACTGTTCACATAATTCCACACATATCAGTCTCTCAAGCCGTAGTTAAGAATATCTGTATCTTAAACGTATCTATATAGACATACTGTGGTTTCTTTAGCAAGATCCTATGTCCTAGTACAGTAATCAGTCTGCAATAATAATTCTGACCAACATACAACATCATATCTAGCCAACAGTAGTTTTAATAAGAAGAATGATGAGAGAATATGTTGTTTGCACCACCCACATATGTGACGCACATTACTGTTGTTTGCACTTCCACACCCACTTTATGTATATTGATGTCTCAAATTGTCTGTATATTGCTTGTATATTGTGTATTCTGGTCTGTAAATAACATGTCATTGTCTGTATATGCCTTTAGTACTAGAGAGACACCATCGACCGGAACCAAATTCCTTGTGTGTGTGTTAACATAAATAAATCGGATTCTGATTCTGATTTAGAAGTGTCTGGGAACACAGTTATAAAATCTGGATCAGTTCACATGTTCTCTAAGTGTCACACAACACCTCTGTGCAAGTGTGGTTCTGCTCTACATTTGTCTCCTTGCCCAGGGATGAAGACTGGCTCTCTCCTTAAATCCTGTTGTTTGCATTCCTCACCAGTTCCAAAAGGGGCTGTCTTAGATCATCTTACACTCCTGACATACTCATTTCTAATAGAACTGTCCCAGTAAATATAGCTTCAACTCTGAGTACAAACGTGCAGGTATGATTTTTGGTAGTTACCAGTCCTCCGGTTTGAGGGCGTCTGGATCGCCGATGTATTCAGGTTCATCGTCCAGCCAGCCGTCTGGCTTCACGGCATCTTCATCTGGAATCTTCGCCGGAGCGTCCTCATCCCTGACACGCAGAGAGAGTGTTTAGCAAAGAACAGCCATGTGTGTAAACATATGCCTACACTCTAAAACTTCATCTCATAGAGCATTCTCCTTCTACGGCCCGGACAATCCAGCCAAATATTTATTTTCACTGTATCATTTGAATTCTGCTGTACAGAGCACAACATAGGATTTTTTCAATAAATACCAAAGCACTTGCTCTGTCAATTTCTCACCTCAGAAAATATTTTTATGAGAAGGTTTACACTGCCAGATATTTTTATTCTACTACTGACAATTAACACCTTTTATTTTTTTCAAGCAGTGCACATTCAGCTACTTAATGTGGCAGCCTGTGTTTGAAAACCTAAAAATTTTCCACTGATGGAAACAAATGGGCTACAGGTGTAAAATGATCTAATGAAATCAAATCAAATCTCCTGCCACACAACAGATCTCTCCCAGTATGACATCTGAGCCCTTCACCTAATGACACAATGTTCCTCAGTGTCGCTGCTGTAAAACACACACACACACACACACACACACGCACGCACGCACGCATATGACAGCATATACACACACCAGTCCTCAGGTTTCACTGCATCTGGGTCCTGGATTTTGGGTCTCTCGTCCCAATCCTCAGGTTTATGATCATCTGGATCTTCAATCTCCGCTGGTGGGTTGACTGGTGGGGTCATGTCGTTCAGCAGGTTACCACTGTTCACCACAGTATTGTCGATAAGGATCTCAAAGCTGTTATCAGGATTCAGCACTGTGGAGAGCACAGACAGCAGACATGTGATTTCACACACTGAATAGTAGAGCTTGGCTCCTTAACCCACTCATTAGACACACTGTATTCAATAGCTGATTTCTGATCAGTAGACTCTGTTCACATCCAGTGCCTAATCATTTACTCAACTGATCCATAGTGTGGCTTTAAAACCAGATGTCCTTACTACTGCAGTGCCCGTCTAGCAAGGCGGGACCACATTTATTATTATTACTGACCAAAGTTCAGGAATTAAAGGCAATCATACTGTAAACTGTTAAGTACTGTTAAGTGTTACTGTTAAGTGTGTCGGTGTGAATGGGGTGCAAGAGATACAGAGGGAGGGAGAGAGGCTTGGCACATCATCATTTAATTATTGTATATAATTATAATTATAATTATTATAGTAATAATAATAATAATAGTAATAAAAATAATAATGATAATATTATTATTTTTTATTATTATTATTATTACTACTACTACTACTATATTGCAGTATTCCTCTTGGCTTTACCCTCATTTTACCTTCAGTACAACTTTAAGCCTGGTAAGGACATCAGATTGTGGTGTGGTGAAACTGCGAAATGCACCACACACATTAAGCCTGAGTGTATGAATCAGCGAGTAGTGGCGCTCTCCTACCTAGAGAGTAGAGGTGGGTCTTTTTGTCAGTGTAGTACGTCCGCAGGTCTGAGTCAGGTTTCTTGGCGTGTTTCTCCTCATATTCGCCAGTCTTAGGGTTCTTATGTCTGAAGATAAAATGGAGTTTGTAGTCCTCTCCACACTTGTCTGGACCAAACATGATGGTGTATGGAGTCTTATCCACAAACTGATCCTAGAAGAGAAAGACAAAGAGGGTGTGTTCAAAGAGGCCATTTTATGATACAAACAGGCGAAGGCATCTTTAAATAGTATGAAGTGAGCGGAATATTTCTCACTTCCTTTCACAACAGTGTAACACAAAGTGTATGTAGAAAGATTTATAGATGTCATTTAGAAGAACAAACATCACTTCAGAAGAACTCTCATCACTAAAATGAAAGGGTAAATGTCAAGAGAGGAGCAGAGTGATGTGTTGACAAAAATTGCAGTGGACAGACTAGTCCAAAGACGACCTAAATTTGAAATCTGGTAAACTTGTCTGACCAGTCATATCATAATCATAGAAGCGGTTCAGTGTTTATCAGCTACAGTAAATGACAAGTTCTCTGGCCTACAAACCCATAATGCTCAGTCAGTTTTAAGAAGTTACCCCCACTGGCCTACTCCATATTCAACCTTCTGTCCCACATTTATTATTGTGGGTTGCGCTAATGCGTAAAAAGGGGACATTTTTAAAATATTCAAAAGACAGAATGTTCCATTCTTTTTACCCTGGTAAAAAAGTCCACCCACCAGAAAGAGTTTTGGGGCGGGGGGGTTGTTCTATGTTCTGCCTACACCGTAACAGTTATATAACTGTTCTATAGCATACTGCTCCCACATATGAGGGGTGGAAGTCACAAAAATTAATTGATAAAAATGGAGGCGATGAAAATGCATGTGAATTGAAAAATACAGCAGTAAAAATAGGTGTGAAATGAAAAATAGAGTGATAAATTATCAAGTGATTTCATTAATTTAAAGCTGACTTGATTAAAACAGTTGTGATATGCTGAAAACAGAGCCATGTTTCATCATTTTCATTCGTCATTCACTATACAAAACTGCCATTTATCATTTAAGGAAAGTAGCCTCAAGGGTGGAAGTAACAAAAATTAATTGATAAAAATGGAGGTGATAATGAAAATGTATGTGAATTGAAAAAGAGAGTGATAAATTGTCAACTGATTTGATAACCTTGATTGACATTTTATTTCAAACAGTGCTGCTCTGATAATCAACTCGACTGACATTTATCATTTACAGCAAGCAATTTTTGCTACTTCTGCCCAAAATGTCAACCAAAGACCATGTCCACTGATGAACTGATCGAGTTTTTGGCTCTCAATTTGCAGGCCTGCCTGCTCGTGAGCTGCTCGCACGAGACCTGATATATCGATACGTGAAATCTGCGAGGAGGGAAGAACTTGCCGCCTTAATTTCAGCCTCCGAGCAGAGGCACCACGTCCTCAGCTCCCTGCAAGATTGAGCCAAAAGCTCAACCAGCTCGTCAGTGGGGACACAGTGAATGATGAATGAAAATGATGAAACACGGCTCTGTTTTCTTCATATCTCGACTGTTTAAATTAAAGCCGATTTGATTAAATCACTTAATAATTTATCACGCTATTTTTTATTTCACATCCATTTTTACCGCTCTGTTTTTCAATTCACATGCATTTTCATCACCTCCATTTTTATCAATCCATTTTTGTTATTTCCACCCCTCATACCCACGGCTTGTAACAAAACAGCCATTCATTAAGACGGCTGCGAGAAGACCAAGTCTGGTCCGACTCTGCTCTGTATAAAGAGCTTAGATGTGGTCATGCATTAATAATCTATCTATATGATTCAGAGGTGGAATAATTCAGTTTGGTTTCCTGGAAAATACAGGGGAGTTTTCAGATGGTTTCACAGGTCTATGGCCTGACTCACATTATGAGATTAGATCAGTTCTTAATTCATGTACAGAGTTTTTACTGCATGTACAGAGGAACTTAACATAAAGTTAAACTGTCCTGGAGTGAGCTCTGAGTACACAAGTAGTTTCCTGAAATATTCACATAAACACACTCACACTGCCTCAGTGTGTTTCTCACTCTCGCTCACTCACACACACGCACACACAGCAGGGAACTTACCAGGTCAAGGTCGGGGGTCTGGGAGAGCAGCTTGACGTAAGCACCCCCACAGTCGATGCCACTCTGGAAGTTCACCTCGTACCTGAATGGAGGACAAGAGTGTCTGTTCACTTATGGTCTATGACCAAATAAGCCTCAAACCACACACACAGACACACAGGCCTGAATGCATATCTGAGTGTCTGCTGGAGGATTAAAGTCAAATTTGACTAAGGAAAAAAGAGAAAGAGAGAGAGAGAGAGACAGAGAGAGAGAGAGAGAGAGAGAGAGACAGAGAGAGAGGGGGGTAGTGCAATGTCTGGTGAGTATGTGTCCTCTCTGAGTGTAGTCACTGCAGTAATGAGAAACACGTCAGAAATTAAAAAGTTTTAAGAAGGGGTGTATTTTTGTCTGTGTGTGTACTCACTGGACGATGAGGGGTTTAGTGTCAAAGGTGAAAGGCCGCAGCAGCAGGGCAGAAATGGCGTGGTGTTTGGCTCTGGATTTCAACACAAGTCCTTTATCGCCAGGGAGTTTGTTATCCTTTAATTCCTCCACCTCCCATTTACCTGTATCAGCCAATCACAATGAGGCACAAACACAAGCCAATCAGATTTAACTCGCTGCACTTCTCCTTTCTTACACTATCCATCAATGTGAACAAATCATGTCACATACACCATCATTTATCAGTCATAGAGATAAACAACAAAACTGTAAACGTTTAGCCAAAACAGCTGATCCTGTTACACTCTGGAGCTTACCGTCATATTTGGCGATGTCTTCATCAATGTCATCTTTCTTTGCTTTTGATAAAACCCAGCTGAAAAAAAGGAAGTGAAATTTTAAACGGTCAAGAACTCTCATTTCTCTAAAATTAAGTT
This sequence comes from Chanos chanos, assembly GCF_902362185.1. NCBI lineage: Eukaryota > Metazoa > Chordata > Actinopteri > Gonorynchiformes > Chanidae > Chanos > Chanos chanos. Next base: position 32,791,170 of record NC_044495.1, on the reverse strand, counting down.
CATAGACCAGACCAGGGGGGTTACTCCAGAAAGCGTGTTTAGTGAAAACTCAGAGTTAGTTAACCCAGAGTAAGTAGTAAATCTCCTAATAAAGGAGCCCTACGGCTTCATTCTCCTAGCAAAACAAAGCCACAGGGCTCTTCTATTAGGAAGTTTACTAGTTGTTCTGAGTTAACTAACTCTCGAGTTTTCACTAAACCAGTTTTCTGGAATACGCCCCAGATGATGAAAGTGCCTTACTCATCCAGGGTGCCTTTATCAAATGATTCAGCAAAATAGTGCTCTCCCATTGGCTCAGGGGCCTTATAGGTCACCTGGAGAGGGGAGAGAGAGAGAGAGAGAGAAATGATTAGCCTAGTTGAATGGGGGTCTTTTGATTACACTCTGACTGACTGAACCCACTGTGAGTCTGAAAATACCACTTTGTTCAAAGAGGATCATTTTGCCACACAAACACCGGGTAGATGACAAGGAATATTAGAGCTGAAAGTTCAATGTTTCTGCATTTCGAGTTAAAATGTCAAGAAATTTTGTTCTATATCCACTCATTTGCTATTCAAATCCTTTTGAATGCATCAACAAGAATCTGTCCTCATTCCAAAGTGCAGGTCAGTCTGGTTGGCTGGTGAAGGTTTAATGAGCTGGTTAATAGGTCACTAGGTTAACAGCTCCACAGCTCCACTGCCTCAACACAAATTACACAGCCGCCAGGGGACGAAAGCCCGGAGGCTTCCGCTGCCCGTCATCACACAGATCTCAGTTAGTGCTGTTTATTCAAACTGTAATCTAAACCCCTGAGAGAGAGAGAGCGTGTAACACGACACAGAAAGCTCTGAGTGTGAAGAGAAAATGTGACTGAACCCTAAAGAGTTTGACTTATTCTGATCTAAGAGGATTTGTCTGCTCTTAGAGAGCACGGTGGGTGCAAGCATTTCTGCTCCAATTAAAATTTTCTAAACACGTACTAAGCAGGTTATTTATTTCACATTCTTTTTTTCTACTCAATACCTTTATAGTATTATTTCTCATTTTCTTTGTGACTGAAGAGTGAAAAGCCTATTCTTGTTGCATGTGTGTACAATTTGGCACACGTTTCTGATTACAAAGCCACAACAGTGATTATTAATCCACAAGACAACACACTTTTGATCATTTGCTATAATCCAGTGTTATTACATCTCATTCTTCTTATCTACTGATCTTACAGCTCTTCAGTTCCTCAACTAGATACGCTGGTATTAAGCAATGTGCTGTCTGGTTGAGAGTTGAGAAACACTGGCCTAGGTGAGCAGAGTGTAGCTGAAGCTTATAGTTAGGTTGATGAGAGTCTTACAGCAGGTGCAGGAGGTGGTGTGGGGGCTTTCTCCTGTTCCTCTTCTGCCTCTGTATCCAGGTCCAAGTCCTCTCCCATGTCCCCAACTTCATCCTCCACATCGAGCTCGGAGTCGTCTGTCTCCTCCTGAGCTCGCACCTCCCCCATGAGTGTCACACACCAGCTCAGAGCCAGTAACAACACACACAATCGCACCTTCAGCTCCATAGCCTGCTCAGAGAGAAAGAGAGAGAGAGTTAGAGAGATTTACAAATGAGGGGATAGACAGAAGGTAAACTAAGGACTTCCTTTGATGAGGAAACTACTCAAGAATAAGCTATTCCATTTGTAGTGCTATTGTGCCGACGGTTTTCTCCCAAGAGGAGAAGAGTTTAGCTGTGTAGTCTTAAGTCTGCCTCTGGGCACACTTAAGAGCCCTGATTATGACCCCCTGGTAATATTAAACACCCTCATCGCGGTTACTTTTGTGGCCATGTTGCTAACCTACAGCCTTGCCTGCATCTATCACCATAGCAACGGTACGGGGCTGAGAGTTCTGCAACCTCAGCCCCTTTCCCCTAATGAGATTTAAGCCAATGAGATTACACCTCCAAGTGGCTGGGCTACACACACACACTCACACACACACTGTTGAGTGGGTTTAGAATCTTCTATGCAGACCATTACTATCATTGTTCACTCACAGTGTGTTTCTCCTCTTCATAAAACACTAGTGACAGGGAGTATATGATTATAGCTGAGAGCCTCATACTTTCTTCGGCTTCCATGAGACGAATTAAATTTCAATGCCTTATCTCAGGATGAGAGTAAAAACGAAGGGCGTAGTCGGTTGAATTAGTCCTGACTGGAAACCAGACCCGACATCCGCCTCATGAAACGCTGACCTTAGCACGCAGCAACCGAAAATGCAAAGCTAATGCTACGAAAGCTAACGCCCATTGTGAGACGACTGTCTAACAAAACAGTCGTTATAAGTATCTTATCCACTTCGCCTCAAACGCTTTCACACTCACGCCGTACCCCACAGACGGTTCCCCTCGTAAGACTAAGACCCTCGGGATTAGCTAAGACAAGCCAGCAGTACTAATGGCATCTGTTGGCAACGTATCGCCATGGCAACTTACTCAAACAAAATACATGCTGCTCGTGCACACAACTGAAAGTGTTATTGAGTGCCTGTAAAAGTGAAAGGTAAAGTGATAGTCAAGCTAGATATCCCCATTCTTTTCCTTTGAAGATCACAATATATGTTTGAGAAAAACAAAAAACTCATATGCACAATTTTTTTTTCATGAGCAACACTCAATAAAAACCTGAATCATCAGGTCAAAGCCATCTTGAAGAGAAAGCATACGTCTTAAAGCCTATTGAGTCTACAGACACTTCTATATAGTGTCTGTGTCTGATGTGTTCAAGGACAGTCTAAACCCTGAACCAGTCCTTTAGACAGCAACACAAAGAACAGAGCATGCAGGAGGGGAAACAGCAATCGCCTCTAGAGTCACTACAACACACACTCAGACTTTAGCCTTGAGATTAGGTCACTGGAGGTCCATACAGGTGGGATACTGTGGGTGTGTATGTTCGTGTGTGTGATGAGATATAATGTAAGAGCAAGGGGGAGGGATGCATTGTTCAATGCCCAACTAATGAGACCCTAAATAACTCAGTGAAGTCACTCATCCAAATGACAATGACGAACTCCTCACATTTAGACTCCAAAGACAAAACCATTCCAAACAATAAAAGCCAACAATGACTCTAATCTTAATAGCCCTACTGTGCTTTAATGTTCGTTATGTAAATAACAGAGATAGTGACAAATCCCATTGCAGCCTCTATGTTGCAGATGTTAATAATATGCCAACATGTTTAAGTAAAATTGTGTGCTAACCAAACGTAAAAAAAAAAAAAAAAAAGGCTTTGTCACAGTATCCAAAAGGCATTAAAGACACTGAAGACTGTAACACGCTGTTGAAACTTATGAATACAATTATGTAAATGAATTGTAGTATGGGCTAGAAGCTTTGCTAATGTTCACAGGCTAACAGAAAAGGAGTGAAGTATGGTACCAGGCGAAGGAGACCTTCCTGCTCTGCTGAGGCAGATGTCTCTTGTTGGACAGACTGACAGCTTCATCTCCAACAGCTGGTGCCTCCACTCATTGATATGGCTCTATTTCCAAACACTGATTTGTGTGTTTCCACAGCGACGCAAAACCAGCCAATAGAAAAGTCATCCCCGAGCCCCAGGCATCTGATGCACCATGCCAGGATGTAACCATTGTGGAGTTAGGGGAGATTTGGATGAGTCTAACCGGCAGACTGGTTTAAGCCGGAGGAGACCGGGTGTGCCTTGAGATGGACTGGCAACCTGTCCAGGGTGTTCCCCTGCCTTTCGCCGAGTGAATGCTGGGATAGGCTCCAGCACCCCCCGCAACCCTAATTAGGATAAACGGCTTAGATAATGAGTGAGTGAGACCGGGTGTGGTACAGGGGGGTTAAAGGAACACGTGCTGAAGGGAGGTGGGGGTGGGCAGCTTTGGGGACCAGATGAGCTGGATCTGCGTGTGACAGGGTTGGGGGCTATGAGGGCTCAATGATAACTGTCGGTGATAGAGGGAAATGCTTAGCCCATCAACTGAGAGAGAGCAAGACAGGAGAGAAAACTGGTTTGGCTGATTAAAGACCGACATCTTCCATCAGTCCTATCACAGCACACAGTAATCTACTGTCACAGAAAATGTCAGATCTACAATTTGCTTTCAATCCTTACTGAACTGTATCTACTGACAATCAATAACCCTGAAAAGTATAAGCACAGAGAATACTTTGTCTCTTATTCTTCCAATATACTGTAATGCCGTAGTTTTTCTCACATAGCTGTACAGGTTGAAATGAGTGTATAAAAGCACACTCTACATGACAGAACCCTGTGTGGTTAGGCTAACTATAAACCATGTGGTGCCTACAGGGTGGCTGAGATTAAACTCAGCTCAAAGAGGCATGTGGGTTGTTACTGACAGATGTCAGTACATGGCCTTACACACATAGATAAGCCTGGACACTCCACTGCCCTGTCTCAGATTGGTAAGGGTCTTATCTGGACCCCTTAAAGTGGGAGTGTAGCTTTGTGCTGTGTTCTGTGATGACCACAGAACACAAATGCTGCTCCACACTGGATGAAATCTCAGGAAACCAAAGAAATGCGAATGTGAAGGCTCTCTGAACTACATGACTAGCCAAAGAATGCGTGATATACTGTTATGCTATGCGATTTTTGTACGAGTTCAGAGTCTAAAATGAACACTCACGAAGCACAACGAGCTGCAAAAATAGGTAAAGGGCTACAGTCTCCTTCAGGAAATCGCTATTTTAAAAGTATATTGGGATATGCGTGTCAAATTCCCAGTGTAGCAAAAGTAATGCGTAACCTGACAACGCGAATTATTACCCAAGTTATTGTTTACCGCCATACGAACAACAGAAAGCAAAAGTATGCATGTTTTGTCTGCGGAGTGGTAAAGGCAACTGAATAAGCACCTCGGTTTTGTCAGATGAACTCGGGGAGCTTCGTTCGCGTTGTATTGAAATACTACCACTTTATATTCATGGTACGACAATTCTAACGCCATGCGAGTTACACTATTGTAGGAACGTCTGACCTCTAACTAGCTGCTACTGGGTACCTTCCGTTCTCCACAGCGGAAGTAGCAAGACTCGTTGGACAAAATGTGCTTCTCCAGTTTGGCAGGTTATAGAATGCAAGTTACTATTACTTGAGATGTTTCGAGATACATTACGTCTCCCAGGCTCAGCATCTGCGCGAAGAACCGACACGTAGAGATTTGAACTGTCACGTATGGCTGGAACATTAGGTTACGTTCCCAAACTACCGGACAATAAGCAGTCTTTAGTCCATACATGAACATTGCAGCCACATTTCGAACTATGACGACGACACAACCCAAATCACACGACATGAGCGACCTGTTTGTTATTTACTTCCTGTCCGACCTCAGAGACCGAGAGAGACAACGGCTAATTGTTGTCAGTACTTAAAATATTCAGATAAAACAGAGGCATGTCCACTAGAACATCGAGAACACACAGCTTAAGTATTCAGTATTCTGTGCTCAATATTCGTTAAGTATTTGATCCCAACAGTGCAAGTGAACAGCTATCTAACTTCAGTCAGGCAACACGCAATCCTTTCTTCAGCTACTTGAGATTGCCCTCCCCCCTCCAAAATTAGGTAACTGTCCATTTTAACCACGTTTCGCTGTGCATTCGATTCAGTGTAAATCGTCGTAATCCATCAGACGACTCCAAAGACCGGAGTTACACACATATGACCATATTTGCTTTTGCGATCTCGCTGTGGCCTATCAGTTTGACATGACACCTGTATCGAATAGCTTAGCCAATTAAGCTAGCGAACCAACTAGCCTCATGACTGGCCACTATACTGCAGAGAGACGCAGTCTACCAAGTCGTAACATAGTGATCGAGAACCAAAAATCACGTATCCTGATCATAAATTCATATTCTGTATTCAGTCTGTCTAAAGCTGATTACTTAAATGGGCGTTTTAAATGTATGTTTGATACAATTCTATGATTTGATCGTTGGCTACTCACCCCTGCTTTCAGATGTAGCAAACCGCCTGGACCTACAGCGGATCACGTGTGACTATGGAGGATGAATCCAGAAACTGTAGTCCCACCTTGCTGTGTCAATGATTGGTTACTGTAATAAAAATGTTTACGCCTCTGGAGAACTGTCAAATTCTGATTGCTCTATTTATATGTCTATCAAAGGGGGTGATCTCCACCTCCAACCTGAACCTCGTGGACAGCGATGATTGGTCCTTAAGTAGGAGGAAATACACGCTCATTGGACCTTACACAGCTGGCACAAGAAAAGGGAAGTGGGGGGAAGATTAATTTTCTATCAGAAAAGATGAGGGTTACTTTTGTAAATCCGTTAAAGGCTGGTTGGATGTTAACTTCGCTGTCTAATAAATTTGTCTTGTTATGTTTATCTTATTAAGATATATTCGGAAAACATATATAGTTATTACTCTTTATTATAACTCATTGTTACTGTTTAATCATCTAAGGACCGTGTTACTCAAGTATCGTAATACTCTTAATCACTGGTCTTTCCTTCTCAACCCTTTCAATACCAATGACTCCCCACTTCAAACTCACTAGTTCAGTTACACTACATACGCTGAAATGACGTGTGTTAAGATTTCATTCCTTATAAATAACTGAGCCACTCACCTATAGTAACCTTTACTTGTTCTTCAGCGTGATTCAAATGAAGTGCGCAACAAGAGTATTTTAGTTGTGACTGACCAAAGGTGTTTTTCTTTACCATCGATGAACTATAATTTGATTTTCAATTCAGTGCAAACGCTCAATCCACTAATCGAATGCCAACGATCAGGACCATTGTGGGTCAATGTAACTGTAGATCTTGGAGACATTCATGAAGAATTATGGGAATTAACAGGGATGAAGAGTCTTTTGGGATGAGGTGTTCCTAAATTGTTTAAGAATGGCTGCAGAGGTCACAACACTTTGCAAGGACTGAAATTAACTTGAGTAAAGATATGTCTGCCCCTGACCCCTCATACCCCCAAAAATGTACCTCACATGTTTAAATTTGGCTTTATTACAATTCACAGATTCAACAGAAGATATCATTATATATATATATATATATATATATATATATATATATATATATATATATATATATATATATATATGTGTATATATATATATATATATATATATATATATATATATATATATATATATGTATATATGTATATATATTATCTACATGATACAAAATACATCACAATGGCAATGCATTCCAGTGCATCTTACAATCATAAAAGGGGGAAAAGATGAGGCAAATAAGGAGTTGTTAAATAACTAAATTTAACTGTAACCTTCTATCTGCACATCTTGTGTGCCCATCAGCAATCGTTTTAGCGATGGCAAGGATGAAGGGTTTACCAAAAACCTCTTTTAGAGCCAACAGATATATTAAAAACAGTCTCTTTATGTGTCTTTAAGTACAATGAAAAAACATTATATGGTCATTGCATAAAATTAAGAGATTATTTGGTTTTTATTTTGGATGCTGCTCTCAGTTAAAATGCTTATTATGTGTTTGGTGGATCACCCTGTTTTGAGGTCCAATCATTCCGTTCAACATATTCAAGGCATCTAGAGATTGCTTTTATAAAGTATTGCAAAAAAAAGGGGGGGGGGGCAAAAGGTATAAAAACAGGAAAGAGTGACTATTAACTGAAATAATGTCATATTAAAGGTATTATCATCTACCTTCTCAATTTGGTTGTGTGTCTAAGGTTGTGAAAAAAAAAAAGAAAAAAAGAAAGAGATATTCTGACAATGTTCTATCCAGCCTGTCCTTTCTGGAGAGCAGAGTGACACTTGGTCATGTTGGAAACATGCATGGATTTAATTTCTCTACCCTGTAACTATGCCTGGTAATGTCCTGGCAAAGCAGATAGATGCACCCACGCTGTCACCCATGCCACCCTGCCAAGGGCCCATTATTCTCTGTGCAGTCTGGGCAGGCAAGCAGGAATGTTCAGTTTGACACTCCTGTTTTTATTGTGATACAATCTGGACCTCCAGCCAATCGTCTGTGAGCATCCCCTGGGGTATTTGCAAACCTGTGTTTAATCAGGAAATGCTTGCTTCGCTTGATGTTGTAGTTAGACCTGACAATGGGCCCTATTTAACTACTCAACACCTCCACTCATTTTCACAGTGGAGCCCAAACAGGAACCATTTCATTGTACCTGGAGAAGGGAAGGTTTCCATTTTAAGAATTTAAGAAGTGTTTAATGTGAGGCTAGGAAGGAAAGATTCATATATACCCCACACACACACACACTCACACACACACACACACACACACACACACACACACACACACACACACACACACACACACACACACACACACACATATATATATCATTATTAATAACATAAAGGACCACAAAGAAAGGGATGAAAATCTCTCTTAATAATTCTGTCCTTTCCAGTTCCTTCTAAAGGCTTTTGTTGGGATTTGTTATTTATGCTGTGTGTCACTCATAAACTGCATAGAATTCACAGCAATATCTCTGTACTGTTAATATTACAGTTGGTGTTTCCTAATTCAGTCTTGGATAACTCTGTTTGCTTGATCATATATTTCTAACCCAATCTATAGCTGTATCATCATCCTACTCTTCAGCTTCAAGTCCCATTAAGGCAAACTGTGCACAGAGAGACAAACTAAGATAGTTGTGCAGATGGTTGTTCCATCAAAAATGCAATTATATGTTCTATAACCATGTCCCACTGGCTGTCCTTTAGTTGACGTTTATGCTTCTAAGGGCCATGGAAAATTTGTTATTTCTAGCAGTAAAGGGAAAAAAAATAGCTAGTTCGGAGCACACTCGTGATGACAAAGTTTTATTTCTGTCTACAGCTAGCCTTTCTGACCAACTCTGGAACACTCACAAGATTTCTGTACATATAAACACACATTTAGTACCAGCATTAAATGCATGTTGTATATGTGTCTATGTATTGTAAAAATACACATTTAACAATTTAGAATAGGGACAATCTCTTGATTGGAGAAAATAGTTTGACAGCTAATCAATAATGAAGTCAATTTTTGAAATTGGTTGAGAAACAAAACTGAAAAGGTAAGTCCCTCAATCCTACAGCAGCATTTTTTTAAAACATCACGAGTTTAATCAGTGGACGGCGCCGCCAAGCGTGTCCACTGATAATCGACCAGTGTAATTACCAGAGTAACTGCATTGAGAGCCTATATATACATAGATACAAATTACAAAATACAGCGTCATTACTCCTTCCCCCAGTCACGGTGTCGCTTGTCAGGGCAGAGCAGGTTCCTCCACGCTGGATCTTCCAGAATCCCCAATGACATTCTCCACATTTTTAACCCTGCTGTCTTAGCTCTACGCCACCAGGAGGTACTATTGGACCAAGCTATAGATTCTCAATGTCTGAGCTTATAGGTAAAAGGCGCCAATGACCTCTCTCTGTGCCGAAAGGCTCCACTGATTTGTGGGGTGTTGTTGTTGGTCTGCTCATTCCGCTTTCTTGATGAAGATCTGAAGTGTCAAAAAGATGTCATGTTAGCACTGCCAGTGTAGAAAAAAAAACAGAATCTGCTAAATACACAAAAGGCACAGGGGATTTAAATCAGACTAATGGTAGCTGACAACCAGAAAATTGCACCCAAACTGAAACACATAAAAAAGAGATTTTCTCCATCACCGACTTGAAGTGAATGAAATTCAAAACTTCCACTTAAAAAGTTAAAGCAATTTTCATGACATCTGAGGAGTCTTGAGGTGGGATTAAATGAAATTGGGGGAAAATTAGATATAGCGTAACCAGAAACAGAATGAAAACTGCCCTTCTGTGCAGAACTTTGATTAGTTCTTGTGAATTTTTCTATGAAGCTCAGGGCTTACAGAGACGGAGAGAAAGGCCTGTAGGACGACATGTGACGTGTTCTTACCTCGCTGAGAATGACCCAGACTGGGGAGTCAGTTAGGACTGAGAGTCGCAGAGCCTCCAGTGGTCCGAAGGAGGGATCGACCTCCCCCTCTGCTATCCCATTCTGGAACTTCCCTATGTATCAGAGAGGTGAAAAGGATTAAGGACACAGAGAAATAAATGTGTGTATGTGTGTGTGTGAGTGAGTGAGTGAGTGAGTGAGTGAGTGAGTGAATAGGAAAATTGCAGAAGGAAAAGCTAATATTTAAAGACTGAAATAAAAGAGGGCCTGTTGTCTCGATGTTTTAAAGACTGAAACCAAAATGATCCGGAGGTTCCTTTGCTGTAGCACTATGATATATGATATTCCTGATGAGGGCAGGAGACGTTGCCAGATTTTGCTGGCTAAGTCCTCATATTAATTGATTCTGTCTGAAAGTGGACCAGTGCCAGCTGAAGATCGATCCTGCCCCCTAGACACTTTTATGAATGGGAGAGAGAGTGCTTATTGTAATTTATGATGTCAGAGAGAGAGAGAGAGAGAGAGAGTCTCTTAATTTACAGTCTGAAAGCTTGTCATGTACAGAAACGCATGCCTGGACACACACACGCACGTACGCCATGTCTTTTGTCAAGTGAGATTTCTTCTTCTTTTTTTTTTTTTTACACATTAAAGTTTCATAATTTGTACTCTGAGTACCGACAGTGCATGTCACAATTCATAACCATCAGTACAGATCTTATGATATAGAACTATGCCTCTACGGACATAGATCTCGTGCCTTTGAAGAGTTTATGTTGCCCCATCAAGACGCATGGTTTTTAACAATGTCTCCTCCCAAAGGAACAGTCACTATCATCTGTGCCACAAAAACATCCATTCACACTCAAGCGCTAGGTGACAGACGGACACATCAAATAAGGGAAAGTAAAGAAAAAGTAGTTAAAGAAAGAAAAGAAAAGTGTGAAAGAAATGGGAAGAGAAAGTAAAGCGAACAAGAACAAGAAAGAGAGAGAGAGAGAGAGAAAGAGGGGGAAGCGAGAGATTCAATTTAAAACTGTTTATTTGATTTCTGCTGCTTCACCCTTGGCACCTGAAGCTGTGGGCTAGGCTTTGCTCTATTTTCTCCCCTGTCAGTCCGCTCCTCTCTCAGAGAGCAAATTCTTATTGGAGAGCGTTACTTTGGCAACCTCTTCACTCCACCACGGTACATTATGTCAGTGCTGAAGAATTCATGACACCAAGAGAGTTGTAAAAAAGGGTGGAGAGTAATGAAGAGCTGAGCAAATATAAACAAATAGAGACAATAACACTGTTTTGTGCCTGCAAAATTTTGCTGTTTATCTGCGGTGAACTTTTAAGCAGATTCTGATGTATACCTTTGGTGCGTGTATACACAGATGCACTCAAGATGAGTGCATCTTTATATAAACGTACAGCCGACCCAACCTTTCCTTGATTTAATCATAATCAAACCCCACCTACAGTGTTCCCGTTCTCCTGCATCCCATCACCTCTCAGAGCCTAACCGTGACTACAACCAACCTACAGAAACATCCACGTTCACTCTACACTAGTCAGCCCAGTTACTGGCTTTCAGCAGCAAACTGAATGAGTTTGGCTACGACACTTACTGAGAGGGATTCTGTTACTGTGGCCATTCCTGTCAGTGCCGTTTTGTATTGCTGTTCTTGTTGATGTTTAGAAATGCAATATGTTGGTGCTCATTTAGTATTGTAGTGTTGAGAATGCCATGACAGTAAAGAAGCAAGTCCTTACCTATTCTGATAAAGCCATCTTCAGTGCGCTGGTACTTTGGTGTCCTCTCTCTCCCTTCCTTCAAGGCCTCTTTTTCGGACTGAATATTCTATGTGTGTGTGTGTGTATGAGAGAGAGAGAGAGAGAGAACGAGAGAGAGAAACAGAGAGAGAGAGAGAGAAAGGCATTATAAGGCAGTTTTATTTATGAAACGAGACAAATTTTGTCCCCGTGGATTTAAAATGCAGCAGTCCCCAGCACAACTATTTTACAATGAATCAACGTACCATCCATCATACAGCTGTTCTGTTGCCCTTTAAAAGTTTATCTCTGCCTCTGGTTGGGCCAATAAAACACACAGTAATTCTTCAGCCCATATAAGAGTCGGCAGCACTGTGCTCCACGGGCCGTGCCGTTTCCAGCACTGTTCCATCAAATCTCAGTAAGACTTTCAGCGTTAAATAAAGAATAAAATTAAAAACAAAATTAATCCAACAAAATGAAAAGGGTGTGGATATACCATCTGGCATTCAGGCTGCTCAGAGTTTTGCTGCAACTGTATAATTGACACTCAAAGGCAAAGAAAAGTAAAGAAAACAAGTTTGACCTTTAAGATGGGAAATCTGCACCGTGTCTCTCTTGACCAATCAATTCCTTCTGTCAAACTTAAATCATTTCCAGAAAAAAATCGAAACATGACATTCAACTTCAGCAAAACTGAATCCTCTTTGATGGCTTCACACCCTTATTTGTGTACAGAGCTCTGTTCTACTAAGCCAACAGCAACAATAACCCAGAGGTCAGGCTGCTTTCATTCACCAAAGCTCACTGGTGACAAATATGATCAAAAGCAAGCCAAATATGGCATTACAGTACAAGTTTAATCCCCCAGGAGCTTCAGACAAACAAACACCACCTCAAAGAACATTCCTGGCTAATTTGTTCTTTCTGGAAGAGTTCTACAAAGTTTAAATGTCCCTCCAGGGGATGGAAAGAGAAGGGAGAGAAAAAGAGAGAGAAAAGAGGGTGAGGGGGTAGAGAGAGAAATGAAATTAGGCAAAATACAATCAGCATGAGAGAAAATAAAAATGGGGAAAAATGATTTCAAAGTGAGAGCAGAATACAGAGAGAGGCAGAGAGAGAGAGAGAGAGAGAGAGAGAGACAGATAGAGAGAGAGAGAGACAGAGAGAGAGAGAGAGAGAGAGAGAGAGAGGGAGAGAGAGGGAGAGAGAGAGCGAGAAAGGAGGAAAGAGAGAGGAAGCAAATATGGTCCCCGTTCTCTGAAAATCCCACTATTAATCTTGTGGTGAGCAGCCGTTTCCGGGCCTAATCTTAAATCACAGCGGTTGCTCCCCTGGGATAAAATATCTCCTTAAAGCCAGCAGCTCATCCGCCACACCACAAGCCGCAGGAAGTCTGATCTGATTACTGAAGCACAGGACATCACATTCATTAAACAACATCTAGCCTTCTCTGTCTGCATCTCCTCCTCTCCTCCTTTCTCCGCTTACATTTCTGTCAGCCTTCTCTCCCTGGAATACATTTTTATTTTCTCTCTCTCTGTGCCTTCTGGCCAACCCTCCAGTCCGGCCACCTGCTTCTAAGGTCATAGTTTTAAGGGGAGTAATAGTAGGGTGGGAATAAATTGGAGAGAGAGAGAGAGAGAGAGAGAGAAGAGGGTGAACCTGTTCTGATACCTGTGGTTTTATTTTTTACTCTCATACACATTAGGTGAATTTAAGCGTATGAGAAGGCAGGCTAGGCTGTAGCCAGGCTGAATACCCTATGACTAGCATCCATTCGTACCACATGCTTTGAATCCCTGTGGCTGCATTCACTGGTTAGTTGATTTGTCCATTCTCCTAAAGAGGATGTGGCTGACTGTAATGATCTTAATGGAAAAGTTCATCCAAAATCTTCTAACTGTGGACGTAACTGTAGAAGATGGGCTTTCAAGGCCAACCAACAGAAGGTGAGTTTTCAAAAGCAAAACCAATCAATCAGCACACTATGAATGATGTCTATTGGGAGTATAAAATAATTTGTATTACCAGCTCCTGGTTCAAAGTGACCAGTCTTACATTAAGGGAACTGAATTGAACCACAGTCTGACGTGTCTGTATGAGAGCACGTCCAGTGTATCTGGCATAAGGCAGCTTCACTGGTACAGGTTATTAAGAGAGATTAAATCAGCAGGAGTGAAAATGAAAAAAAAAAAAAAAAAGTCAGGCTGAGAGTGATTCCATCTATAATGAAATGAAGTGTAAAGGTGCCTTATGGGCACTGACTCTCTCTGTACCAGCAGATGTTCACGTGCTGTGTTGTAATAGTCAGCAAGAGAGCATATAGACAGTCAGCAGGGAGGGGAGAAACTCACATCAAAAGGCAGCACCTCCACCGTGGTGTTGAAGAGTTTGTCTCCGGGGTGCTCGATGTTACCGCTGCGGAAAAAATACCTGCCACGGAAAACAACAGAGGAAAGAAAAAGTCCATGTGTAAAAAGTGCAGGTGAGCAGTAGAAGGGGAACTGAATCAAAGCTACTTCCTCTGGGTTTACGACCATCTGATGTTTTCATAAAGGGACAGCGCGCAGAAAACAGGTCCCATATGTGTTGTGTAAAACCTGGAATTATTGGTATGGCCAACTTGCGCTGACATCAGAATCAAGTTAGTCTTGGTTTTGAGATGAAAACTGTGTGAGGGAATCCAAACTTTAGTGATGTTCTTTTCGGGGGTTTTTTCTGCTGGCAAAACACCAAAGCAGGAGGAGGAGGTTTGGTGTCAGACTGCACTGTTGGACTGTGACTGATGGAAATAAAAGAGAGCATCTGATAATGTTCCATTAGTTCCGAAATATGGACGGAATATCCATTACAGTCTAAATTCACAGTGTGTAGAATGTAAACACAAGCATCTTATGAATTCTGCCCATATTTGTAAGCTGAATGAATCTGTTACATGGCCTGTACTGATGTCTGTGGGCAACCGAATGTGCGGCTTTTAAGCAAAGAAAAGACAAGAAAGTAAATCTGATCTCATGCATTGTCTTTACACTAACTGTGACCGTGCTGCACTGTCTTCCTCTTTGCTCCTTAATTACACCAAGTTTGAGTTTTGTGCATTTTTTGTTGAGTTTTGTTTTTTTTCTGTTTGTTTGTTTTTTCTGTTTTTGGCATGCAACAGACTGAGCCTCCCCAAGATGAAAACAGTGACATCTGCATTCAATGTTTGTGTCACAACAGCAAGAGTTCTTTAAAAAAAAACAACAACAACAACAACAGATTTTACTGAAACATTACCAAAGACAATCTATGATACATACAGAGCTAAGATATGAGAATGGTATGACTGTGTAATGATTACAGCCTGTCAAACCATTCCCGCTGCAGCCCATAAACTCGGTCTTCTCAAGTCTACTCATTTATTCAGTAATGTACATCAGAAAGTTGACATTACTTTGCCTTAACATTTCATTTCACTGTATGATGAGACATGGGACAATCCTTATTAGTATGTTTCTCATAAACCACAGTACTGGCCATATCCTCACTAGGAGACAAGGTTCAGAGGTGTTGTAAAAAAAAAACAACCTGATAACACTATACTCGGTATTGTGGGGTTTTTTTCATTTTTTTTTTAACTCTCTCTCTCTTTTTTAACTCTGCTGAAGATTATTAAGCTGTCTGCAGGTCTTTCCATTGTTTTGTTTCATGGTACGAACATCAAATGAATTTTTCTTTTGGTGAGGAAAACAAACATTTTGGCATAGGTGTGAGAAATGTAGGAACAATATGTGTGTTTACATGTGTGCATATATGTGCAACATGACATATCTGTAAATGGATACGCACATAATATATCATATATGTGTGTATCAAGTTCTGCATGTGACTATATACCTCTCAATACGAACAGGGGTGAAAAAGCGGATGCGGATAAAGTCCCCTGCTACAGGCGTGAAGGCCCAGAAGAAGTCCTCTCCCAGGTAGGCCTTCTCCAGCGTGAAGTGCTGATAGGTCTTCAGACTGGTGGTGACTTCGGCCAGCGGGTTGGCATGACCCTTATGCAGAGTCTGTTTCCCAAAGTCCTTATCCTGAGCAACAAAAAGCCACCAGCCGCCATGAATTAGAGACAGTAAAAAAACAAAACTGTTGAAAAACAAGATGAGCTCAGCGCTAAAGGGCACAGGAAGTTGAGGGGAGGACGAGGGGAAGTGACCGGCGAAATGTTGTGAGAGGGCAAAGGAGAAGGCATAAATACAGTGAAAGGACAAAAAAAAATGTAGCAGGAATAAGAAAAGAGAAGGCTGAATCAAAACACAGAATAACACACTGAGAGAGACAACCGAGGAGAGCAGCCAGTGAGTGTAAGAGGAGGCCATAGGGAGGACTAGTGGAGCGTAGTACAGTAAGCATTGCCCTCCACTTTATGAATCCCCTTAGATTAAACAATCAGCCAACCAGAGGAGTGAAATCAATAAGGAGCGGACTGGGAAGGGTCACGTAAACACTGGGCACCACGGCGACCTCTGCTGCTCTTAATTCTGCATGAACTCGAGGCCAGTCGAGCGTGCAAAAGAGAAAGACATGGGCTTGCTTTAAAACGAGTTCTTCAGCATTTTTTTTTCCTCATTTTTTTCCCCCTCCAGCTAGCATGGCAGTTAGCATAGCAAGTTCAGCCATGCGGCGTGAAGACTTCTGAGCTTCTTCCGTTTTACCACCAACTGTGGAAGTACTCTTTAATGAGGAGGGTGACACAAGCGGGCTGCTGTAATGGGGAAGGCAAAAAAAAAACCCCGAAAAGAATAGAAAGAAAAGAAAATCAAAATCCAAGCTGTGCAAGAGCGCACGAGCACCCCTCTCTCACCTTGAGTTTCTGGATCTTTCCGGCGAGGGAAGAGTGTGTTCCTACGTGCTGGAAGAGGGAGGGCTTGAATCGAATTCTCAAGTTGGCTTTCTGTCTGTCGCAGTGTTTCTGAGTAATACAAACACACAGAGTTTATTAGCACACAACACACTGCAGCATGAGACAGAGAGAGAGAGAGAGAGAGAGAGAGAGAGAGAGGGAGAGAAAATGATATGGAATTAAAGAGTGAACGTTTGAGTAGATAAATGAATACATAAATAAGTGAATCTCTAAATGCATAAATGAGCAAGCCAAAATGAATTAAATAAGCTGGAAACATCTGGGAGAAAGAAAAAAAAATACTAGTCTTACTGCATCTTTCTCTGGGTTGCACACTTTCACCCACATGATGTGGTCCAGCAGCCAATCAATGGGCTTGTCCTTATAGAACATTAGCATAAACTCCACGATCAGAGACAGGTCCAGTGATTTAAACATCTTACCTGGAGTGAACAAGACAACAATTACAGACAATTAGATCAGACCACATCAACACAAAGACCACACGCTTAATACATCACCTGAAAATGAGTCATTTCATAAAGTTTCAATGATGTATACTCGACAGAAACACATACACACACACAGACACACACAGACACAGACATAAAATCTCCCTTTTCTTGCTAGAAGGAAAGAAAGAAGCCAAATGCAAGTGGGATGGGAGACAAAATTTGACATTTTAATGCAAACTAAGAGGAATAAAACTGAGCAACACCCCTGAGCTCAGCCTTTAATTTAATTTCCATATTCATTCATGTCAGGCTTTTCTCCTGGGCTGGAACATGGACTGCTTTTGGCTTCAATTAAAAATTTGGCTGGGTGTGTACTCCTTAAAGAAGAAATTAATTAAATCAGATACATTTAAATCCGAGATTACTTTTATTCATTGAAACCAGAGTACAAGTTTTCATTTGAATTAAAAAAAAAAACATATTAAAAAGTATTGGCGTTGGCATTGGTATTGGCATGTTCTCTTATTTGGGCCGCAGGCTAAAATTCTGAGAGAAAAAAAATCCAATCTTTATTTATCTATAATGGAAGAGCAGTTCGGCATTAATATATTATGTGTAGATCAGTATTAATATGTTATGGATCATAATCAAAACAAGAGCATATGACATTTAGTGTGAACACACACACACACACAAAGAGACTGTTTCTCTTCACTCTCCATACACAGTGCTAGCTTCAAGAAAAATCTCCCCGTTCCCTAAACACACACACACACACACACACACACACACACACACACACACACACACACACACACACACACACACAAACGTTATCCTCATGCACATATCTGTCGTGACAGATAGAAGCTTATGTAAAGATGTCAAAGTCAACAGTCCACTCTACCCAAAGCACTCCACTGAATCACTTTTCCAAAACAGCTGTCTCTCTCTCTCTCTCCCTCTCCCCCCTCCCTTTCTCCCCCCCCTCCCCCGGCCCCCTTTCTTTCTCTCTCTCTCAGGATAAGTACTAAGTATATCAAAACATCACAGCCTGAATTCCAAGAATTCCAAAAACTGATCTAGGGTCAGTGGCATGACGTGGCTGATAATGAGTAAAGGGTATAGTTTGTTCTCTGTGCAGCTGATCCTGAGGCAGCTGTAGATGACAACATGTACACTAAGTGTCAAACTGCACACTAAGTGAGTGATACTCCCATATTTTAGCCTTTGGTACAGAGCCTTACAGCATATTAAAGCACGCATGGTAAACAATAAAAGAATGAGTGAGAGATGGGGAAATAAAAAAAGAAAAGAAAAAGGAAAGCAAGGGGAAAAAATGCATCAAGGATGAGTCCATTCAGCTTTAAAGGATTTCTCTTATTCTTGTCTTTTTGATTTTCACTGCTGTGTGCTGTAATTCATAAACCTGTCATCCTTGGTCTCATGCAGAAGTGAAAGTGTGTTTTAATATTCTCTGTATGGCGCAAACAGCACCTATTACCCAGGTTTGGGCTGATGAGCTTGGCATACCATTGATCCGCACACATACACACAGATCACTGCTGCATTATTGATGAGAGGGACACAGATAGCAGCCCTGCACAGACAGATTTAGAAGTGGGGGAGAGTCAGTGCTCATGTAACACACACCGAAAAATACCTGATGAACACAACACTGCTCTCATCAGGACACTGGGTTCACTGAGTTATGAAATGTGTATGTGTGTGTGTGTGTGTGTGTATATATATATATAGATAAAAAAAAAATATATATATATGTAAAATGTATTATCTATCTATCTATCTATCTATCTATCTATCTATCTATCTATCTATCTATCTATCTATCTATCAGTCTTGAATGTTTTCTATAATTGTTGACATTTGAGTTTTGAAACCACATATGGCAAATCGACATACATCTGAAACAAAAGCACAAGGACACATTCATGTTTCATTTGTGGAAAAAAAAGAGGAAACAAAGATTCAACTACACCCTGAGATTTCTGTAGGGGAAAAAAAACCCATATTTTTCAGGTTCCTTTCATCATCTGCTCCAGACAGGGTTTGGCATTGATTCAAGGTCACCATTGTCCCTGCACTGAGTTTAAAATGAATGTTCCCATCACCCAATTCTCCTCTGAAGTGTGTTTGTTCGCCTTCATACGTACCGCAAAGAAAAGGCCTCTGTTTCCTTATACACACACACTAGCACACACACACACACACACACACACACACACACACACAGGTGAAGCCCAGTGGCACAGGTAGCCTCTTTATAAGACAGTCTCTCATTAGTATTCACCTCTCCTCCACTTCCCTCGTTCATGGTTCACTGCTTCCAAATGACCTGCTCTATCTTTCTCTCGCCCCCTCTCAGCCTAACTGCTCCTAATATTCCAGTCTCATTGCTTACTGATCTCTATTTCAAACAGCAAGACTGTCATTATCAACTTATTACTGTGACCAACTCATTTACACCCATTTATTACTGTTCGGTTCTATTACTCTATTACAGCTATGCAACAAATAACACTCAGGAATCAATAAATGACCACTAACTTTGTCATTCGTGAAATTGTGTGATTTTTTTCTCTCGCTCTTGAAAATCTCTGTGCTTTCTTGTTAACAAAAATCCCCAAAAGTAAAGTTCACCTCTAAAAAAACCCTCAATCTGTATGTTTTTGTTCTAAACTCTCACAATGTACCAGAATCTGCAACTCAAAGTCATCAGGAACATCTAAATCAGAAGTTTCCCCAATCCAGTCCAGGAGTGCCAAAGTCCTGCTGCTTTGTGTTTTCGCCTACTAATTTGTTTTCCCCTCTTAATTTGTTTTTACCTGGAAAACAGATGTGTGTGCTCCTCAGCCAATCAGAAACTGTATGTAGCTGGTGAACAAGAAAAGCAGCGGGAGACTGGCCCCCCAGGACTGGACCCGGCACCTCTGCTCTGAATACTGGAGTTGTGAATATGTCAGATCTTACCTTAAACACACCCCTAAACCCTAGACAGGATTTCTAAAAACTGTTGTCAAACCAGGCTAAAAGAGTCAAATTATTCATTTGGTACAAATTTTAGATCTGCTGACTGCAAAACCACCCCAACACACACAGAGAGGATCAATTTTTATTACTTCTTATTGTTCCACTCTACGCCTACAGTTTTTCCCAACTTTTCTGTGTTTTCAGCATCTTGTCTCACGTCACATTTGTACATATTTATGCACACATTAACCACAGAATCAAATCCACCCCGACAGCACAAACTTTTTTCAATATTTCAAGTGTCATAATTTTTCCATGAGAATCTCCTCTAGACTGTGACAAGCAATGGTGAAACAGGACACAGCCATATCTCTACTCAACTCTGAAAGTGGGTGAGGGTGTAATAGTGAACAGGGTTCAGATAAGGTTGTCAAATGGCTGCCACTCCAATTAGCAGTTAGCAGGGTGCTGGCAGCACGACATGTGATCCTCCAGGCGCTGGTGCTGGGGAGACATCTGTTTAGTGACAGTGCTTAGCCTGCTACGTTAACCACTGCCGACTGACAGCAGAGGACTAAATGCCAATCTAAGCTGATTTAAAATGCCTGGGCTCCTCGCTCAGAAGCATCAACACCACACTGGGGAGATCTCAACTCTCAAACCAGCCTACGAGGAGACATGATGAGGCTATCAAACAACTCAGGGCAGATACACACAGTTACTGTATGTGTGTTTGTGTGTCTCTATTCGGCTGTAAAGGTACATACTGAGTGTTGAAATGTTTGGCAAATACATATATACATATATATATATATATATATATATATATATATATATATATATATATATATATATATACACATACATATATATGTATATATGTGTGTGTGTGTGTGTGTGTGTGTGTTTGTGGGAGTGAGGGGGCATTCTTGTGGTATCTTTTTTCTCTCAATAGAAAGAATTGGGCAGGGCTTTTAAGCTCAAAGAGGTTGTGTGTTTACGTTTGTGTACGTGCATGTCTGTGTGTGCGCGTGCGCATGCCTGTGTGTGTGTGTGGAGAGAAAATGGGCATCAATCAGTATTAAAGCCTCAGATCCAGCAGCGCACAGGGACCTATTACAGTAAAGAGGAGCAGACACTGACTCATGGGAAGTAAGTGTGTGTGTGTGTGTGTGTGTAAGAGAGAGAGAGAGAGAGAGAGAGAGAGAGAGAGAGTGTGTGCATAAAAGAGAAAAAGAGAAAAATAGAATAAGTGTTAACTCAAGACCTTAATTGGGCCATGAGATACAATTTGCAGTCTAAGGGAAGTG
This sequence comes from Chanos chanos, assembly GCF_902362185.1. Classification (NCBI taxonomy): domain Eukaryota; kingdom Metazoa; phylum Chordata; class Actinopteri; order Gonorynchiformes; family Chanidae; genus Chanos; species Chanos chanos. The sequence goes on along the minus strand of NC_044495.1, from coordinate 32,769,838 downwards.
TATGGATGAGTGTAAGTGCATTTACAGGAATTTAATTGGGTTATTTGTCCCAGTGTGCCAACCTAAATGAGTCCAGGCCACTATACATGTTGATATCCCAGTGTGTGTGTGTGTGTGTGTGTGTGTGTGTGAACACTTCAGTAAAACTCCTTTCTCTTTTACAATATGGCACAAAAACTTCGAGGATGACATCTCTGTAGGCACAACTATACTTAGCTGACAGTTACTCAAAAACTGCTTGAAGTTCCTTGACAACCATGCCTCTCTGCTGAAGTAACAAACACACAGGCTATTAGACAACTAATAGGAAGCTTGTCTTAAAACTCAGCCTGTTATATCAGCATTTTAACAGGTTTTTGGCTATATTACATCCCCTGTGCCTTTCTCTACAATCAAAATCCAAAGGGGTCAGAAAGGCCCTGAGGCAACAGGCTATTTGTGTCAGTTGGTTCCTAATCACACTAATCACAAGACTGTTCCCTGTGGACTGAGGCGGTGGGAGCAGGGTCATGGGTCACGGGTCAAAAACAGCCTACACAAAGTCGAATGGTCTCAAAAAATGTCACATTACAGCAAAAAAACAAAATCGCATCAGATGAGAGTCAAGCCAAACAGGCTTGTCTCTGTCTCGCAGTCCCTGGTGTGAGCAGTGATGGCAGTGTGGTTTGTTTGACTTTAATCAGCCAACAATGACTAGCCTTGAAACTTTTTTCACTCCCGACTAACTGTTGAAAATGGATTCGATTCGATGTTTTCCTCGCTGTAACTGGAGAAGAGTGCTGGTTGGCTTTGAAAGTAAAAAAGCAGCCATGAGAAAACAGACTGCCAGACACAGTGCCAAGCACGATCAAGCCTGTGAGAGCCCACGGTGACACGGCACACACCCCCCTTGGTTCTGTTTGATTTGGGACGAGTTCCACCTTTGACTCCCAGAGCGATTAAGCTTTGGGTCTGAATGTGTTTGAGCTCAGCCCATTGAAATAAACACATCCACACTCTTTTCTCTCACAGAAATACACACACACACACATACACACACTCACTCACACACCATGTGGTCCTCATTTTCTCTGAACCATAGCATGGTCGTTGACAGGGGCGGGGGGTGAGTTTCCACTAAGCTGAGCAGCGATTGGATTCACCCTGAAACGCCTCTGAATCAGCCCTGTTTCCTGAGGCTCAAAGTGAGCTCCGACTTCCAGACAGCCCGTGGCCAAAGCCAGTGGCACAGATAAACCCGAGAGATATGTCATCGATCATGATCATCAGCATAATTAGCCTGCAAATGAAACTAACCCCCCATCAAAGATTAATGAATTCAGCCCCTTTATTGAAAGTGGGATGTCCTAAAGTTCTGTTTTGAACCTTTTAACTGGCTACAGCTGCTCTGAGGTCAAATGAATTGATGTTGATCTTGAGTTTTTTTTTTCTTTCCTCTTAATCATATCCTTGGATACCAACCAAGTTTTCAGAAATCTGTAGTTCCCTCCTGGTGAGAGAAGCTGTCTCTGTAGTTTTGTTTGACTGCTTTGACTGTTTATTGACCTTGATCACATTAACAGCTATTCCCCAGGCAATTAGGTCATGTTATTAAGACAGGCACACTGAAACTCATTAGCACCTAACAGTGTGCTACCTTACTCAGTGTGCTGCTTCAGTTCTTACACTGGGCGGATGTCCGTGGATTTAACAGCATTTCAAAACTTATGTGCGTGTCTTTAAACTAGTAGCAGCTGAAGTGCAGCTTATGATAACTGGTTGGTGTTCATGTTGCAAACTGAGCGACAGGAACATTCTGGTAAACTCCTCTACCCAGACAAGGAGATACCCATGCACTGAAAAGGGAAACAGCCCTGTACCCAGAAGGTTGTACGTTTAAAACTCAAGATTGGTGGCTCTCTGCCACTCTCCGTCCTTAACTCCAACATTATTACAGAGCCATACAAACTCAGACATGATAAAAACTCTCGCCAGGGTGAGAGTACCATCTAAATGAATAAGCGTAAATGTAATTTGGTTCCATCACTGTTTTGATTCTGAGCTGGGATGACTTGGCCATCTTTTTCATCTTTCTTGTATCACTTCTAATAGGTCTGAATGAATGAAACGAAATCTTGGAAATTTAGTCTGAATTTGAAAAGACCATATATTACTTGCTGAACTTGACGACTCTGCTAGAAAAGTTAGTTTCAGCTGTAAGTATATAAAAGTTAATGAGTTCATAAGTTGATAACCATGTTATTTCCTGCGACATTGTTTCACTGGCCTGATGTTTAAGGCTTTATACCTCTGTGTAAGCTCTATGGGAAGCTTACGCTGTAGCCTATGCAAGTGGTCCACGCTGTTGTGAGCATTTATACTTCTGCGTTGGTGTATCTGCATCGCTCTGTAATGAAATCTTCAAAACCCTAGTTTGCGGTGGGATTTCTATGCCACTGTGTTGATTTCCTCGTGCATTACAAACGATGGAGTAATGTTGAATAAAAAGTTGGAATTCAGTCATTGCACAGCAATATCTGTAAGACAAGTTTTGCATTTAAAAGGACTAGTTTCTAAACTTTGGGGGACAAACAAACGGAGCTCTTAAAATAACGAGCATTCAGTTCACCATTTGCCGAAAATTTTCAATCGCGACAGAAACTGAGTGGATCATGTTTGAGTAGGAGCTAACAAATGTTGAACAACAGTTACTTTTTCGAAAATGACTGCAACACAGAAAAGAGAGAAGACATTGGAGGAGATGGTGTGTATGACCATTCAACCGATTGAGCAGAAGGAGAGTGATCCTACCAAGCGGACCAATCACAGTTGCTGTGGTCTGCTTCGACGTGCGTCACAGCAACGCGTAGTTACATTTCTAGGGAGGTGCTTCGTCAGGCTTCGGCATAGGCTACGGCGTAGGGTACGCGGCTAAACAGAGCCTACGCCGTACCTACAGCGTAGATTCGAAGCAGAAGTATAAATTGGGCTTTATGGCATAGGGTACGTGGCTACGCCATAAATTGGCCTTTACTCAGCTAACACAACTGACTCTGAACTGCTACTAACTAGAAGCTTCCCTCCAGGAGTAGCTGTGCTAGCTTTAGCATGTCTAATGCAGGCTCACCGATGAAGCCAAGCTGGGAGAACTCCAGGATCATCCACTCTTCGGAAGGTTGCTGCAGGGCAAAGTTCTTCATTGTGGTGAAGTAATTTGGCCGAGCAACAATGTCATCCTCCAGCTGGCAGAAAAGGAGACAGAAACAGAGAGACAGAGGCACAAAGACAAAGAGAGACAGAGGGAGGAGAGAGAGAAACGGAGAGCAAGCGACTTGTTTAATGTATACTTGATTCAATTCATCCATAATTATTGTAAGTGACCTTTTTTTTCCTCCTTAACTGCATACAGATCCTTTGAAAGCTTGACCGATTCCACAATTATTCAAATTCACTTACTGAAACAAGGGCACATGCTGTGCTTAATGTACCATCAAAAGAGAAAGGAAAAAATAGGGATGAAAGACTGTGTGGGAGGGAAGAAGGAAGGAATCTCTGTGTGTATGTGTGTGTATGTGTGTGTGTTACTGAGCAGATGAATGCCCAGACAGATCAAATAAAAGGATGAGTGAAGAAAAGACCATCAGAACACATGGTACCAATGTTCTCCATCAACCACTATCATATCTGATCCCCTGCTGTCTCTAACTCAGCGCCAGGGTTAAGAAGGATGAGAACGCAGAGCACAGCTTGGTCTTCTTTTAAGGAATGATGAACTTCTGTATGGTATGACAGATGGCCATCTCACAAAATATGTTTCTACCAGTCAAAGACCAGCCAGGAATGAGGAGGTAATGGACAGCAAGTGCACGTGCGTGTGTCAGCGTCTGTGTGATCTGTTTTCTTAATCATTCTGAGATGGTTATTTCATCCTGTGTGTGTGTGTGAGTGTTTTCACTGTTTTCACTGTGTGTGTTTTCTTCACACTGAGTCACACTGAAGCTCTCTCTCTCTCTTTCTCTCTTATCTTCACAGAGAACGATACAAGACTCCGTGCATATGGTCACCTCAAAACGCTCCCCTGCTGATTCTACACTTAAGACATAAAATCAAGAGTGAAAGACAGATAAAAACCGCAACCTTCTTTTTACTCTCCTCATCTGTCTTCCACTTCCTCTGAAGAGACAACCTGGAAGCCATTATACAAAAGCCTCCAGAACCTCCCAATGAGCCTTCAAGCTCAATGTTTCAGCCAGCGGTACCATAACACACTCAATCACACGTGTGTGTGTGTGTGTGTGTGTGTGTCCGCGCGTGTGCATGTATCTTAATGTGCAACATTTCTTCTCTCTTTCTTCATTTCTTCCTACTAACTAGTTACAAGATCCTCTGACAATACACTAGCACCATACTAACATCAAGATAAATTACAGCAGTCCTTATCTCACAAAACTGTTCATATGATAGTGACTATTTGTCAATTGACTAAACAAACAGGTTTTTTTTTTTTTCTGTATTTGTATAAGTCATTTACAGACATATAATACAGGCATACTGCCAACGGCCTAGAGCTGTGAGCCTTTGACCAAAATATTAACCCAACAGATGCTAGCTGTTACCAATCAGAGCAGACTACATATACAACACACAGCAGCCTCAGGAAGACAGCATACGGCTCAGAGAAGCCATATCACCTTTCTTCAACAAAGGCGACTGTACTGTACTGTAATCTCAGCGTTTAGAAGATGGAATCACATTAAGACACACGTGTGAGATCAGTACATTAACAAATACACATATGACCTTTTGACAATGTTTTTCGCAATGTTAAAGAAGTTCAGTAGTCTTTACCTGAACATAGTAGGTTCCTTTGGACTGAGCATACATCATTAGAAAGCAATAATCCAAGTTCTGTTTTGTTCGCCATCTAGGAAGAGGGAAAGAGCGAGAGAGAGAAAGAGAGAGAGACAGAGAGAGAGACAGAGAGAGAGAGACAGAGAGAGAGACAGAGAGTTCTGCTGTCAATTTTCACACTCACCACTGATGACACAACCCAGAAATTTCTCTTCCACAAACTGAATTGAAAAGCAAATGAGCGACTGTTTAAATGATCAGCGGGTTTGCTTAGAAACTGCTATGGTTTTGCTCTTAAGATTCAGAATTGTTATAGCGGTACATTTAAAAAATAAATTGAGTAAATTAAACAGCAAGAATTAAGAATCTGCACAAGTACAAATAAGAAAAAAAGAATCCACTTAGACAGAACACCCAAATACACACAGACATACAAACAGTAAACCGCTAGAAAGCTTTGCTCTTTTAGAAGATATGCAATGGGGGAAATTCACCCAATTTCTGTGTGCAAATGTAGGATGCGTGAGGACGGAGGTGCATGCTCAGACTACGATGACACATGTCGGAAACATTCCAAGTCTGAGTTGATGAGCATATGGCTGTTTGACAGAGTGGAACAAAAATGAAAGAATCTAAGTTTTGAAAGTTTAGTCATATCTGTCCAAGGTGATAACATGGATAATTCAAGCCATGATGCTTACTGTTTGAAAAATTAATAATTTATTTAATAATTCATTTTTTCCAAGAAAGTAAAATGTATTATTAATGACCAGATCACATGCAATGTTATCTGTTAATAAGTCTCAGAGCACGATGGGTCATCTGTGAGTCTTTGGTCTTTGTAGTCTCTTGGCTTTTTGTAGTTTTACGTTTCAGCTCAGGGTTTCATACATAATAAATCTCACATTCACAACCTCAGATTTAACAGAGATCCCTACTCACAGACATATATGCTAAAAATACTCTCTCTTTCTCTGTCTCTGTCTCTCTCTGTCTCTCTCTCTCTCTCTCTCACACACACACACACACACACACCACTCTGAGGTGGACATGTACCGGGTGGTGCAATGACTGATGGTCCCAGAGAATGCTGCTGTATCTGTCTGCTTGTGTTTGGGGCTGGACAGTGTGTTTGAATCGATATACAGTCCCCCTGTGTGTGTGTGTGTGTGTGTGTGTGTCAGCAGTGGCAGGCGTGGAGGAATGAGAGCAGCATCAAGACAAGCTGGAGTAAGACACGACTGGCCACGTCGATCGATTCACACTTTGATTTAGCGAGGGGAAGAGGACTGGCCCTTAATCTCTATAGACTGTGTCATCATATCTCTCTCTCTCTGTCTGTCTGCGACAGAGATGGTCAGCAGGTTTCAGCAAGGCCCCAGAAGGTTCATTTAACAACCACACAGTGAATGTTTCACGCTCACAAATCAACCTAACACGCACACATGTATACAGACACACACACAGACACACATATACACATATACATATATATAGATACTGTATATACATACATACATACATACATACATACACACACACACACTTTACTCACAAATCAACTGATAATATGAATAATACATTGGGTCACATATCCTAACAGAGCAGAACAGTTGAGAAAGATACAATTTAAAACAACTCTATACCGACTGGACTGGAAACAAGACACTGTCATACCACCGTTCCACCAGTTCTAACACTCCGTTACCAGGGATCAATTGAAAATAAATTAAACACAGTTTCAACTTTGTCAACTTTTTGAGGCCAACGGTCAAAGGAGATACAGTCCTTCAGAGAAGTGGTGCAGAGATATACCCTGCAATTCTCTGCTATGGATTTTTACTGTCTTGGCTGATTTGCTATTGATCTTTCTGTCTGGTTGTGAGGTGAGTGATCTGTCTGCCTGGTCAATCTAGGATTGATTTGTCTGACAATGTTATTGGGGCTGCCTTTGTTTTGCCTGATGAAAAATCCGGTAGCCTTAGTTTCAATGCAAAAAAGAGAGACCTTAATCAAAACATCTGTCAACATCAGCCTCCTTCAATTCAACTGTTTATTTAAAGGAAAAGTATGGTTGAAGAAAAATACTGTACTGAAGACACAGAGTATAATGGACCAATGAAATAAAAACTGCAATGGGAAGAAACGTATGGCACGGGTGTGTGTGCACATATACACAGGTATGGCACGTGTGTGTTCGTGTGTGTGTGAGTGAATTGTGTTTGTGTCTGAAGAAAATAAGGGCTTGGGAGAGTAGTAGATATTTTAATCAGTATTTTCTAAAACTCCTCCAGTGGGATCCCACAATTTATATTTAATTCTGCGTGGATCACCAAATACACAATACACACACACAGACACACACAAAATACTGCATGGTACTGCTTAATGAAGTAAAGTAAGAGGCCTTTCAAGTGTTTACTTTATCGACCAAAGTCCCTGGGTTCTAATTGGACCAAGACATTTTAGTGCTTGGAGTCAGGCTGTTGCCATAGTGACATGTGCATCAAATCTTGATTTGTCGGTTCTCTCTTTCTCTCTCCTGCTTTCAATGTCATTAGCTTCACTTTTTCCACATCTCTTCTCTGTTAAACAGAAACCATGATACCCTCTCTCCATTCCTCCACTGACTCTCTCCATCACAGACTAGCTAGAAGTCATAAACTCACGCATGCATCAACATTATGTATCTTTTATTAAAAAATATTTTGGCATGAGAAGCCAATCAACTTTGTTTCATTTCAGTTAAAAGTTATGATAAACAGCTCCACGTCTAGAGACGGGATAAACACTCACTGTCCAATATCTGTGTGTGCACTGGAATCTGTGCTCTCTGTTTCAATTTGTGTGAGAGTGTGTGTGTGTGTGTGTGTGGTTGAGTAGTGTAGTGAAACAGAGCTGGCAGTGCAGAGTTGTGTTTCTCTTCATGAATAAAGAATGGAACAGGCTGTGCTCACTCAGGATCCCACTGTATTGCCCCTTATAACACACACTGAGACATCAGCAGGACATTCTCTCTCTCTCTCTCTCTCTCTCTCTCTCTCTTTCATTCTGCTGTGCAGATTTCATTATTTTCTCCTCTCACTCTCCTCATTCTCTCTTCTTTTTGTTTCTCTCTCTCTAAACAGGTTGATTCATCAGTACCTAGATGTTTGCTGATATAGAGGTGCAAAACCGCGCGCGCGCGCGTGTGTGTGTGTGTCTGTAGAGAGAGACAGACGGTGTGAGTATGACTTGAAGGCACCATCCTACTGTAAGCTCTGCTTTAATGTCACACACACTCCTCTCAAAACCCATTAATCTACCTAAATCTGTCAGTTTCACCACCAAACCCAACACAGAAGAGAAAAGGAGAGAGGGAAGCTTGGAAGACAAGCAGAGGAGATGAGAAACAGAGAAAAACTGGATAACAGAAACAACCAAGACACAGAGGGAAGCCAAAGGCTTAAAACATAATAAAGAAGAAATTTAAAAATGCTTCTTTTCCATTGGGGCTTCTTTCCATTTAGGGTTTTTTTTTGTGAAATGTTTTCTCTACACAGTTTCTTTTAAACAAAAAGATCTGCCTCCCAACAAACAAACACAAAAGGCACGCATGTTTGGACAGCCAGATGTGATAAAGCTTTCACATATTCACACCCAAACTCTTGTGCTTTTTTAAGTAGCTCTCACTTACTAGCTATACACACAGACACACACACACACACACACACAGCTAAATGGAAGGTCCTGTGGGTAATCATTGTGAGGATTTGATTACCTGACCCGCTCTTTAGGGTCACCAAATGACTCCTTAAGGTGAGAGAAGTCTGGATAGAAATGAACAGAGGGAGAGATGATCTCCAGCAATCCAGACTGAATCTCTGTAGGGAATCTGGGGGAGACAAAGAGAAAGAAGGAAAGAAAGAAAGAAACAAAGAAACAAAGAAAGGAGAGAGAGAGAGACAATTTATTAAAACAGTTTATTAAAACAACTGAAAAAAATATATATAATTTTATGATGATGTTACAAAATTAATAGTCAAAATACAAAGTTTGTTTTAAAAGTACACATAAGACACATTATGCAGATAAAAAGCACAGGGAGATGAAGAGAGAGAGAGAAAGAGAGAGGGGTGGAGAGAGAGAGAGAGAGAGAGAGAGAGAGAGAAAAAAAGAGAGGTATGGAGACAGAAACATGCAAAGTATATTCAAGAGCATGAGGCTTGGTTGCCAAGGAAACAGATGCATCCACTGAACTGTAAAAGTCAGAGCTGAGAACTCTCTGAGAACACACACATAACCAACGTGCAGCTATCATAGACACACAAACACATACATGCCCACACACTCAGAGTGTAGGCACCACAGAGATTCACACGTTCAAGATATGAACACACAGACACACACACATAACTAATCGTAACTCATTGTCGTGCATCCACCATGAACTTTAATGTGGGTGTGTGTGCATGTATGTGTGAGTGAGATCAGTCATTTCAGCAAGTTTAGAGGCATTCTCTTATACAGGCAACAGATTTGCAGAAAGACAGAAGTGCAACAAATTGAAAACATATCCAATCTCTTTCTCTGTCTGTCTTTTACACACACACACACAGTGCTGGTTTCTGTGACATGGCACTGAGCTGAGGGCCTATGATTTTGATAGTTCTGGATGAGGTGTCGATCAAAAATGACAGCAAAACATTTCATGGCATGTGTGTATGTGGACACGTGTGTGTGAAGAGCTTGCTCAAATCAGATGTTGCTGGGAAAACACAAGACAACACGAATGTATTGATATGTTTATAGCAGTGTGACAATTTATTAAAAAAAAGCCAAACAGAATTAGCAGAACTTTTCTCGGCACCCTGAGGAAAACGGTTCCTCTCTGGCTTGTTCACAGTCACTGCCATTCATTATTCTCTCTACTCACGTGTAATAAAAGCACAAACAGACAGAGTCTTTGAGGGAGCTGTCCCTGCTGGAGTATTAGGGGCAGTTCACTCACACACACACACACACATACACACACACACACACACACACACAGAGTTACAGTCGCTCTCTTTCTCTCTCTCGCACACACAGACAAAAAGAACCCCCTCCTCCAAAAAAAAAAAAAAAAAGAAAAATCAAACTATACTATATTATACTCACAGGTGCTTAAGGTTGTCAGCCACACTGTTGGCATACTGTTGGTCCGTCTGCAAAAAAACCCAACAAACAAATGGCATAGTGTTAGTTTTGCACTTCTTAAAAAACACACAATTCTCTAGAGATCATCTGTGCAAAATCACTTGTGTGTGTATGTGTGCGTGTGTGTGTGTGTGTGTGTGTGTGTGTATGTATATGTGTGTCCAGCACAAACAGCCTCAGTGCCAGGCCCTATGAAGAGGGTCACGACCTATTTTTGAGGACCACATCATTTCAGAGTTTCCCCAGAAGCACTCGCAGAATAAGCCATTGTTTTAAAAAACACAACTGTAAGCGAGAGCTTCCACAGAGACAGGCAAAGGAAAGAAACGATCGCCTTAACAACAACAAATCAGGAAACACCTGTGGTTAAATCTGACCAAATTCCCTTTCCCCACAGAAACTGATCGGAGGAAGTAACAGGGAGAGGGAGAGAGAGAGAGAGAGAGGGAGAGAGAGAGAGATGAGGTTGGGGGTTGCGTGTGACCGGAATTGTCATGAGAGAAGAAGAAAAAGAATGGCAAAAATATCCTCTCTCGTATTTACTCAGTGGCTCCAAATAACAGATTTGTCATGAATTGTGAAAGGACAGCATTCCACGACACTGCCCCTGTGACACCACTGAGAAAAAAATGAAAAGGAAAAAAAAAAAGAAAAGGTCCCCTTTACATTCAACCACTGGGAAGGACAAGGGCAGAGAACAGACAGAGGATGGAGGGTGTGTGCACAAAAACAAGCAGTGTGAGTGCATTCTCCCCTCTCCTCTGCTGGGAGGGGGGAAAAAACAGTACCTCATCTCTTTGTGTCAAGGACAAGTAAAGGACTAGTAATAGTAAGAAAACGTCACACCACAGATACTCAACACTCTCTCTATATCTGTATGAAGCTTTTTAAAAATGTCATCTCCACCCTTTCCCACCTCAGCAAAAAGGCATTGGCACCCCCCTTCCCATACACACACACACACACACAAACACACACACACAAACACACACACTCCTCCCCAAACAGTAGGATGTCCCAGTCCGCCAAGAGCAACTGACACAGTGATTAATTCAATCTTGGTCATATATCAGACAACATATGCTGCAAAGTTAATCAGCCATGAGTGGCTAATTAAACATTACATAAATGTACACCTTATGTATGCTTAAATGATGTATTTAGCACTTGTTAGCACATACTAGTTCATTCTAATTGCCTTAAGCGAACAAAGAGATTCTCTAAGCTCTGTAGATCATATTAAAACCACAGCACTGACACTCTGAACTGCATCTACATCGTAAACTGTCCAAGAGCACAGTGTACTGACAGTATGCTCCCTGCTTTATACACAATACACATAAACTTTTCACCTCACAGAAGACTTCACACACCTTTCACACAACTGAAAATACGCAGGCACGTGCACACACCTCCACAGTAATACAAGCATACTTTCTACAGCCTCCACACAAAAAGAAAAAAAAAAAAACACATCTACAAAATGAACTAAGCATCCCTCTGTGTTTTTGACTGAATTTTCCCACAACAAACGCAGAAGTATTTGTTGGTATGCTCAACTCAGTGTGCTTCAGTGGAATCAATTTGCAACGCAACCTTTGTTTTGTGACTTATTTGTTTATGTCTATGCAAATGATTTCTGCCTTGAATACAAATATCAAATCAACAGAGACAGAGAGTGAATTCAGAAAGTGGCAAATGAAGGGGAGGAGTGGGGCTGGTGAGAGAGAGAGAGAGATAAAGGAGAGAGAGAGGGGTGATACGTATAGTATTTTCAGAGCTCTTTAGATGCCCTTTTAAAGTCAGGGCATAATAAATATGAAAGATGGTGTGTGTGTATGTGTGTGTGTGCTCTTAACTGCGCTTAGGAGGCCTGCTTGGGGACAGACTGTCTAGACACGACATTCACTTCTACACACACACACATACACACACACACACACACACACACACAAAACGTATTAAGAGACACTGCTAACCTGTGGAGATCATGCCTCCAGCCATTTATTAACTCCACTTAGTCTCTTAATTAATGCATGCCCACACACACACACACACACACACACAGACAGAGAGAGAGAGAGGGAGGGAGAGAGAGAGAGAGAGAGAGAGAGAGAGAGAGAGAGAGAGATAAACACCCGTACATACACATACACTGTTTCATTTGAATATAGCTTATTTTTTATGTCATGATTTTAGGAACTCATTTCCTGACACTTTTTTAAGCTGAAATCACAAAACTTGCCATGTAGCCTCGTCTAAGAGAGGATGAAGTTGCTTACCAAAGGTTTTCTGATACTCCCATTTTTTTTTTAATTGAGAGCCTCAGTGGTACTCCCTGTTACAACAGAACTTCATGTTTCTCTACAGCTGTTCCCTGTGCTACCTGAAGGAGTAAAAAGCCTGTTTGGAACTGCTGTAGGCTTGTTTTTTCAACGTCAACTCAACACTTAAGATCACCCTTTACATTGCGTTTGCTCTTGGTGATCAGACAAATAAGCTGTTAATATTGTTGTACATTGTTCTATTCACCCAGGCACACCATCATACAGCAAAAATACTGATGTTTTATTCACGAACCGCAAACCTCCCAGAAGTCAGAGGACGCGGTGCAGCTTGGAATAAAATGTACTTATTTCTGTATGTCGGTAATGCAAATGGAAAGGCTGGATTAAGAGATTTAGAGAGACTACAGAGAAAAGCCCTCTTCCTCAGGCTCAGACTAATAAAATCATCAACACTTTACTATGTGCTGCTAATATGAGGAGCATTAGTGCCGTGATGAGAACGTGCTCAGAACATCACAGAGCAGATCAGCAGTAATTAGCCCTTGAGATCTGGGCCTACGTTATCCTGTCTTACTTTTACACACACACACACATACACACACGCACACACACAAACGCGTACACACATCATCTGTACCTATACTATTGTGCATGCATGTCAGCATACATATCTCAGCAGGTAGCTCGTGTGGGTCAAGGTCCAATATATGTATAATAATTGGACAAACACAGTTGAAACTCAACACTGTGTGTGTGTGTGTGTGTGTGTGTGTGTGTGTGTACAGCCACACATCAATCTATCTTGACCTTTCTCAGGGCTATCATCTCACTGCGGTACACCACGTGTTCAGCATATACACACGCATGTTCAAACACGGCCGTCGCAGACTTCTACTTCGGTGAAACGATCCCAAGAGTCGCACAAGCTAAGATGAACTCTCTCCTGTCTCCGTAGTGATGGTAAGGCACAAACCCTGGCAGACGTATGTGTCCACTAGGCTAGCCTTCGTGATGCTAATTAGCCTGGACGTGAGCTCTAATGGAGAAATGATGCATTAGGCGGAGCTACAGGGGAGTGATTTGTTAGCATGGGTCAGTGCTGCTGGCAGCCTGCTTTAGTGGCCACGTCATTATACGGCTATCTTTGGGCCCTTAGTACGAGAGCTAGCGGGATCGCTGTGGTATCGAGGCTAGTCATTACATCTGCAAATGTACTGCCCTGATCTGCAAGGAGAACTCAGTCACCCCATCCACCAAGACTCTCACAACCATAAAAATACTTTCACACCTGCATATACAACATTTGCACACATGAAATATGAGAAATGCACACAAGTGCACGCATGTATGCATGCACACACGCACGCGCACGCGCGCACACACACACACAAAGGAGAACGTGTGAGTCCTCTCACCTCAGCAATGAAGACAATGATGACACAGTCCTCTTTCTCGGCTGGGCTCAACTCCGTCATCAGAGAGCTGAGAGTGTCCGTCAGATATGAATGAACCTCCCTCTTCACACTGGGCACGCCCATCACTATCGACACTGAAAAACACACACAGGAGGGTCCAGGGTAACACCATTAACAAATGTAGTCTATTCTAATACCACCAATCTGTAGTCATCCCTCAGGAAACTCGGCTACTTTTCAGTCGAGGAGTGTGTAAATCCCCTGGGAAGAGCTTTGGCATTTATGTTTTATACGTCTCAGTACTTAGTGAACAAACTGCAGTGATTAATTAGAGTGATTAACTGAGGAGAGTGCTTAAGACTGTCACTGGCTCTGTGACTTCAATATAATGGAGCATTCAGAGTAGCCTTGTCTAAGTGGAGCCGCATGACACTGATTCACAGCCGCTGAATAAAGTTTGCAGTGTTTCAAACACATAGTGTATTCCATGCTCTGCGAGGTGAGGGGGGAAGAGAGAGAGAGAGAGTGAGAGAGAGAGAGAGAGGAGGGGGAGAATTGGATGAGACCGTTTTAGAGAATGAGGGTTTTACCCACTGTCTGTAAAGACCAGTGAGGTGCACAACTCGCTGGTCCACTGGCTTCCCCGTCAGCCTCTGTAATTGGCCCCTGGTGAACACTAGTTTACAACATGGTCGTAAAAACCCACACCAATTACTGGAGGAGTGTAACACAAACCCCTTGACCAACAGAAAAATCCACAACTGTTTAACGTTTAAAATCAGCCTGTTTGGACCCACCTCGGACAGAGGCCAGACTACCCAGCTGGCTTTAGAGACAGACTAAGGCTGTGTTCCAAGTGTTCACTTGTCCACTCACTCACTCACTCACTCACTATATAGTGTTTGCTACACAGAACACTCACTAGTGGATAAGGGCAGACAGCTGCTGATACATTTCGGATACCATTTGGATGTTATGCTGCTACATAATTATTCGCCATGCATTCATAATTACTATCGCCATCGCATAAACAAACGCCAGAACATCTGCATCTGATTAGCCTGTAAAGACTTGCCTGCTTTCATGAGACTGGCCACAATGCATGATGGTCTAAGTCAGTCAATGTAAGGAACAGCTTCTGTAAACGACATTTTGGTGTGCCTCGGGACCATTTTATAGAGCACTATATGGTGTTTTAAATTTACAGCTGAGATTTTGAACAGCACTACAAAATGGCTGATTCACTGTATGGCGGACTATATAGTGGGTGAGTGGACATTTGGAACACAGCTTAGGTCCTTTTCTTAAAGCTTTCTGGGTCAGAACCCCAGGGAGAAGGGCACTGTACCATGTTCAGACATAGAGAAACAATCAGGCCGAGACCATGAACCAGACAGGACATAAGGAAAAGAGTGAATGGAGTGAATAGTATCTGTTTTGAGGGCTGAGTGATATAATATTATGTGGGGTGTTTATGCTGTGAGAATTTTGTAATCAGAGACCAAGACACAAACACACACGTACCTCCCGTGCGTCCCTGGCTAATGTGCACTGCCGGTTGGAGACTGGTCTCTTTGGCCAGTAAGTGTGGCAGATGGTGAAAGATACTGGGCACCTGAAGAACATTCTTACTGCTGGTCACATTCCACAACTTCAGCTTTGTTTCATCTGAGAAACAACAGAGACATTCAGCTCATGTCAACATAACGTTCCAACTCAGAGAACTGAAAGAACTTCATTCAGAACTTCATGGTTTTCTCAGTTAAGACCAAAAATAGTTCTCCCAGTTCAGCCAAGTCTAGTTAACACTTATCAGCTTGACTGAACTGTGGCAAAGTCTTACCAGAGAGGCTGCTCCAGGTACGGTTGATGTCTCGGAGAGCCTGTTTCTCGGCGATGGCTCGCTTGATCTCGTCCAGAACCAGATTGAGTTCTTTGGAGCGCTTCAGGTTCTCTTGTTCCGCTGAGTGTAGACGGTCTCTCAGAGCTAGAAACTCTCGCTGATATATATCCACGACATTACCTACATCGGGGAAGAGACAGGTCTGAGTCTGAGAGGGAAAAAAACACGAGCAAATTAAATCGCACACCAAGTTTGCGAAGCTGTTCTCATAACATTACATCTTGCGACCATTCAAATTGACATTTTCCTGCCTCATAACTGCATTATTCATGACAATACAGCTGAATTATTCAAGGAGGGAGTCTCTAACATTAGGCACAAAAAAGTTAAATTATTTAAAGAGGAGACCTCAAAAATACAAGACAAAAGCATGTGCTATTTCGGTAAAGAT
This sequence comes from Chanos chanos, assembly GCF_902362185.1. NCBI lineage: Eukaryota > Metazoa > Chordata > Actinopteri > Gonorynchiformes > Chanidae > Chanos > Chanos chanos. The sequence continues at coordinate 32,753,833 of NC_044495.1, read as the reverse complement.
GAACACCGAAAAGGACTGCAGATCATTTTAAAATCTCACACTTTTCCAGTTTATAGAAATCCAGCTACCGTTCATTCACAGATGATGATATTTTTGCTCATTTGCAGCTGTTGGAAACTAGCACTAGGCTCATGCACACTAAGCGACCAGATTTCAGATGGACATATGTGGTTTGTGCTTTCATAAACAAATATTTCAGCACATTTCTATTCCGTAACATACTATTCAGTAACCTCAGTAAGTGATTTGCTGTTTTTGAGCAGGGGGACGGCCCAATGGTCACTGACACTACTCTAGGGAGTATATAGGGGGACAGCAGGTTAACAAGGCGGACGCATTTTGGTCATTTTGCTAACAAGGGGGATGGGTGTACAAATCGCCTACTGAGTAACCCTCCAAAAGACACAGATGCATATAAACACAGCCTGCCGCAACCTCAAGGATGGGCATTACACTCAGGCATGTGACATTTTTAACAGTTCTGTCCGAGATGGTGAAATGTCTCCTGCAATAACGAGAAACTTTTCCCCTAATGAGAGCTCAGAGTAAGGTTAGACTACGGCTAGTCACAACCGTTTTATAAAGTAGCCTAATTAGAAAAACTTTCATTTCATATCATTGCTTTCCACTCCAACTGTTGTTCCGCATATTCAAACCATCTGTTTAATAAACATAACAAGAAGAGGCAAGATGACTGACTACCTTCCAAGTGAGAAACACTGGCAAGACAAACGTATCATTGCCAAATTAGCAATTAAGATCCCGATTGAGTCTTTTCAGGTATAATTCATAGACATGTCCTGGCAACATGACAAATTCTGTCCAATTTAGCTGTATTCTGTGGGGAGAAACCCTGAGGGAGCAGTTTAAAATGAGTCCTTTTTAAAAAGTTTTGTGCATGTAAAGCATAAAGCTGTAGTTTTGATCTGGCTGGATGACTATGTGGGAGACAGATGGTATCAGCTAAGTGTGATATAGCAGGTGTGTTCAGAGAGGACAGATCAGCGTTTTCCTGACTGGAGCAGACATAGATTCTCTCTTTGCTCACTTGGAGGATTTATCTTCTGTGGGTTAATTCTGAACAGCGCTGTTTTTTTAGGACATGCACACATGCACCCACTCCTGGCATACACACACACGCGCGCGCACACGCACATAGCAATAGGGTTTAGTGCAAGAAATGCCATCAGAGTTAAATTCACAGTGTAATCTGTAATAACACCTTCAATCCAACCCAGCCTCTCTACCCAGAGACAGGCACAGAAAGAGAAACACACACGCACACGCGCACGCACGCACACACACACACACACACACACACACACACACACACAACCAAAGCTTCACCATATTAATCATGATATCACTCGTCAGAGTGAGTGCCCCGTTCTAGATCTAAAGCAGTGACTGAATGTGTGTGGGCAATTTTTGTATGTCAATGTGTGCACGGGTCAGCAAGTACACTGATATGGAGATACTGTTTGCGTGTGTCTGTGTGTGTATCTAAAATCCCTTTTGTCTCGGTCAGTCTAGGACTGACTGGAGCCTATTAAATATGAGGAGCTAAGACAAGCATGACACCTTGCCTGGTTTTACTGCTGTCATCCTGACACTCCAAATGCAGCAGAAATGTGCTAATAAGGCTCTGGGCAGAGAGATGAAAGGGTGTACGAATGTGCCTTAGTGTGAGTGAGTGTGTGTGTGTGTGTGTGTGTGTGTGCGTGTGTGTGTGTGTGTGTGTGTGAAAGAGAGAGAGAGAGAGAGAGAGAGAGAGAGAGACCTTCTTCATAAGTGATTGAGTGTCATTATCTGCTAGAACCCTCTCTTGTGGTTTGTGGTGATATTAAAAGAAGGAGAATTGCAGAGGGGTATAAAGCCTTTGTGAGAGAGAATCCACAGTTTAATCCCTACTCACATGCAGGACATGATGACACACCTGTTCAACATCACACGCTTCTAAGTCGTGTAATTGGACTGAAAATTTTCCTCGTCCACATATAATGCAGAGGCATAGTTCTTGATGGATCTGTTTTGGTCATTTACCACTGCAGTACACAGAACTGCCAAACAGAACTAATAAAAATGATAAGGAGGCAGCTTATTAGTCTGTTTCTCAATAAATTTTCATGTAAAACAGGACCATTAAAAAAAAACAAAAAACAAAAAACGGCCCAGCGGACTTCTCCAAAAATCATATATACATTCACTACTACCATTTGCTAATGACAAACAGAGACATATGACATAATTATATCTATAAAAATATCCAAAAGCCATGGTTTACTCAAGACGGGATCTTGGCTTGATAACTACCTGTTTTCACTGTATGTGAGTAGACAGGTGCTGAAACACTCACACCGGAGACAGTATGACCTTAAATGACTAAGGCATGCTGAGGCGAGGAGCGGAGAATATGGGTCAAACCACAACCCCCATAACCACTGCACTGGGAGTCACCTCCGACCCGTGTCTGACAGGATGTATGCTGAATGTAGTTAGCCCTACATCGCTGGCTGTTCTTTAGAAAGAGCAGGTGACTAATAGCGTAGACGGCTAAAGGCTAAAGCTGTCTGTCACGGGCCTGTTATTTATGGATGAGTATCTGTGACTTTCACAGTCTAAAGAGAGAGGAAGAGGAAAAGATGTCAGACTGCTTTAGTTTTATGTGTCTTGGTTTGCTGAAGTATACTGTAACTGTACAGCCTCTTTAACGCACGCATACAGACACGCACACACACACACAAACACACACATGCACACACACACACACACGGGTAAACACACGCACGCACACAATATTTCTCCTACTGTCTTTTAGCATCTTCTACATCCTCTTGTAAAGAATGGAAAGTAGCATTACATGAGGAGAGAGGAACATTATGGTTTATTGGAAGAGAAATCATTTCTTCTAACACACAGACACAAACACGCTCCATCAAGCCAAGAGAAAACGCTGCCAGTGATGTATTAGCTCCAGTCAAGTGTTAATTAATGCACACTCTTCTTTTCCCTGGCTCCACGCTCCATGTCTCTCACTCTAAAGAGAGAGAAACTGTAAGAGGACTCAACAGCATTCACTAATGAGAAACAAATTTCTTTCATCACAATGTTTGGATCAAAAAAAAAAACCAACTTCCAAAAATACATTCTGTAGGGTGACATCTGCCTCCCTTTCTCATATCTCGTAATTAAAAATGATTCAATTACAAATGTCTGTGCGACGGCTTTACTTTGCCTAGTGCTGCATTCTCTTAATTGAGTTTCATCACTTCACTATCTTAATCTGATTTCATTATCTTAATGGCTTGGACATATCTAAAATAAATCTTAACAAACCATAGCTAAATCTTAAGACACAAAATTACCACACAACAAGGCAGCAATTACAGACACGTGTGACTGAGACGGCCAGATGAAGCCAAATGCGTGCGTGTGAGAAAAAAAAAAAAGAAAAAAAGAGGACATTTCTCTGGGTGCACTGGTTTGGCATGTGTGTTATTGGGCCTTTGATGTGTTACTGGGACAATGCGTTCAGAATCTGATTGGATTGGATCATTTCTGAAAGCACTGTGGGATTAAGGGGAGATCTCTGCATCCTTAGCGGTGACAAATGAAATGGCTGTAAGCTGACAGGGAAAAAAAAAAAAATCATTTACACAATAATGCCACAGTCTCCCCAGCAGGAGTGGGCAGGTATGGGACGATCTTTCATAAACACCCTAATCTCTAACTAACCACCTGCTCCGGGCTCACTATCTTTACATACAGTATTTGGGTAGAAACCAGGGGGACTGCTTTTTATTTGAGCTCCTAATGTGATTTGTCCTTCGTATGATTTGGGACAAAAGGCAAAAAATACATGTTCGGTGTCAGTTTTTAGAGACAGACCAATTTTGCTACTAAAAGATGAGAAAAGCTGAGGAATTTGGAGGATCTGTTTTCCTCAGGTTGTAACCATAGCAGTCCAAACAAATTCTCATTCAGTGCTCTGTCAGCAGCATTGGACAATATTAAACAGAAAAAAAAATTAAAAATCACACATTTTATTTTAAAAAACAATTCTTTACACAAAATCCTGGCAAACCTTGCAATTCTTACAAAACCCAAGAGATTAATGGTTTCTGAGTCTTCAAGTCATTACAGCATCACAATGTTAACGAAACAAGGCAATAAAAAAAAAAGCAAAAGCAAAATGAAAGTAATAAAAAAGCAAAATAAAAGTCCCTGATGCGTAGCTGGCATGTGGGCCACTCTTTCAACTCTCCCTAACTGTGGAAAGGTCAAACTGGAAGCCAAAACCATAAAACTGGAGACAACAGCCTGCAAACAGCACAGGAGCAGCAAGATAAAACAAGAACAGTCTTTCTAACTTTGACAGACCGCCGTCTGCAGAGGACAAATCATCACAGGCTTGTCTTAAAGTGCCTTGGGGAAGAAAAATGCACGATTCAATCCGAGATCATTTCCTCAGGAATAACTATAACAGACTCTGGCTGTAGCGGCTGAACATCACATCTATATAACTAAGGCAGTTTCAGAAAGAAAGAGAACTAAGTGAAAGCCAAGAGGAGTTAGTACTTTAAACAGCTTCGTCTCTGAAAAGACTGAAGCAGGATCTCTCTCAAAAGCCGAGGAATTATGACTGGAAATTACATACACACAGGGCTGTCTTTCTCTATTGTTATCAGCAGTTAGCACTTCAAAGGACCAAGCACAAAGCACTCTTACTCTCCATCTCACTCCCCAAACTGTCTATCATCGTAATAGAATAAAATCAAATCCAAAGTCTGCACAAGTACAAAACAGCAATGAAAATCAGTTACGGTCCGTAACAACACAGACAGGCAGAACATCCAAGTCAACGGACTAAATAAACTTCCCCGAACGTTGGCAGTGTTGTCTCGACCAGTGCTTTCCTCTGAAAATGAGGGTATGTTTACTGAAGTGACTGACGGCTCGTATGGAGAGAAGTCTGAAACTCGCTGAGGTTTGACCAGAACATCACAGTTTAACAGAAATGAATGTTGAGATGAATAAAACATGATAACTATCTGCTGTCTGCTTTTTCCATTTTAAAGACATTGTAAGTGTGTTGCACAAAGAAACAGACTGATTGACTGGCTCTGTGTGTGTGTGTGTGTGTGTGTGTGTGTGTGTGTGTGTGTGTGTGTGTGTGTGTGAGTGAGAGAGAGACAGACAGGGAGAGAGAGAGAGAGAGAGGGAGAGAGAGAGAGCAATATCTCACGTTTCTGAGCATTGGACAGAAGTGGAAGTTGTGGAAAGAGGATCTTTCTCAGAATTCCCAGTGTAGAGAGAGTGTTACACACATACACTGAGGTCACCATGGACCCGCCCTCAAACCACCCCAATGCTCCGAGCAGACAAAAGAAACACCACCGCCATTATTGCAGTCTTCATCAAATTCAATATTTAATTACCAGCATCATCTTCCAAAAATTTTTATTTTATAATACTTAACCTGTCACTTAATGCACATAACCTACTTAACACACATAAAGCTACCTACTGACGTACAAACTAACTCTCACACATACACACACATGTATAATCCATTGCAGGAGGTGGAAAAGCTAGATTAATCCCTGCTCTGTAATCAACTAAAAGAGGCTCAATGAAAACAATTCTGTAAATCCACTCTGAGCTGCAAACCCCTAACCATTTATGCACACATACACATACGGTCACACACACACGGTCACACACATACGGTCACACACATACGGTCACACACACACACACACACACAGATAAGTTGTTTTTACTTTATTTGTTTTGGTTTTAATTGAGAGTGAGGGTGGATGGTAGGAATAGCCTTGGAAGTGTTTAAGAACTGAAAGGTTGGTGGACTTTGGAGGACACAGTGAGAAAACACTCTTACCATGTTCTCTGAACATTCTAGCAACAGCGTTAGAGCGTCGGGAAAACACTGTGATGTGAGACCAGCTCTGTCTCAGAGGTTCTGACTCACAGACCCTCTCAGCTTCATACAGAATGGTCTGATGATCCCCACTCACATATGGGGTGTGTGTGTGTGGGTGTGTGTGTGTATGTTTTGAGATGAATGCTGTCCCTTAAACCTGAGCTATGAGTTGGATGCCATAGCAACACTGCAACTGGTTGTGCTTTTTTTTGTTTGTTTGTTCTGTTTTTTGTTTTCTTTTTGTGAAGGGGCAGAAGTTTCGAGAAAAATTGAGATATGGCCAGAATCCACTGTTGGCTTTTCTTCTCATACCTGAAGCACTGCTCTCTCTGTCAGAGCTTGTCTATGGCCACCAGCAGTCGACTCCAAATAGGTAATATCATCTCACACTGAACATGACTATAAGCGGATTGCATTAGAAGCACTTAACTATTCAATGAGATGGAAATAGTGTCACACTGATGCAAATGCAAAGGCAGAGTTATTAACAGAGAAAGAGAAAAAAAAACAAAGACACAAGGTTTATCCCATTATTCCAGATGAGTCACGCATCACTACTCCAATGTAATGCCATACTTATGCCACAGGACCATAATGAGAGCACTATGTATCTGTGTGTGAGTGTGTGTGTGTGTGTGTGTGTGTGTGTGTGTGTGTGTCTGTTTCCGGTAGGTAGCCCTGCTGGGAAGCATCTGAACGATGATACCATTCAGCAGACCAACAGAGAGTCTGTATCCTGTCAGCTCAACCACTCAGGTCCAACCATTACAGGGAGGGGAGTTTACCCACAGGAGCTGATCTGAGACCAGTTAGCTCAACCACAAACCAGATTCAAACCATTACAGGCCGCAGTGCCGACCCGATCCAGGACCTGGTATTATCTCACGAGACAAATGAGTTTGGCTTCCATAGATAAGAGAATGTACGGGAAGCCAGAGAGGCCAAAAGGCCTCCAGAATAATGCCATTAGTGTTATTATCTCTGCATCAAATTAGAGCAGAGGCATTCACAGCTTGATCGATCATCCTCAATGACCGAAAGGCAGGTAATCAGATTAGAGTTAGGAGACTGATTGAATATGCTGATAGAGGACACACACACACACACACACACACACACATAAAGGATCATCTGCCCTCCCAGCTTTTTCAGGTTAACATCCAGTACATGAGTGGGTTAAAATGGATGCTTTCCTTTTCTGTCCCTGGTGTAAATCTGACAACTCAGGCAAATGTGTGAGTTAGAGAAGCAAACAGTGCTGAGTCAGCTACTCACTGAAGACCTGTGTGTGTGTGTGTGTCTGCGTGTGTGTATTTGTGTGTACGTGTGTGTGTGTGCGTGTGTGTGTGCATGCGTGTGTGTGCATGCGTGTGTGTGTGTGGGTGGGTGTGGAAACAATTGTCACTGAGGACCAATTGCCAAAAAAGTTCAAAACAAGACATTCTGGTGACAAAAAAAATGCTTTTGTATTTTTAACAGGAAACAGAAAGCAATGGATCAAAAACTAACAATAGAGAGAGAGCGAGAGAGAGAGAGAGAGAGAAGAGAGAGAGAAGAGAAAAAAGACTGGACTCTCCTCAACATCCTGCGCTGAGTTCTTTTACTGACAGAGAGCAATGTCAGAGATCACATGAAATCAAAGCAAGAGACATCGGAGCATAAGTTTAAAAAAAAAAAAAAAAAACCTTTTCAGACAAAAATATCAAGCCTGAATCACAGCCTGGAGCCAGTTCCAACTCCTCCATGACTGACAGGCAACCTGGAGCAAGATCGCACAAGAGAAACAGATTCCTCTGAGACCTCTCCCCTTCACTAAAATTCATACTGAACCCGTTAACTGAGAGACTCGCTCAAAGCAGTGTTAAAGAGCGAGAGACAGTGAGTGCCATCTCGCAGCTTGTACATCTGTATGCTGGGATCATTATCACAACAAGCCTTTGCTTGCATGGATGCACCATAAGATTGTCAGATAATACAATAAAGAGCAGAAACAGCTGAGGAGACAGCTTTGCAAATTAACAAATGGGTATGGATCCAGTAATTGTTATTGCCAGACGTGCGCCTTTATCACTACAAATTGAATCAAAGCGCAGTCCTCTAATGATTGCAGAGAGGAAATTGGTCCTGCCACACCCTAATAGAGTCTATAATGATCATCACGAACCAAATGTGATCCACACAAGTTCACTGGAGCTACTGGACACTCAAGTGTGTGTGTGTGTGTGTGTGTGTGTGTGTGTAGACATTAACTATTGGCATACTCTTCACTATATTACTACATTTGTGATATACATTGCATGCATTGTTGTGTGTGTGTGTGTGTGTGTGTGTGCGTGTGTGTGGGTGTGTGCGTGTGTGTGGGAGAATTCGTTGTGCCTATGGTGGGCTGTCAGCTAAATGCCGGACATATCAGTTCAATGTAAAACAGCAGGACATCAAAGCATCACAACAAAACCATGGCAACAACCAGCAAAGCCAACTAAGGGAAAGTTAAAAAACCCTTAAATTAGAAAAACAAAAAAACAAAACAAAAACAAAAATAGACCAGTCACGTGGGCTGATGGTTCATAGGAGTTAAACAAAAAACAAGCAGATACATATGCTTTCAAACATATTCTCTCAAGCGCACGCACATGCACACACGCACACATAGACACATACACATGCGCTCACAGACACATGCGTGCGCGCACACACACACACACACACACATACACACAGCTAGGCAAACAGAAGATGACACACACTTTGAAAAGCCTAGAAAAGTCTACTGAGGACAAACTTCAAAACAGTCATTAACATCACAAAGATTATTTTCTATTTGATTAGCACTTTGCCTTCCCCACTGCTGTTTGGACGAAGCTTTGGTAGCAGCAGAGTGCTTTTCACAGTCTTAAAGTAACATTCTCATCTGAGCTGATGCCAAGTTCAATCAGAGAGTGCTCCAGCAGGTGGTACACCACTGAGACACATTAGACTAAAGCTTCTATAGGGATCCTACTGCCCTCTTTTATCTTTCTCTCTCTCTTCTGGAAAAAGAAAGTTTTCTACGAATTCTGCATGAGGCCCTATACCAGCCTGGTTTCATTAGACAACGCTCCTGGCAAAATGCACATGGTTAGTCAAGAAAGTGTGTGTGTGTGTGTGTGTGTGCGCGCGCGCCCGTTTGAGAATACATGGTCAAAATCTGAACCCAACACAATGACTGGTCAGGGACCTGCATGGTGTATTATCGCATGCCTTGACATCACACGTATGTTTAATCACTCATAGTGTAAAAAGATCCAGTGACCGCATGAGCATCAAACACTGAGACTCAGGTGGCTTTGGTATGAGCTAATCCTCACAAATGATCATGGTTAATCGGCCATTCCAAACTGGGGAGAAAACAGTGAAAACAAATAAAAGAGAAGATCAAGATCACTCACACACACACACACACACACACACAAATACAGAAACTCACACAGTAGGTCTAAGGGGAAGGCTCAAATGTTTGTTACCATAATACTGGCATTGGTTGGTCTTTCCAGTTCTAACATCAGGCACAAAATCACTGCCAAAAAAACCAACCCACTCTCTCTCCTTTCAATCTCTGTTTTTCTCATAAATCTTCTGCCTATGGCCACTTTTTTCTTTCCACTCTCTCTGTGAGCACTGACGCTATCCCTGCTCTCAGCAGTCACAGGCAGGAGGCATCACTTCAGTCAGTGAGACTCATCACACATCTGCCCATTGAATCCTAACACCCATGGAACAACTGACATCAGATCAGCTAACTCCACCTCGCTATAGCCTCATAATCACCAGCTGAGAGCTTTTCCACACATTCACGTTGAGACAGACAAAGAGAGAAAAAAAAAAATCTGTACTTCTCCTCATCTTCCTTCATGATCTCATAGGCTGCTGCGCTTGCGGGAAAAACAAAAGGCAGCCTCTGGCAGAAAAGAGGGATTGTCTAAGTGAGGGAGCAGAAGGTGAGGGAGATCAGGAGATGATGGGCTGAGGTGGGTGATTGGCTCGCTGTGGGGAAAAAGCGTGTACCTGTAGGTGAAAAATGTTTGCTGGTTATTTGGGAGTGACCGTCCACAGGCTGCGTGAGGCTCAGTTTGTCGTCTGGCCCTTTAAGGTTGAAAAACAGACGGCGCTCAGAGGTCACGGCACTGACAAGGACCCCGTTCGGTCGACTCTCAGAGAGCCCGATGCACGGTGCGGAGGGGCGAGTGTGGATGTTTTTGTGAGTGCGAGCGTGTACACGCACACACATTTTAGCCTTTTCCAGATGTTGCTCTGGCAGTACCACATGTTGGAAAGATAGAGAGAGAGGTAAAACAGGCAAGGCAATGCTCACATCCATTAAACAGAGTACATTCAGACCTTATGCACTCAACCTCTGTGAAAAAGGATACACAGGCATACAGTATATATACACACACACGCATCCACACACACATAGACACACACTTATGCACACTCAGGAGCAGTGTTGTCAAACGCAGGGCCATATTATAAATTGATTCAGGGTTCCAGTGATGTGGTGAGTTATTAATCTCTCTCTCTCTCTCTCTCTCTCTCTCTCTGTCTCTCTCTCTCTCTGTTAAATGTGAAGTAAGATTAGCTCTGCTCACTGGTATTTATGCAGAGGGTCCAGTAGGGCTGTGCTTTAGCATTACAGGACACTGCCTGAGGTCGAAATCAGTTCTACCCTTACCATTCAACAACCCAGCGCAACTTACTGCTCCACTCAATACTTACAGCACTATGTTCATCCATCACTAGCATACTAAGTAGACACAGAAAATGAACTGTGAGAATTTTACAGGTAAAATATTTCATTCGATATTTTAGCAGAGGCCCATTTTAAATCAATTCAATCAGATAACCAGATGCCTGTCCCTGAATCTAGCATTGAAGGGCATACAATCTTGGCCAGGCTTCATCATAAACAAACAAACAAACAAATAAATAACGCAAAAAGTCCTTATATAATCCAACTTAACTTTTACCTAATCCAAAGTTATGACCAAAATCAAAAACAAAATTTTAAATGATTATCTGTTCCTTTCCTCAAATTACCAACCTAATTAACAACACCTGACCAGATCAACGTGTGACCAGAGAATTGTTCTGTCATTGAATGGTGAGAACATATGATATGATCATATGTGGGCGTTCAAGAACTTCTCCATCGTTTCTCCACCCACAGAGCCAGAGCGAACACGGAGTTTACGTGTGGAACTGAGAGAGTGTGAGGGATTTGCACACATCACTGCGCACATCAGCACTGAGACGACATCTAGAACAGAAAATAAAGAACTTTCCTCGTGTTCTGCTTCATCCTTCATGATATCAGGTGTGCACACTTGACCTACGAGCCTATGAGCAAGGCACAATGCAAAGTATCAACATGTATCCAGTACGCCTTTCTGTCCAGGCGCCGAAACCACATGGCTGTTAGCATACACGACTGTGTAACTGGGTCGTTGACAACTGATAAAAGAGGACCCACCGGTGTGTTTTCTGTCACCCATCCAATCAGGGACAAAATCAGAATGGTTTCTTGCTCATAGCAAAACCCTAAGTTCTTAACCAGCCTCTCCCCAATCAGTTATGTTGCCATACAAGATCGAAAAATAAAGAAATAAACCAATGAAAAACAGAAATCTCATTTTCAATTTCTTTAAATACCTCGGTGGCATTGGGCCAGGGTGACGGGCGGGCATGAGAATCGTGATTAGCGTTATTACCAGGAGGCGGGAGAACGATGCCCCGTTGGAACCGCCCTCTGCGTTTTCATCCCAGCATCGCTCAAATGGAACGACTTATGATCCCTCCATTCAATGACTACTACCAGGGCACAGAGGAAATGAGACACGCACTCAGACGTGTGTGTGTGTGCTCTCTCTTTCTCTGTCTCACACGCACACACACACACACACACACACACACACACACACACACACACACACAGAGCATTAAAAAATCTTAAAATGTTCCCTGCTGGCTCATAACCCAATAAAGAGAGCCAGTTGAGGAATAGAGGAGGACAGAGAGGATAGTCATCCGTGTTGTTAAAGAAAAAGACAGCTTCAGGAATATAAATATAGGGTAAGGCTACCGATACTCTGTGCCCGTGTGTGTGTGTGTGTGGGTGTGTGTGTTCGCGTTCTCCTAAGTGATTGAGTGTCATTATCTCCTATAACCCTCTCTTGTGGTTTGTGGTAATATTAAAAGAGGTTGAATTGCAGAGGAGTATAAAGCTTTATAGAGGACACCGAATGGACTGAGCGCATTAAAAAGCCCTGCTGCTTTTTGAGTTACCGTTAATCATCAGAAAGCAGACACAGACACAGACACACACACACACACACACACACACCACGCTGGTACAGAAAGGACACCAGTTCCGCGTGCAGTGGCCAATCCTCTGGAATTGCCAGAAGAACAGGCAGCTCTAAGAAACCATGGTGACCTTATGTTTTCTTTTCTCAAGCTGGTGTTTGTATTCTTTAGTTCTCAGATGTATTAGTTGTGACAAGGACATATTTGGGGTTAGTGAGATGTGAAAATGCCTGCACTGTGCCAAAGTGATCCACTAAAAAGCCCAGACAAGCAGAGAGAGTGAGAGAGAGAAAGGGAGAGAGAGAGAAAGAGACAAAGAGAGAGAGAGAGAGTCAGACTTTGTCTGGCCCAGCCATTGTCTTTGTGTCCAACAGATTAAGCCAACAGTGTCTGAGCTCCACTATCACTCAAACAAACAGGTCTGTCTCACAGACCCCTATATACCAACTACGCCAATGTTAAAAACCTCATCAAGTATGCCAAATTTGCTCTCCATGCAAGCTTGCTGCCCAGTAAAACCAACACTAATACTCCTTTCAGGTTAGCTGTCTACATCAATCTCACCTGCAAGACCAAGCTTACAAACCTCACCAACTATGTCTAAACACTTTTAAATCCAACTACACAAGCCATGCCAATTACACACGCTATACTATGGAAGAGAAACCAACCAAACAAGTCCGGCCAACAAGCAACAGATAAATTCTAACATGTGGTGACAGGAGTCATCTTTCTCTTAGAGTCTCAAACAGTGAGCACCACAGTTTTCCTAAACCAATGCTGATCTGGAGTAAACAATCATGCAAGACTCTCTGTCAAGGTCCTGAAAACAGGGCCCCCGCTTTGATGTGCATGAAACGGAAGAGGCTATGAGTGAAGAGAGGGAAATCGAAAAGTGAAAAAGAGAGGCAGAGAGAGAGAGAACAGCTGACTCTTGGAAGGGTTCTAATGAGGGATTTAAAGGAAACGACTGTGTAGGGTCCCATGGAACATTCTATAGGCTTCTGAGCTAAATCCCACTGGCTCAGACGTAGACAGGAAAACCACAGCTATTCGCCCAGTTCACGGCACTGGTTTCTGATTGGCCGTGAGTGGCCAAACGGCACCAACATTAAACAACCTTCAGGCTGTGCTTTTTTTTCCCCCTGTGCTTCTTTTCCTCCTCTCTCTCTCTCTCTCTCTCTCTCTCAGACAACTTTCTTTTTCTCTCCCTTTTGGTAGTTATCGTATTTTCTTTCTCTGTCCTCTGTTTGGGAGTAACAAAGCACATTCTCCATCACCATCTCCCACACCACCTCTTATTACCCCATACCCCCCCCCCCCCCCCCCCCCGCCCGCCTCTCCTCTCTTCTCTGAGTACACCACAGAATTATTTTTCCAGCTCATTTCCAGCAGGGAACGAGAGTGTGTATGTGTGTGTGTGTGTCAGAGAGAAGAGAGGGTGTGTAGACCTACATTTAGAGGTACAAAAGCCAGTGGAGTGAATATTGAGAGCATTATCCTCCTGAAGAAGGGAGGATCCACACCACGTCCACATACACAAGGACAAAGACAAAGACAAAGAGCAGCACACATGAAAACACAATCCAATTCCCAGCCAGGCCTAATGTCAACACTGCAAAAACCTCATGTCTAACAGCTGGACCTGCAGGCACACTCACTTACAGTCAGCGTTGGCATTCAAAGGATAACACACATGCACATACGCACACACAAACACACACATACACACACATACACACACTCACCCACTGCGTATACGCACACACAAACACATATACATTCACACACACACGCGCGCACACGCACACACACTCACCCACTGCGCATACACACACACACAAACACATACTCACACACACACACACACACACACACACACACACACACACACTCTCTCTCTCTTTCTCTCTCTCTCTGTCAGCCCATTTGTCAATGTAAACACAACACCGAGATCTGTCTCAGGGAAAAACCTGAGCTCTGGCTGTCCGGTGTGACTCTCCAGTTCCAGCGAGAGGAGGGGGATCCTCTGGGCCCAGGCCTGGGTGCTTTCCCCAGGGGAGGGATCTGGTGCTGGAGCCCATTAGCAGGTTGGTCTCTGAGGTTGGTCTGGAGCTCAAGTGTCCCTGTTTGTTTGCCCTGGTGCATGCTCTCCTCTCTCATCGACTGAAACACGAGACACGGAGACACTCACACCATGAAACACCAGTCCTGCTGTACTGCAACGGGGGGGGGGGATGGCTGATGTCACACAGACAGCATCTCTGATTGATGATCTCACCTAACCCGCCCAGAGACAAGTCATGTGCGAATGTGAGAGAGCATTTCATCCAAATTTTTTTTGAGGTTTTGGTCAGTTCACAAACACTTAAGTGTGCAAATTCCGTATGCATGTTACACAAGTCATTACACAAGCACGCACGAACGCGTTCCCACACTTACCCACGACGTTTGTATTGACTTTGCCCGGCCGCCGCCTGACTCCCACCCGGCAGCGTAACCTTCAAAATGCCAACACTTGAAAAACGGCAATGGCAAGAGCGAGCTATTTCCAGAAGGCAGAGAGAGAAAGGCCAGCCTTCTAAAAACATAAATGCCCATTATTAAAGGCACACAATGAGTCAAGAACGCGGGCGTAGTGAAGCCCGCGGCTCTGTGTCTTTTAAGAGACCAATTTAGCCTGGTCTCTCCGCTCAGCGGGTCATGGAGGGCGACGCCTATACCCCGGCTATTAGACAGAGTCAATTGTGTGGTTCACACAGGAGCAGCTCTGTGTTCAGGCACGGACTGGAACGCACTCTGAAACTTACTGTACACGCTCGCACAAACTCCCCGCTTCTCCTGCCAAGATAAGGTGCCGTTACACACTTCTACGTAAACGCATTCTGTCTGTGCACACGCGCGCGCATGCACACACACACACACACACACACACCCTCATACACAAAGACAATGACAAACACTTCAAGGTCATGTTTTCGTTTTCCTTAGATGGAAAATTAATAGTTAAAAGGGGAGTGTAAGATCTGCAGCTCTGTGTTTACGTTTGTCTGTCTACATCTGTTAACAGATGAGGTGGAGTCGACATGGGAAGGGGAAAAAAGCAGGTTGACACTACACCCTGATGAAAGCCATTGTCAAGACGCCTCGGTCATAAAATTAAAAAAGGATTTAGGTACACAGCGAGAACCTTCTAACTTTCCTATGGGGTCGTTCTGTGTCAAATCAAGACAGAATACCTGGAGTTGCAGGTTTCCTTTGAAGTTTCTCACAGAGGTTTGTTATGTTTGATGACAATTTTTCACTTGGATAAGCCTCCTGTTGTCAGTCATGGTTGTTAGAATGGCCGACTTACAGGCAAACTCCTAGTTTATGTCCATGGTGTTGTCACTCATAAATAAAACCACAGGTAAAGCAAGTCCATTGATCATGACACAAAATTCAGTGTTGAGCGTGTCTCACATGCAAAAACATTATTGTTGAGGACATTGTGCTACACCTCTGAGTCAGTTAAATATTTGTACTGACCAGTGGCAATAATTAAAAACAACCCCAACAACTTACAACTAAGCTTTTCTACATAATTAATCAAATTATTCTACATAATTAACTGAACAATTTTTTTTCTAATAGAAAATAATCTCAGCCTCATTTGTGAAGTGTGGCAATACCCCTGACTGATTTGACATGGTCTGACTCTTTGTGCTAGACTGTTTTTTCCCCACATCTTTCAATGAATGTCTGGGCCTTGCACTGTTTTTACTCAGAGTTATAGGCTACAAACCACTGGCAAAGACTGCAATGGGTGTACAGTCCAATGTCCTTTGTACTGTTATAAAAAGTCAATAAACTTTCAAATAAATGTCACAATTTGAACACATCAGTAACTTCAACCAACTGTAGCTGGTAGGATGCACATCACAAGGTTCTTTACAGAGAGTTGACAAGGTAACGCACCACCTTTACCGAACATTCATGAGGAACACCGTTTCTGTAATCTCTTCTCCTCTGTTGTTCATCTTCCCGCATATGAGCTGGAAACCAAAGAAGGTCCCTCCCAGATCCAGACCAATAAAGTAGCAGATATTATGAGATACAGTGCTACAGAATGATATCACCCTGACAATCACAGAAATATCAAACCCTTAACAAACTGGCTTTTCTTGCGTTTTCTGCTTTTTTGACAGAACATCAGATTCACATTTCATGTCCGAAAGCCTGTCATTTCTAAATTTGGGCTCCCAAGGAAATCTAGATACAAACAACAGCCCATAATCATGCATAAACAGTTCCTAAACACATCCAAGAATAAACACATGTGTGCACGCTAAGAGCACTTTGCCCCTTTGTTCAAGTCCTACTTAAAACATAACGCTGGCAACGAATAGGGGTCAGGATTGCACTCTGTCTGCTGGACTCCTTCCTCGCTGCAGTTTGCTTCTCTCACACAGCCAGATACCTTCAGATCCACACACACACACACACACACACACACACACGGTGCAGAGATAAAGTAAACAGTGGGGGGATGTCCTCTACAGCATGTCCTCTTTTCTTGCCTCTATCTCCTGTGTGTGCTGACACACAGATAAAGCATGGCACTCTGCAGAAACCATAACTCAACCTGGGCTCAGATTAAAAGAGATGCAACTGCCGGCTCCCTGATCCCATTGTGGCTTGGAGACCACAAACTATCATTCAGCTGCCCAACATACTTATGGATGCCATTTTGGTTCCACATGTGTCACACACAGAGTAAATGCCACGGAAAGAAAAAGGTCCAGTCAAGGCTTTGGGCTCCATTTCCATCCCAAATGAATGGTTTCAGATCCATAGCTACCTGACATTTAAATAAACGCGTGTCATCGTCCAGAACATTGTCATTACTCAACTGTAGCTATTAGTGAAAATGGCCTCTCTCTTTCTCTCTGTCTTTCTCTCTCTCTCTCTCAGTCTCCAGATTGGATGGTGTCTATCTGAAGGTCAAGCAGATTACATGAAAAGGCATCCATAGTCAGTCAATGACCCCCACCACCCCCCCCACCCCCAAGAGACAAACGCACACACATACATACATACATAGACGCATACAGACACACTCGCAGACGGACAGATTCAGAAAGAGCACATAACACACACACACACACACACACACGTACAGAGACACTTGCAGACGGACAGATTCAGAAAGAGCACATAACACACACACACACACACACACAGATGTGCAGAGAAACAACAGATTAGAGAGGAGAACAAAATTATCACTATGATCGAACAAGAAACTCCACAAAAGAAAGTGAGGAAGAGGTGACGGAAGGTGAAAAGAGACAGTTAATGTCCTTAAAGTCATTATCTGAGCGAGCAGGTGAGTTATGCCTCATTTTAATTAAAGATTTTTAGAGGCTGTTAATGGTGCTCATTAATTACGCTCTGCATATCAGGCGTAGCCTCCTGTCTCCACCTCTCCTCCGTCACCTCACTGATCTCATTCCAGTTCACACCAAGACCTTAATGAATCTTGTAACACTGGACGGCACTGCCTTTACCCAGAACAACCTTATCACTGTGCCCTCACAGGTCCCAGTAGGACAGTACTAGAGCCTTACAGACTTTAATACAAAGCCAGAGACTGATGGAAGACTGAGATACATGCACCTGTCAGTGTAAATAGTGTGTTTAGTTTAACAGAAGTCTTCAATGTGTGAAAAAGTTTGGAGCTGCTGTGAGAACTACCCACACAACCAGAGATTGCTCAAAGTTTTCAGTAAAATTAAACAAAAAAGGGACTTTAGCAAGACCCTTTACCAGATATTTGATAAGAATATGTGATAGCCTAAACTATATTTTGGAAAAGGAAACACCCAAATACAGGTAAACGTGAACAAATATGGGTTTTGTCTACTAAAACTGTTTAGCCTCCAGCTCTGAAAAGAACAGTCTTTTTTTCCTCTTAGGTAGGGAACAGCTGTGACTCTGCCACATCATTTTAATCAAGTCAAGTTTTCATGTTTTGTTTTATGTCCAAGTCAGTCAGTCAGTTATTTGGTACAAACACACACACACACACACCTACATAGTGTGTATGCAGTAATGCTGAACGACCACACTGACTGACCATTACAAGTCAACAGGAATGGCCTGGAACAAAAAGGGCTTTATTTTGATCCAAAGCGATTGAGGTCTCTTCCACTGTGTCATCCCATATGCTCCTGAAGGATTAAGGTAGAGTGTGTTGCTCCAGATCTCAGCATTAATATTCTGAGTTTGAATTTGTCTGTCATGGCATCCCTGGTCTTCTCACCACTCAGCCGAGGGACGGGGGCAGGAGAGAGAGAGAGAGACAGAGAGAGTGACTGTATAACAGATTGCACTTCACCTACAGTGACTGATCTGAAAGCGACTTTTCCAACGTTCTGAGAGGTGATGACTGCATTAAGCCCAAAGCTCTCTCTAATGCACCAAACTGGTTTTTCTGATACACTGTAAAAGGGATGAACATTCACAGCTTCAGCCTTTTTCACTTTATCTCAACTATTATGCGCTAGACCATCAGGACTGAGCCCATACCAGGAACTGAAGCCATTACGGGCTAGAGCTGTTGCGCCCCCCCCCCCCCCCCCCTCCCCCATTGCCTTAGATAATAAACACAGGTAGCCAAAGCCCTCTTTTCTCCAGCCCCAGGGGGTTTCAGGGGAATCGGTTGGCGGACCATTTGAGTAAAGTGCAGTGTTACAACCTTTAATTAGCTCTGTAACATTCTTAATGTTCTCTTTTCCCACCAACTTCTTTTCTCCCCTTCATATTTCTGGTGGACATTAGTATTTTTATGATTTAGTGGGTTGTTTAGCATGCGAATATGAAAGAGAGAGAGAGGAAAGCCAGGGAAGCAAAGACAATGTTGGGATATTCATCTGTCTTGTTGTCCAGGCAGTTCGAATGGGATTTTAAATGTAAATATTTGGGAGAAAAATAAAACAATGTCCCTGGCAGCTCAAACCCTGACTCACACAGCTACTATATTTTTCCCTCTCTCCTCATGCATAGGGATCAACAGAGGAGAGTGAACTGTGGAAATGTCCCTCCAAACCAAGATCACAAAATCCTTTCTTCACTCCTGCACTGGTGTTTCTATTAATCCCCCACACCTCCTTAATTACTCCTTCACTGACCACTGCATGTCTTCCTCCCCAACGACTGCTTCTCATCTTTCTCCCTCCCTCCCTCTCCTTCTCTCTCTCCTTCTCTCTCAGTGGTGCGATCAGAATGAATTTAATTTACTTTATGGTCTTTCCATTGCTCCACTAAAGCTGTGTTATGGTAGCAAATTATGAGAACAAACGAGAGTAGACAGGAGGAAGCAACGCTCCATAAAACCTCACAGTTAACAATGTTACTGAAATATCAATTAAAGATGAGCTAAACCTCCCCCACCAGAATACTGCGTCTCCTGCTAAAAAAAAAGTGCCATGTCGCTTTGGTGTGTGAGAAAGAAAGGAGGAAAAAAAGAGTCAAAGGAAGTGAAAAAGTAAACTGTAGGTAGGTGTGTGTGTGTGTGGTGGCTTTCCACTCCAAAGTGCTCCCTTTGCCTTTTAACCTCTCCTATCCCCATTAATCTGTCAGACCCAGGAGAAACACCAGGCTGTTGCAGATTATACAAATACACATTCATGCACACACACACACACACACACACATACACACAAAATCATGCATTGAGAAAGCAAATAACTGAAGCAGAGTGGTATGTTAAGAATGACCATCAGCAAATAGTGCCCATAACTCTTAGATTGTGAAACCAAACCTGACGTGAGCTAAAGCAATTCAGATGTGCATGCACACAAACACAAACACACACACACACAAAGAGACACACACACAAATGCATGCACATACACACGGCGCATGCGCATGCGCATGCGCGCGCACACACACACAAATGCACTGACACTCACACACACACACACACTAAATTTGAGATTAGACGAGCTAAAATTATATGACAGGACATAATTTACTAGACAACATATGCATGTAGTTGAAGGCAGATGTATTTTACTGTCAGTGGAACCAGTTTTATGCACTGCAGAAAACTATCCAAAGCCCAGCTGGGACATACACTCCTGATGAGAGGTACTTAACTACTGTTAACATTAGGACCCCAATTAGAGTATATTTAACACTATGAATGCATAAAGTGTGAGACACTCCATAAGGAATGAATAGTTTAACTAATGATATATGGGACTGAAACACATATGGGACTGACATACGCTAAAATGGTCACACTTCGCTGTTCATTACAGAAACATACTGATTTTAGATTTTGTACCATAGCACAGCAAGTGAAATGATTATTGTGTGTCTGTGTGTGTATGTGTGACAGATAGACAGACTGAGAGAGAGAGAGAGAGAGAGAGAGGGAGAAGATAAATTGAGTAGGGGTGGCGAGGGGTAAACTGCAGTTCAGTAAAAGAGTTGGGTTTTAGAGTGGACTGGTGGAGACTGGAACAAGCTTAGCTCACAAGAATTCTCCAGATTTGATTACACCCAAACCTAGACCTATGTGTGTATTATATCTTTATACTGTTTAGCTCAAAGCTAGCCGGTTTCATAAATGACTTTCTCACGCACGGGAGCAACAACTGCCACCCCATAACCTGAATCTGCCAACCCTAAAGACACTGCTAAACCGTAAAAATCCGCTCACAGATAATCAGGGCAGCACTGTCGTTGTTCCAAATGTGTGACTGACAGGATTGTGAGGCGAGAACCACTTGAATAGGAGGCAGCTATTCCTGGCAACATATAGTTTTCACACTGAACCGCGCAACACCTGTGCGCTTGGCTAAGCTAGAGGAGCGCAGAGAGAGAAAGAGAGAAAGAGACGAGTTTCCCGTCGAGACATCAAACGAGAACTCCTACAATCCGCAAAGTTCGGTTGTCATAATAGATCAGTGTTTGCTTGGCAGCTGCAGGTTATCATTGTTGTATGTACAGTAAAGCCCACTCTCATAAACTGACAGACAGAACTGAAAGCGGATAAGTACACCGTACCGGTAATGAAGTCTCTTTTTAAGATTAAGATGATGATAGAAACATGTCGAGAATGTGGGATGAATAAAATGAGCTGAGTGGTTAGAAAATCCATTCTCTGCATTTCTGAGCGAAAGGTACTTTTAAAAAGGAACCACATATGTAGCTACATCTTGGACGTATCGGGAAAAAACAACTTCGGACTGATCAGAATTACTTTGGGTGAGATGAGGAAGCATTCTTCGAAATTAAATAGAGAAAATGGGAGAGATCCCTTCAATACCTTAAGTCCCAAATGACTCACTTGACCAAACTATTGCTGCAAATACAAACTAACAAACAACCACTACACGACACCAACACTTTGTCCATGAAGGCATCTCATTAAATTAAACAAATATCACAGTCAAAACAAACTAAATGGCTTCCTTATCAACGTCTTTCTGTCGTTATGAGCCCATACACTCAGCCTAGAGCTCACAGTCATTTTTCATCCTCACTGTCACGATCCTGTGGATATGATGTGCAGAATGTTTGTGCTTAAAAAAAAAACGGTCTGTGTAAATGTGTGTAACTCCTGAGAGAAAGCTCGGATCTACATTGTAGAAATGGTCTTGAACTGAGAGGCAACGTAGACCTGAACCAGACAGTGATCTGTGAAGGACAGAGTTTCTCTCTCTCTCTCTCTGTTTCTCTCTCATACACACACACGAAAAGCATGAAGTCAAAAGAAGGTCAAGAACGCAGTGATGGGAAAGAGGGGCTATCCTTGTCACATGACTGACTGGTGCTATGTGCACCAGGCTTAGTCGCTTTCACTCACCCACTCCCTCCCTCTCTCCCTCCCTCCCTCCCTCTCTGTCTCTCTGTATGTATCCATTTCTTGCATGTGTCTCAGACCCTAATGGCCACCCTGCTCCTGGCACTGTTCCACCCTCATGGCTGACGTCACCTGTCATGTTTCCATCCTCTGTAATCCCACCATGTTACACATATGCGTGCTGAGGTTTACATGCACAGGCCAGATTAAATAAATCAGCCAGGTCCATGTATGCCTGATCACTATCTGTATGTTAATAGCATGACAGACTCTTGTAATGCTTTGGGGAGTGATGGGGGGTGGGGGGTATGAAAAGCCAAGCATTAGCAAAGGCTAAGGAAAAAAAAAGATAAAAACACGAAATATGCAGATGAAAATGATCCCGTAAGCCCTCTTTATGGTTGGTAATCTCCTTATATTTCATTGGAGCGGACAGATAGCACGCCAAGGCCCATTAGTGTCTGCCACTGACTCTCTCATCTCTGTAGGATTGTCCCCCTTTCCGTTTTGGTTTTGTTGGTTTTTGTTTAGAGGGCTATTTGGGGGGGGGGGGATAATAGAAAAATCTAGTCTGTTCTCTTTTGATCCAGGCAGTGGCAGGTAAGGGCACAGATTTAGAGATGTAGCAATGATATTCACATGAAAAGCTAGCTATAATATGTCCAGTGTTGGCCTGATTACTACTCTAACAGCACTGAGGAGATTCAGCTCGACTGGAGCAAATCCTGTTGTGCCAACTTAACCACAAATCCCATCTTATAAAGCAACACAGTCACTAACCTTAACCCACTAACTTTCAACTTTTACAGTATTACACCACCAGGTAAAGGCTGACCGTCAAGCGATGATCAATTTATTCAGTATGGTTGAACCATATGTCCTACCCACCCACTGCTAATGGAAAGAATAATCAGAGAGGGAAGAGACAAGGAGAAAGAAAGATATCTGTCCATTATCAGCTGGCTAGTTCTCAGCAACAGACTCTTTTATAGAGAGATGAATTCGTACATTTTTTTACATGAGGCATATTGCAAGTCATTTGGGGCAGACTTATTATTTACTACTGTATCTTCATGTCAATGAAGGTCGTGATACTTTGCATAGGGTGATATCTGTAACAAAAAATGACCGCATATCACAGGTCCAATCAATGACTAGGAGTATAAAATCTATCCTGTTGGTAAGTATACCTGATAAATGCACTTCCCAGAAGCCCTTAGATCTCTTTAAAGACAGCCTCCACCCCATTCCCTTTCCTGTAACCTTCTGCTTTGATGCTTTAAGTCATTAAGGACTGAATCAGGAACAGCCTGTCTGTTTTGATAACGATGATTAGAGTTAAGTCTGGGGCAGGGATGACTGATCCTGTGCCAGTCTGAAAAGGCAGAGTGTAACACGAGAGAACCACTCCCACCACAGCTGACTGATACAACCCAACAACATCACATCAGAGAAAATAACATGTGTGTGTGTGTGTGTGTGTGTGTTTGCATATCTGTGTGTGTGTCTGTGTCTGTGTTTGAATGAATGAATTACAGCTCATCACATCAGAGAGAAGAACATATATGTGTGTGTCTGAATGAGTGGATGACATCTCATCACATCAGAGACAAGAAAGTGTGTGTGTGTGTGTGTGCGTGTCTGAATGAATGAATTACAGCTCATCACATCAGAGAGAAAAACATATATGTGTGTGTGTGTGTGTATGTACTCTGTCTGTGTGTGTCTGAATATGTGAATGACGGTTCTGCCGCTGGGGTCTGATTGCAGCAACCTAATTAATAAATGATGCAGTCTCATCCAGCACCTGCCTACACACATTAACAGTGATTACCAACTCACACACACCATCTCTCTCTCTCTCTCACTCACACACACACACACACACACACACACACACACAGAGTCAATCCAGTTGACAGCACCAGTTTACTGTGACAAGGAACTGCAGATTCACTGAATCTACAGCATTAACAGATATAGGTTTTTAACACAACATTTGCAGCCACCTAAGGGAACTCTTGAGACATTTTGTGAGGCTCTGTGTGTGTGCATGTGCGCATCTATATGTGTGCATGTGTTTCAGGTCTGTTAAGTTCAGTTCTCCAAACAAAATTCAAAATTAGTAATCAATTTTTCAGGCATTATGAGACCATCTCTCCTGCTCCCTCGCTGTCTTAGACTGTGACCTCACTTTCTTCCCACACTTTCCTGGTTTGGACTGAAACATTTACCCAGGAACTGGCTCCATATGAGGTCTTTAAAAGCATTGCCCACAGGTTTCCACAGATTACTCTCTCGCCGCTGGATAACCTAAAGAGGAAATTCACCCTTTTGACAAATAACCTCATTATAAACCTCATCTCAGCATTTGTCAATACCTCTGGAGATTTTTTTTTCTTTAAAAAAAACAAAAAAAAAAAACACTTGAATTTTCGGGTTGTTGTATTTTTCATTAAAATGTCTATTCTTGGCAATGGCCAAAAAAAGAACCACTCAGAACTGTGCTGTTTTTCTGTGCCATTAACTTCTGTGGATTAATGGCCAACAAATGTCTACATCTGAAACAAAAACACCACAAATTTCCCAACATTTCAATTAAGAGGAGATAATTATCAAATGGATTCATACGTCAAAAAGACAAAGACAAACCGTATCCATGAGTTTACCAAAGTTTGACAGTCTTGAGAGGCTAATCACAGAACCAAAAGCTTGGCTTTGGGAGTGACAGTTTAAGAAAACCATCACATTTAAAGGTAACAAACAAACACAGAAAAATAATTCATACTTTTCTCCAAATTCCTGCATGGTCGTGGTGTTGGAAGTGTTCCACGTGTTGTACACAGTACAAACTACACTGACTGTGTAGCATGAAGTGTAGCATGTTCTTTATTTCAATATTTAAACCAGCACAACACATTTACCAATACGGAAGTCACAGGACACACACTCACATACACATGAGACACAACACAACACAAGGCAGGGGAATTAAAGCATTACTATTTATCAACGCTTGTTCTGTTGTCTGAGTGTCTCTGAACCACCCCTCTCTCCATTGACAGATGCTGTGGATTACATCCTTCCTGCAGTCCTTACACAGCACTCAAAGTCAAACAGACAAACAGTGTCAATGCCAGGACCACATCACTACTAGACTAAGCCAGATTGCCTGCCTGTAAAAATGAAAAGGACTGCAGGAAATTTTGTCCCATGCGAGAGACAAAACCAGCGCTATATGGGTGACATGATGTACTAAATCGGCGACTTTGTATTAGTGTGGGCCGGTCTTTCTGTGCGCCCAGTTTACTCTAGGGCTTCAACTCCGACCAGCTCAGCTCCACAAGGATCATAAATGCTGACATTTATGTTTGAAAATCAACATTTGCATGCATAATTCATAAACATTACACATATTAGAAAGACTGTAGAGTCAGCGGTTCACTGTGCAGTAAGACATAAACCTGTCAATTAAAACCCACAAATGACAGAACCCCTCCTTCTTGGATGAGGAGTCCTCAGAGACCAATCAGGGGGTTTGCCTTGAGCAAAGGATCCAATCAGAGTTCAAGTCTGAGGTGAAGGGGGTCAACTGAACCAATCGAATCTGTCAGTGTGTGACATACGAGGAGAGGCTGGTTAAGCTGGCGGGGAGAAAATATGATGTGGCTTGGTGAACTTTGGGCGAAGTGGAATGGATGACTTTATAAACATCAGTGGGTAAGACTCTCAGGAGATGACAGGACGTGGGAAACGGTCATCTCTGACATCAAAGAGCACTCAGCAGGAGGATACACACAGCATTCAGCATTCAGTAAGGCTTTAGTGGTCAACACAAATTCCTAACTGGAAAATGAACATGACTACCACAAACAGAGAGACATTTAAAACATTCAGATATAAACCGTTTATAGAGCAAATGAAAAGCGAGAACGGAGGGGGGTTGCTGTGTGTGAAATATTGATCAAAGCTGCAAGTGAAATAAGATCACAAGGCGGAGGGCAGGGAGAGAGAGAGAGAGAGAGAGAGAAAGAGAGGGCAGTTAGCGACAACAAAATGAAAGTGTGGCTAGAAGTTTCAGATGAACTAGGACAGAACAGGATGAAAAAAATATTTAGGTGTGATGAGCAGTGTAAAGAAATGATGGTGAAAGAGAGGAGAGAAAGAAAAAGAAGAGGGGTCATTCCATGAGGATGAAGCACACAGAGGGCAGACACAAAGGGCTTTCTGGAGGTCAGGGGTTAACTGAAGTGGTTTGTTAGAACCACAATCCCTTTACCCTGAGAAAAGCCCGGAACACATACGGTTGATGCAGCCAGGTCTCTGTGGTTATAAGCGTGGATGCATCTGTGCTTGCCTCCTATTCTGTGCGTGTGTGAGTGTGTGTGTGTGTGTGTGTGTGCGCGTGCATGTGTGTGTGTGTAAAATCACTACATACCAATGGGTGGAAATGTATTTTTCATAATGAGAGTGTCACCCTTTCT